>NC_136287.1:6266774-6810885 GCF_964198595.1 Lampetra fluviatilis | reverse complement strand
TGAGCGGAAATTGAACGTGCACCAAATCACTCCACTATCGTTGCCCACGTAGTCAAAGACTCCACGCATGCCGTGTAGCCTTTAACAGACTGTCGGGGTAAAGCTTGGGTGGCCAACACCACGCCCGACCGCCTTTGTCTCCCCCCAAGACGCGATGTTTACCCACCGCACCAGATGCTCATTTGAGGCTAAGTCAACCTTGGGGGAGGCCCAGGACCGGGAGTCGAACTCGGGTCGCCGGGTTCGTGGTGCAGTGGCTGCACGGCCACCCACATTATAATCACGCACCAAGCTCACACGTGCGCGCAGTGTGGCTGAGCAGGCGTCGTGCGCTGCTGCTTGTGATGATGGTGATGCGAGTACAGTGATGTAGTGTAAAGTTCGTGCGGGGATGTTGCTGATGGAGGCGGGATAATGAATTGGGGCTGGGAAACACATGGCATGCAGATGCCAGATGCATGCCTGGCTGGCGTCTCAGCTGCCATCAATACAACTGTTTGCATCCAGTAAACAAATCCACACAACGTGTAATACATATTGGGGGTTGGGGGTGGCGGCGTTTGTGCTGAGCGCATTGCATTACGAATAGTTCATTTATGGGTCCCGGCAAACATCCGTGGCAGTGATGAGTGGTGGATATCTGAACTGGTTCCGGCCACACATCCCCTTTGCCTACATGTACCACCTTCACCGATCCGCGTTGACCACGTTAAACTAGCGGGGTGAAGTATAGTCAAAGGAACCCACTCTTCTCGCCCCCCATGACCAACGCAGCTTGGGGAGGGAGGCCTTTATCCAGCACGTGGATTGATTGACTAAAGGTTGTAAAATATAATAAACATTACACGCATGCTGAAACGCATGCCGTGTCTGTCATTTGGATCGTTTGGTCTTAAGTCGTCTGCTCAGAAATGAAAGTGGGGGAGTGGAAGGAAGGGTCCCGGCCCAGACAATATATCACTCGCCACTGATGTTAGCCGTGGCCGGGAATACAACTCAGGTCGCCGGGATCACAGGGCAACCCACTGCACGCCTTCTCCCTCCCCCCACTTTAACAACACATGCATTTACAACAGTAAATGGTCTCTATTCTAGTAGCATATGCACACATACACATAACCACACACACAAAGACTCGCAACATTCAAGTGGACTGCCTTCCAAAAAAGTATAATAGGCTGACGTTTCAAACGACGGCCCTACTTGAGAGCAGAGAGCAAGAAGGGTCATTGGTCCAAACATCAGCCTATTCTATATTTATGTTGCGTTGTAGGGCATTCTTGATGACACGTGGAAAGTTTATGTTTGCACACCACTCCACTTTTAAATTTTCAATTCCACGGTAATGTGTTACAGAATTGGGACAGAATAGGGCCCTGATAATCACATCCATTAACACGGGCATTATCTTTTCCTTTTAATAGTTTCTTAACGAAACGCATAACATCGCTGTGTCGAAAATGTCCCCATTGTTATTGCAATTCCGTTTAACATGTAAATTCCGCAAAGCGCAGAATTGCCCGTGTGCCAAATCTACAGAGTAGTGTGAGTGTGGTACATACAGGATCACTTTCACTGCCTATTGGGTTGAATACTGTAGCTGGTCGCCACCTACTGTATGCTGCTTAAACAAATCTCTGTGCAGCGTTTCACAGCGTTAAGTTAAGCTCCGGCATTCTTGAACTTGACACGACACTTTTACGTCGAACAGTTCAAATCCAACACCGCGCTAAGCACAATACCAGACAAGAGTCCGTTTGATTTGAGAGATTCGCAGGGGTAATTAGCACTTGGTAGTGGCAAGTGAGATGGATGAGACTTATTGGGTTGAGATGATCTCAAAGATGTTGCCTTCCTAAAGTGCAGTAAATACGACCATCAGCATCATCATTCGTCATTGTCCATCCACTGCTGGATGAAAGCCTCTTGATGGCTTTTGCCATCCCTCACATTCCTGCGATGGCACAATCCCATCTCACTCCTCCACACATGAACTAATCTCATCACTCCGATCTCGACAGTGGTAGTACTTTCGAGTGCAACCCATTGTTAGTCATTGTCCACTGCTGGATGAAGGCTGCCCCGTGCTATCGCCATTCTTCATGGTTGTGTGTTGCCACAATCCATCTCGCTCCTTCACGTGGACTAATCCCACCGCTCCATCTCCCTCTCCTCTCGGACACGTTCCATACTATGGCTGTGCAAATACAGTTACAGCACTAGCAGTCATTTCTGACTCATGAATGCCCTTACTTACAAATTGTTTGGAGGCCTAGTGCTAAGAGGGTGGGATTGAACCGGTGTCACAAGTTTTAGCGCATTGCCCTAACCACTGCAGAACCATTGGCAATTGCCAATGGTAAGATGTTTTGCTCACAGCACTGCTTGCAAAGACGCCCCCACTTGAGGTAGCTTTATATAACCTCCATAGGGATTTTGGCCTCCCTTTGTGTAGGCTGGCCATACGTCTTAGATTAGGTGACAGTATCTTACACTTTACCCCACCACTGTCGGTCTGCCCATAGGCTAACTTGACTGACCTGTCGGCCGACAAAGCAGCAGCACCCTTTGCAATGCGACAATAATCTATAATGATTATTGACCGACATTTTGCTACACGTTAGACGCATAATGTGAAGAGAGAGACCTGCGATAAACCCATCACAGTGTTTCTCTATGGAGTAATAGCATATATTTAGTTCCATCAGCAGCCTTACGTGTAAACATAAAATTTCCACAAGCTCGAAAAAGTCACAACAATTTGGAATGTAGCCATGCAACTGCCCAGGGATTGGCTCGCAATAATGCACTGGCATCCGTGCGATGTGTTGTGCTTCTGCCAGAGTTTGAGGGCTCCCACACGTACGTAATGACAAACTCCGAGGAGGAGGTGGAGGACATGGGCGAATGGGCATCGACTGTCTGCAGCAGGAACGGTTTAATTGTTTATACAGAGCGCCTCTCACACCTAAACCACTTTGAAGTGCATTTGTCAAGAGATGTTTTCGTGCCCCGGCTCCGTTCCTCCCTCCGGGAGAGTGGAGAGCCGTCTCCCCAGAGGGGAAGAGACGAAAACAAATGATTACACGAAGTAAACACTTGTGAGCCACCGAGAGAGAACATTGGGGGGAGGCTCCACCCTGTTGCCGGTTGCCTCGCTCGGCCAGCAGGCCAGAGGACCGTACTTTAGCCAGAAAATGACAGCGCTGCATTGCCAAGTGATGGAGCGCTGCTTGCAAGCGAGATGCTGATTTTTATCTTGGGCAGATGATTTGCTCGCGATTGCTCAACAGACCTTTAAGTGATGTGGAGGAGGCATTTCAAGTTCCTCCTCCCCGCCTTTCGCTCAGTCGGTTTGTTGTGTCGCACGGCTATTTATAGCGGGTGTCTGGGCAGACTTTCGGCTAGCTGGACCTCGGCCAGACTGGTGGGGTCATATCATCGGGGGGGAGAGGGGGGGAGTTGGGAACGTCCGAGTGACTGGCGGTGGTGGAACGCTGAACGTCGATGGGAGGTGTTCTACTGCTACCACTTACTGTAAGTGCCAAACTTGTCAGGCTCCATCCAGGAGTGCCCAGAGCGAGTGGCTCACAAATCAGCCCTTGGCTCATGCGTGGTGTGTTATGGCATGGGGGATTGTGGGTGAATTATCGGGGGTTTTTTTACGGTAAAATAAGAGCAAATAATGTTGTCTCTATGGTAAGCGGAATGGCGCTTTCCAATTAATTGTGTGTAAGAATTTTTTTTTACAGGGCTGTATATGTCATTACTTTATAACTGTGCGTGTGTGCACTTACTGCAAGCCCGATAAATGACGTCTACAGTTAATGAAAACTTAATACATCAAATTTGGCATATGCGTGTATATACTTGAATGGTCCAAAAACCCAAAATGTAATGTACTCTTTGTTTCTTTTGTTTTAAAAAGAAACGGATGTCGTGTTACCAGGTCATTTTTCAGGTGTGGGCTGTAGCATTTTCATCTGCACAATGCCTGTTATTCAACTAACAGCGCTAATGGGTTTTGTTCAATGGTAAAGTGATATAGAATTCAACTTGTTAATGTTTAAGGACTTTAATTAAAGCCAGCTGGATACTTCGCGCGGAGCACTCGTGGTGTGCCATGTGGGGTTTATACTTGCGGTGTTTGTTCCTTGGCTACTTAATTCCACACACTGCTCATTAGAATAATTCACAGAATGGAGCCGGTGAGATATCATTGCCGGGCTTTCGCGAGCATCGGCTATCCCTTTTAATGCTGCCTTTTGTCATTTATACGTTGCACAGTATTTTACGGTCCCCCCTGTCAGCTGCTGAATAGACGGCCACCGCCGCCACCATCACGACGATGGGGCCAACAGAGAGGGGAGGGCTCGGTTTCAGCCATCCTGTTATCAATGCCGCAGCTGCTGTGCACGTGGCCTCAAAATGTTCACTTTTCGCAAAAAATATATAAAATCCTAAGCCCAGGAGGAGAAAGATGTGCTCGCAGAGAGATCCACGAGTTTACAGTCACCGCCACGATCGTCTCTGCGGTGTGCCGTGCCCATCTCTACGTTGGGTTTTAAGCCCAGCGTCCCCGTCTGTTTGCACATGGTCAAAGGTCCCGAGACATCCTTTGTTGGTGGTGTTTGGGGTCTTTTAAGCTGCTGCTGCTGCATGACTGCAGTGATACCTAACTTACTGGGTTTATACATAACCCCTCACTGCATGTTAAATATTAGTTGTGTAAACTATTCACCCCCCCCGCCACTCACACACACACACGTTTCGATTAACTGTCACAATTCAAGATCATGATGTTTTTTTTATTCCAGACTCAATTATACATTTAATATTCTGGTGAATGTCGTGGCCTCTAGCGGCTGTGTGAGTAACGTGAGCCTAAGTGGCGGTGACATAACCACGGCACTTGTGCCAAGCTAGGTGCATCTTGAGGCCACGTGGAGTGTCGGAGGCTCGCTGGCAAGAGGTCACAGGACGGACCCAAGTGTTGTGAATTGACTGAGATGACTGGCAGATGCGCCCATCTATCCTGCTGACCATCGTATGAACCTCAGAACATTATACCATAGACCAGTGGTTATTAATATTTACTGCAGCCTTGCACCCCTTTGGTTCTCAATCGTTAAAACATGTACAGTGTTAATAAACACAGAGGTTTGATGAAACAAAGTAGTTGTATTTTCGTGCACGTGCTTAATTTGTTTCGATGATATATATTCTAAAACAATTTAGCCATGTCTCGCACCCCCAGAAAGGGCATCTCGCACCCCAGGTTAAAAACCACTGCCATATACAAATTGAAAGAGAAAAAAAACGTAGATTCGCGTGTTTTCGGCGCGACATTTTAAAAAAATCAATGGCAATTGATGGAATTAAGTAATGGAATACCGCTACTAAACACCGCATGTGAACGTGGCTAAGAGGGATCCCTCCTGATCCGTGCACAGTAAACCAGAATGCGGAGGCCATCTGCGTTGTTCGGAGCAAGGGGGAGGTAGTGGAAGATAACGACGCTTCCAGGTGGCCTGGGAAGTGTGCCCGGCTTTTCCACGCCATCGCGAATGACTTAATGCTGTCACGGGCCAAGTCACGTGGCCCAACCAGATTAGTCAAACGTGCATTTAAATGCAGTCATATTAATTAAAAATGGGATCATTTAAACACTTAACATCGAGAATGTTTTCTTGTCATCTCCTTTAAATAGAGGGGGGGGGGTGGAGACACTTTGGTGGTAACGCAGATTTGACACGGATGATGTTGAGCGAATACGCCGAATAAAGTAGTGGAAATATTTCAGACGTGCAATTTTTTTGTCAATTAAATAAGTAAATATTTGTCAATAGCTTTTTTTTGCACAACAGAGCACCAAGACAGCTGTTGTGATGTTCTCTAGAGTTTAGGCTGACCATATCCTCGATGCAGACAGTACAGTATACTGCTATTACCACTCGTGTTTATGCAAATCCCTTTGCTGTTACTGAGAAGTGCAAAGAAGGAGAGTTGGCGTTCATTGCTTCGAATTACATTGAGAGATGGAGAGAGGGACACGTGGATTCGAGAAGAAAAGTTGGTTGTTTTGGGCAGGACAGGATCCTTGGAAGGGATGATGATGATGGCTGGTGGTCGAGAATAGTGTGCTCAAGGAGTGGCAGCCAAGGTTTCAGAACACAGGAACCGAGGAGATGGAGCGATGAAATCAGGTCATGCGTGCAGGTTTTAGAGTAGTGACATCGCGGGATTCACGAGAGGTCCAGGTGGATTGTGGAAGCCGTTATCCAGCAGTGATGATGATGCTGACTGCATTGGCAACATTTTCTACAATAATAATTATTTTTATGTAAATTTGTTTTTAACGTACACGTATAAATATTGTGTATTCTGTTGACATTTATATGCTAGAAATTTTATGCTGCAGTTCTACATTTTTTAAATAGTGTAATAATAATATATATGCGCGCATCTAATTTTCCAGTCCAATTGCTAAATGAGGGTGTCCCCACACCATGAAGGTCGGGGGTGCAATTTGACCATACTTCACCACTCCGCTTGGTGCGGGTTGGTGAAGATGGGGAGCATAAATATAGGGGGCACAGTACTGTACAACAATGCATGTTTCTGCACTTCCCTCTGCTGAAAATGTGGCTCTGCAGCCTATAACGCCTGCTTTATGTTCAATAGAGTGGTCACCCATCCAAGCACTATCCAGGCTCAAGCCTGACAAAATTGTATTCATTGGGGATTTGGTCATAGGCAATGTAATAACATCAATAGTGCAGAAAAAAATGACGATACGTTATCATTCGACTGTTGGATGATGGCCTCCCAATGCCTCTTGGTCACGATGATTGTTACTTGACTTTGGTTATTGGGTTGTTTGACCATACTTCACCGTGCTGGTCAATGCAAGTTGGATATGTTGGGGGGGGCACGGGGTTGTGATGGTGCAGCACCGGTTCAGATATTACTCCCTACTTGAATCCAGCTCAGGTCGCGCGAACAGCTGCGCCACCACTCTCCATCCGTATATTACAATGCAGCGTCAATTACGAATGCATTGAGTGTTTTGTTTACGATGTAACGCTGCGCTTAAATCAAGCAATTTCGTTCATTCACTCGTACCCCTCTATTTAGACCCTCGGGTAAAACCCATTAACACAACTCCCCTTTGCAAGGGAAGACCTGCGGGGAAAAAATACATAAATCATTGCAACATATCTGTTACTCATCCATATGGTTAACCCAAATCACGCACACAATGTATGCGGCAATGCAGTGGTTTAGCACACCGCACTATTGAGCCCGCAACTTGAATTCGATTGCTAGGCTACAGAATAACATCCATGGCAAGTGATATCTGAACCATTCTACCCCACATTGCCCCTTCACCAACCCGCACTGACCGGCACGGTGAAGTATGGTGAACAAGCTCCCGGGCGACCAACACAGTGCGGGCAAGCCCTCACCCAGCACTGCGTTGACAACGAGCCGTAACTTTACAGTATTATTTTTCATTGTACTGTAAACATGGGCCGGTGTTATTGAACGTGCCGTGGTATAACACTGTGGAATGTTGAAGAACTAGTCCGAAGCTGTGGTCGCGCATACGCCGAGCGGGCACATACAGCAGCGGCTCGGGCGACACATTCAAGCACACACAGACCTCCAACAGAACCGATGCCCGAAATGCATCTGACATATTTGGCCCACTGTGATGTTGACCATGGGTTCTGCTCTGCTTGAGGCTGGCGTGTAGAGAAAGGGCTCATTGTAGGTGGAGACAGACTCCACAAATAGACAGGAAGGCGCAAAGTGAGTCCACTTTCGACTCTTAGGGCATGGTGCCGCCGGATAAAGGAATTTGTGTGTTGGTAAATACAGCAAGCGTTTCGTTTACAGGAAAAAGTTTCTCAACATTGAGAAAGGGGGGTGAGGATGGACATTCGGTATTTTGACGCAGTTTTAGGCGACGATTAATTCACACAGGATGTGTCGTTGAAATAATTTTAAATGAAATAAAAACCTCTTCTTACATGCAGCATTACAGTTTGCAATTTGCACGTGCTCATACCTACAGTCCTCCACGTTCACACTCTTCATGTGTAATGGTGTCACGATCATCAACAAATGTGTGGGCCTTCATTGCGCCAACCACCGTCCACGTTCCACCGCCTTGTAGAAGGGGGGCCCCTTGCGTGGTGAGGCTGGTGTCATGGCAGATCTGCTGGAATCATACTCTTAGGTTTTTTCGGTAAAGTCACGTAGGTAAAAATAATAGAAATAATAATAGAAATAAATAAAAAAGCATGTCATTCATTCATTAAATTTTTTATTTATTATTTATTATTTTGTTTCTATTATTATTTATATTATTTATATTATTTATTTTTACCTATGTTACTTTACCGAAAAAACCTAAGAGTATGAATCCTTGCAGTCACGGAAGCTTCAAATCTAGATCTGCTGGAACCCAAGAGTCCCTTGGACGGTACGGTGATGGCAACGGTAATCGCGTGATGCATTTGAAATGCATTTTACCTCCGTATCAATTGTTGTTGCCATGTCATGCATGCTTTTAATAATGCGCATGCAGGGTAAAAACCGGTTTCCATTTTAAAAAGTCAGACTGGTGAACCGCTTCCCAGGTTTTGAACACTTAAAGCACAAGTGGTCAGCACCAAGGAGCCTGCCAAGGAAAGCACAATATTTCGTGAAAACTTGTATTGGCAGTGGTGCACGAGCACACATTTTGTGACACAAAACTCAACACGTTCGTCGGCGACACTGCCCTGAAGAATGGAAGAAGGACCATTGCTCGGATCCCATGATATGTTTATATTTCATCTTCAGCAGAGGTTATATTGACGAACGTGTTGACTTTTTGGAAATCCCTCCAGAGACAAGTTTTCTCCACAACTGTCGGAAGCAAGCAGTACCACCCCCCGACTGCCATCGAGCCATCGTCCGCGGCCATCCTACAAACGGATCCCTTTTGTCCATAAGCGCGTGGGAAGGATCTTCCGTCACGCATTATAAAAAAACAAAGTAGGTCCAGTAAAAGAAGTGTAGAGGAGGAGGGGTGGGGGGTGGCTTTTGGCAGTGGTTGGGGGAGGGCCCTGGGCCTTTGCCTGTGGGTTTAGAGTCATTTCCTCTCGGCTGACTCAGACGTGCTGGGGAGGCTGGGGGCGGCGGGCAGGGGGTACGGGATGCGTGGGAGGGTCGGTGTGTGTGTGTGGCGGACGGAGGGGAAGCTCACAGCACACACATGTTTGCTGATGGTGCACGTTTCTTTCTCTGACTTGCAGAGCCCTACTAGCTGCAGTCCCCCCCTCCCTCCCCCCAGGTTTCACATGCTGATGGTTTTAGCAGGGCCGGCGAAAGGAAATAAAATCAACGTGGAGTGCTCGTTAGGTTATAGCCGTGACATGGTATACGGTTACAGAGAGAGAGAAGTTAGCAAGCCTGCCGAGATTAGTGCACGGCTAAACAATGCCACGTTTGTGCGAAGTGTCGATGGTCTGCAGCCCACACTCCTCCTGTACGTTATGTGCACGTGGCTGTTTCTGCAGATATGGGTCTGCGGGTCGTGGAAAGCTTTCGGGGCGGTGGAATAGGTGTGTGGAGCAAGTGAGGTCGTGCAGGAAGATGTGCGTGGAACGATAAAGAGTGGTCTTGGGGTGGGGGGTGGAGTTGGGGTTTTTTTGCTGCTTAAAATTGACGATTTAACCGACCACAAATTAAGGTGTTGACCATACGTTACACGTGTTGCAACTTGCGATCGATAACGTGTTATTCGACATGGCAAAGTATAATTCCAGTCCCGGTGGTGCAGGCAGTTACGTTCTACAAAATAGCCGCAAAATACGGTTTTTAACAGCGGGGGGGGGGGACAAAAAAACAAGTCCCTTTTGTGAGCTCACAAACTGTAAAGCATGACAATCGACAATTCGCATTGCAGTTGTGCCAATTCAGTTTAAAGGAAAATTGCCATTATTTAGAGGCATCAAAATTAATACTCCGGTGCCACGGTTGTTTACAGCGCCGAGGACCCATGAAATGTCACACCGGTATCGTTTGGACTTGATCCAGATGTCTGTTGCCGCTGTCAGTCTGTACGTGGAACTTTATGGTTTGGCACGTAGACATAATTAGAGGTAGCGGCATTTGTTTTTTGCGCACTGCCCCCCCTACCACTCATCTCACGGCGAGTTCCAACCTGCCGCTCCGAGCGAATCGATGCACGCGAGCGACGGCATCTCTCTCTCGCTCTGTTTTGTTTGGGGACTTTTATAAAATTGTGATCTCAAAGGCGCTTTTGTACCAGTCGGCCTGCCAGCTGCATTTGGCTTTCGACCAGCGGCGGGTTAGTCGAGATGAAGTGATAAGGCAAGGAACGTCGTCGTTGCAGAGGTTGGGGTGGTTTAAACATCTTGACTTTTGAGAAGCGGCTCTCTCGCATTCGCCCCAGACTGATAATTCTCTTCATTCGCTCCTCGCTTTACGCGTTCGCGCAGCGGAGCAGTCACTCACTGGGTGTTAAAGGAGAGCAGTCGTGGCGGGATGGACTACTCACGCACAGCAATTCCATGAATTGTCACGATTCAGGGCCACGATTCGATGCACAACTTGATATTTGCTTTGTTAATATGCACCAAAATACTGCACTGCGTTCGCTTTGACCATCTCGTTTACATTGTTTCTCATTTGATCTCGGTTTAATTGGCTACATTGCCCTAAAACAACATTCGCATTGCATTTAAAACACGTTTTAAACGAGATGCGTGATTTAGTGTGTCTATCGTGAGCCTTAAGGATCGATCGATGTAATTGATCCTTAATAATCCACTCACAACGCTGCACGTGGTGGGGAGGGGGGGGTATTCAACCATGTTTCACCCCACTGGTCAGTGTGGTTTGGCGACCGTGGGAAGCATGGCTATTATCGTATCGTGGAGTTAGTACGACGGTGGATATTACCGCACTGCACTCTGCTGACAACGCCTGCTTTACTCCCGGTGGTAGCTCATCCCGGCAATGTCCACGCTTCTTCAACATCCCTGCTTAGCTCCTGAGAACTGTCGCGACCGGGTGCATTCCGGGCGATTTTTGTAATCCGCTAAGAATAGACGTCAATCAATAATTGTGTGCATCCTTGCACCCCCTACAGGGGGCAACAACAACAGCCTTAACTCTGAAATGGCCTTGAAGAGTTAACGGAAGTGTTGCAGTGCGGGGTTGTGTAATGTTTATGCGTAACGTTGCAAACGCTCGCACGCAAAAGCAGTGCACCCCTTTACACGTCACCGGGGACGTCGGTGCAACATGCTGGGGCTGTGAGACTTTGGAAGACGTATGTGTGTGCTCCTACGCACGTCCGCAATCCAGTCCGAATAACTCATACACTTCAAGTCACACACGTGTTTCAGTACATGTATAAATTCGTGCATACGAGAGGCAGGCCAAATGCTTCTAAGATTATATAAAAGGCAGTATGTGTCATTTTATGGACCCCCAGAGGGATGATGGGCTGAGTCAACCCACAACCCTTGGCCAATCACGTGAGGACCACTTGGTGGCGAGGTCAACAGTGGTTATTCTAGAGAATGACTCACTCCCGCCATAGGAATGTGGAAATTCCACCACTTTCTCAGGGGTGTCAACAGGAGACGAGCACCGCCTCGATGCTCACTTGAGCAGGGTATCACTTGATCACTTTTTTTGTTTCAATCCTCAAATCAGCATTAATCCCTTCATGATGCACAATAATATTTGGGTTTATGCAGCGTCTAAATTTGACCGTGTCTTTGAAGCCGCACTACACAAGTACAACGAGGAATTGGCCAAACATCCCAACGCAGGACCCTCATGGAAGAAGACTCCCAAAACGTAGCGAGGTGTTTCTGGATAATTAGTAAATAAACAATCACTAGAGCTAGATTCCTTGCCATGGCTAGCACCAAGTGAACCGATCCAGGCCTCCCTTCTCGTCAACCCACACTGACCATTACGATAAAGTATGGTATAACAACTCACTTTGACCGAAAAGGCATGGGGAGGCCTTGATCCTAACTACTGCTACTACATTTTTATTTATTTCAAGCTTTCGTGACTGCAGGGATTCATATTCTTGGTTCTTTCATCAGGTGATGATGATTGCTTGTGTTGCAGTCCAAACGTCGTGAGAATTTTTAATTGTTTTATATTATTTTATTATTTCCCTTCTACGTGACTTTACCGAAAGAACCAAGAATACTGCTACTACAATTTGTTATTTTAGCAGATAAGGGCCCACTGAGCTAGATAGCTCTTTTTAAGAAACGACCTGGTCACAATTGATAGCTCAACAAAGTGTCTTATCGCGTGGAAATTTATAGCAGCTAAATACTCTAAACGCGTGTTTCATCCAGCAGTGGATTGACAAAAGAGCTGCACGTTTCAATGTTATAGAGACATATTGTATTGAAAGAATCTGCGATGGGAGAGTCTGCGTAGACTCTTTTGTTCTGGTTTTCATTGCTTTGGGACCCACCCCGGCACTGTTAGCATGAATGCACCTGCAAGTGCGGCAGTGATGTTTATGATGCATTGCGCTCTGTATGGAGACTGCCGGTTTTATTGTGCCAATTATCCCATTACCTTGCTTTGTCGTGGTAATTATGGCTCAAAAAGAGCATTGTGGGCTCAGTTCCACACTGCTACGAATCTCAAACGATAGAACCAATGTGATAGCAATGATAATAATTCCACCTATTTATCTGCAATAGAGTCATTGTGCATTAAGACATTTTATCACGAGGGTTATCCGTTTTCACGATTCACCAATTCCATGAGTGAATGTTTGGCGTGTTGGGGAAAATTCGTGCATGCAAGAGGGTAACACTAAATGATAGAACATATAATTGGCTGACGATTCAGGCAGTGACCCTTCAATGAAAATAGAGAGAGACAGAGCAAGGAGATTGACTTCATAGGTGGAGAATGCACATTACACTGTGGTGCCATACACAACTTTGAAACTTGAGGAAAGTTGGGAAATTAAAAGTTTGCTTTGAAATATGAAAAGTTTTTCTCAATACCTGAGTGTTATCAAAGTTACACGTTTTCTATTCAGTGTTTACTCATGGGGAAAACTGTTCACGTCGGTGGAAAACTTTTAATTTGTCAGCTTTTCCCAGCCTTGCATTGTAAAAAGCGATCTCCAACTGAAAGTCAATTCCATGTCTCCGCCATGAAGAAGGGCCATTACCCGAAACGTCAGCGTGTTGGATATTATGATTTTATAATGTAGTGTTAATGGCGAACGCGGCGAGGTTTATTTTTTTTCAATAAGCAACCTAATAATCTGGTAAATAATGCACTGCAACTCAGGCAATCGCACAGAGTTGTAAACCCAATGTTGTGTTTTTTTTATTTTAATAAAAAAACCGTGGGCAGTGTGTGCTGTACTTGGCACAAAGCTGCACCTGTGCGCACCGCTGCTGCATTAGAGCGGAGTGCTGTGTAATTTGGCAGCATTTCACTGTGAAGCTTTTCCGTGCCAAGAGACACATTCAAATAAAAGTTTGTGCCAGCGGAAGAGTAACTTGCCTATAGGATGCTGGTTCAGGTGACATTGCAAACATTTAAGTGGGTTCGCATAAGGTGTACGATGTATGTGTAATGGTTAAAGTAAAGTAAAATTTTAATCAACTATATTACACTTGTTTCGTTGATTTTATTTGCAAGTACACAACAGTGGAGATGATGATGTATAATCCATGAGCACATTGATTTGTTGTATTGCTTATAATTAATTCCATGTGGTTTTTTTTTAGGCACAGTGTAGTTTTTTATTTGTAGTTGAATTTGTTTCCACTGGATTATTTATACAAATCATCGCCGTATGTGAAAGCCACCTATTTAAATCTGCGGAAAATATTGCGCACCGTGAAATTTTGAGTACTAAACAGGTTTAGGTGGAATATTTTATGAGTTTCACTTTGGTTTTCCATAAAGTGCGCCCTTGCATCATGACTATATTTTAGAGTGGCAATTAAAACGTGGGATATACGAAGGCCGCTGCAGTCCTTAAAACCTTGATGATTATAAATGGCCTTTTTTTCCTGAAAGACTATAGGGTAATTTGGTCACAGGCACATTTGCATGTTCACCAGGTACACATAAACATATCCAAAATTGTAATCTTCATTTGTAAGTCCATACTTGACTGTGAAAGCACATTAGGGGCTACTTCCCATAATAACAATAATAATGGTTTACAGACTTTTATCAACCCACCGCTTGAACGTTGGCCTGCCCATGCCATGGCTCATGACCATACATCACCATTCTGGCCAGTGTAGGTTGAGGACTGCGTGGAACCTACATACGAGAGCACGTAAGTACTCTTCACTACAAGCGTGGACTTGGTTGCACTGCCCTGTACTACCCACCACGTAGCACACAGCCACAACCACCTATAGCAAACCTGGCACGTGTGCCGATCACCCATACACGCACTGTCCAGCTCAACCCTGCTCAGCTTCCCGTGTGATTTGGCCATAGGCTTCCTGTAATGCACGCTCCTCTTGTTGCGCGCAGGTCCCTGGATGGGCGTCTGCAGGTGTCACACCGGAAAGGCCTCCCGCACGTCATCTACTGCCGGCTGTGGCGTTGGCCAGACCTGCACAGCCACCACGAGCTACGCGCCATCGACTGCTGTGAGTTCGCCTTCAACCTCAAGAAGATGGAGGTGTGCGTCAACCCCTACCACTACGAGCAGGTGGAGACGCCCGGTGAGTGGCTCAGGTCACCTCTCTCCGATTCTTAGCTGTTGACATCCCACTGCTGGGCAATGGCTACCCAACATTGTCTTCCACCCTTCGCAAGCTCTCGCCATCACCATGCAGTGCGCACTTCCAAATATCCTCATCTACCCCACCGTGTCACTTGCTCTCAACTATTTGTATTCCCTCTGTTCTTATCGATTCTGTTGTTAATTTTGCCCTTCGGGCACCTCATGTCCCCTTGCTAGATATCCTACCCAGTTGTTTTCATTACATCTGTTATTTCAGTTTTAAATTCCACCTCATTGACCACTCATGCAGGAATGAATACTAAATTGTGCTCCCACACCAAACCTGCCGAGCGATGAACTCTCACGCACCCATTTATACTGCTGGACGGATAGAGACTGGGGAGGTATATACGAAACTTACTCCCATTAATCTTGATTTGAAGTTTTCGTGACTTGCAGGGATCCATACTCTTTGGTTCTTTCGGTAAAGTTACGTAGGAATAAAATAAATTAAATCACGACGTTTTGGGCGCAATTGTTTCTTGTTGTGATTGTCCCACCTGATGACGGACGCTTGTGTTGCGCCCGAAACGTCGTGATTTATTTTATTTTATACCTACGTGACCTTACTCCCATTGTTCCAATTGCCGTGGTTAGTACACAAAGTCCAGTGTGCTGTCCATCACGCCGTGGCAGCATCCCAACAGTGAACCGTAAATCACTTGGCTCTGTGCCGGTCCCCGACTCGCAGTGCTGCCGCCCGTGCTGGTCCCTCGCCACACGGAGATCCCGGAGCTGCCGCCACTGGACGACTACACTTCCGTGCCTGAGAACACCAACTTCCCCACTGGCCTGCCCAGCACCTACATTCCGGGTGAGGCCAGCTGGGTCATGCTGCTGCTGCTGCTAAACCCGACCGCACGCCCAAATTTCAGCGTCGTCCTTTTTACTGACGCACGTGCGATCGCTCTTTGCTCAGCCGAGTCGATCTTCTTGAGCTCCTAGGCCAGGAGCAAGGGAATCATTTCCTTACTTCTGTCCCTGCAAAGGGGGCCTTGCAGAGTGGAGTTGGTTTCTGGAAAGGAAAACTCATGAAGGGGAATAGAGTCAGGAGGGGAGAGGTAAGCAGCGACACGAGTCCATGTGTGAGATCTCGAAGACGGTGAAGGCGACATTGTAGTTGATTTTGGATTTGATTGTGAGCTCCTGGAGGGATCGAGGGATCTGGGGAATGGGGTGATGTGGTCTCGTTTACGAGTGTGGGCGATGAGTCATACAGAGCTTAGAGATGACTTGAGGAAGTTGTAAAGACGAGAGTCGTGGTAGTCAATGTGAGAGGCAGTGAAGGTGTGGATGAGGATTTCTAGAGAAGGTACAGGTGGAGGAAGGAGGTCATCGTGCAGAGTTGAGACGAGGGTGAAGGACGAGAGCTCTGGATCGTGCTGTTGACTTTGCATCTAATGCTACAGTGTCAAAGTGCTTGCCACAAATGAATCACAGTACCTTGCTGATCTCGTCAAGGAGCATACACCATCACGCGAACTCCGGTCATCCTCGCAGCAGCGGCTTTTTGCTGGCCATCGAACAAAGACGGTCACTGCATCGCGTGCTTTCAGATGCGCTTCTGCAGCCATCTAGAATGCTCTTCCTTCCGCTATTAGGAAACCACTGGAGCTATGCATTTTAAAGTCTAGATTGAAAGCTCATTTCTTGAGAACATATTTTTGTGTTCAGTTTGTTGTCCTTCCCCCGCACCTCCGATTAGTGCGGTTAGCTAAGTACGATGCGAAAGAAGTTTGACAGAAAAAAAATACAAGTGTTTCTATAAAAGTATAGGCAAAGGTGCAGCCCTGAAATTTCTTGCAAGTGCCGCTGCTGGAAAGTGGGCCTCAACTAGACGGAGCTTTATAGAGCTCTCCTAGAGTGTATTTTGCCCTACTCTTCGACACTGACCAGACGTCTTGGAAGAGATGGCAGTACCCACACTTTACCGCACCACACCGACCTCCAAATCAATAAAAGTAAATTGTTTTGATATAATACATGCTTGAACTTTTATGTGGAAAATAGGGTTGAGCTTGTGGGAAATGTGCACTTATTTCAGGGCATAAAACTAATGTTTGCTTGTTATTTTTTTTTTACGCTCGCATTTCACTACCCAAAATGTAAATGGGCACCACATGGCACTTACGTTCGCTCCTCATCGCCGTGACCTCCCTGCTTAATAGATCCACAGGCGGTTTGCAAAGCCCTCGCCGGGGTGTGTAAACTTCCTCCCGGATGGATATTTATAAATAAAGGGAAGGTGCAGTGGCCACAGATAATTTAATTCATTGTCGCCACACACCACTGCTGGGAAAGATACTGGCGATGTGTTTTTATTTTATTTTACTGCGCGTTGTCGTTCGGCATGACATCACACGTTTCGCTGCACGTGCTGGGAGCCTCTTCCAAGAACTGAACGGAGCCGTGGGCTAACTCTCATTACCGCGGGACAAAGTGAGATGCTCAATTTGGTTCCGATAAAGCCCCTCAACACGTGTATGTATGTTGAATACGTAGCTCACCGTGCTAATCGAACGTGCAGTGAAACGTCCAGGCAACCCCAAAAACACATTAGAGGGCTATACAAAATACGTACACTGTTTTACAATATTTAAGTAAGTTGTGCGGCTGTCTTGGGACGCTGGTGAGGATATGAGGAAATCATCAGAGCTGTTCTTCTTTTAAGGAAACTCACGTGCCGTGTCCGTTGGCCGATAGTTAAAGCATCCACGGCACGTGGCACATGAGCAGATCACCTGTGTCTTGCAGGCTTACGGTCAAAGCCAAATTAACCATAATCATTAACCAGAGTGGTGGTGGTGGCTTGGTGAGAATTTCGACCAGCCAGTGGGTTGACCATCGCTGGTGATGATGATGATCTATCATTACCTTGCGATCTAAAATTGGACATTTAAAAAAAGCCAGTATGCAGGCCAACACACGTGCTCTTGTATGAATGTGTTTACGGTGCCATCGCTAATGTGCATGCCGTCTTGCTTCCCGTCTCCCCTGCAGAGACCCCTCCACCGGGTTATCTCAGTGAAGATGGGGAAAGCAGTGATATGCAAATGCCCCGCAGCATGGACTCAAGTAAGTCGATTAACTTCACATTGTTATTGGAAATTGGATAGGTTTTTTGATAAGATCAAGATAGTTTGTTTCGCATCTGGAGAAATGTTATTGCATTTGCTCGGTTTCACAGTTAACATCACGTTTAAAATTGCTTATTTATTTATAATGTATGTGTGATGCACTGGCCTTTACATGGGTGCGACTGTACTTGCATTTGTAAAGCAGCGTTCTTGGCAAAGAACATTTAAAGAGGTACGCCCTTTTAAATAGAATCGCTTTTGTTTCCCTTAAAAACCCAACCCATTCTTTTCTGCAGGCCCGTCATCAGAGCAGATGTCTCCCGCTCCCATGCCTCCGTCGAGCAGCACTACAGGTAAGCAGAACTCCACTGACGATTCCCAACCACGTTTTAATTCCGTTCTTTCGTTCACCGCCCCCGCCACACGTCGGCCCGTCGTGTCATCGCACGGTGCACGAGTCCCACAGTCACACGGGGCGCTACTTTCGCTCTGCAGGGGACCTGCAGCCGGTGATGTACTGCGAGCCGGCGTTCTGGTGCTCCATCGGCTACTACGAGCTGAACCAGCGTGTCGGCGAGACCTTCCACGCGTCGCAGCCCTCACTCACAGTGGACGGCTTCACCGACCCCTCCAATTCGGAGCGCTTCTGCCTCGGCCTCCTCTCCAACGTCAACCGTAACCAAGTGGTGGAGATGACTCGTCGGCACATCGGTTAGTTAAAGTAGCGCAGCACCAGGGGGCGGGGAGGGGCGGGAGTTTCGGAGATTGATGGGGTTGGCGGAGGCTCTTGTGCAATTCAGTAGTCAAGCATGTTTCTGGAAATCGAGTTTAAAGGCACATCCTAGGATACGATATTCCACGGTGTCACACTTCACTGTTTTGCTTGTGCAGTACCAGCACTGTTGGCTTAGGGGTGCAACGATGCACCTACCCAGTGATTTGATCATTTGTCACAATTCAAACTAAATAACCGATTCTCTTTAACTTCGCAGTAAATGCAGCGGTCATTAGTGTAAACTAACAGTGGCTTTTGAGCCCTTTGCAAATTTGCTACTGACAAGGCCTCCCCATGCCATGTCTGTCATGGGGATTGTTTGACCATGCTGCATCATGCTAGTTAGTGTGGGTTGGTCAAGCATTGTGGTCCAGAACCGTAGTTCTTAATGTTCACCCACTAAACGCATTTAAAGGTTCTATCTGGCCCTCAGTATTGAAAATATTCCTCACCCTTGCTTTAAGAAAATTATATGGACGATTTAATTAAATAATTAAATTCGTCATATACGTGCCCAATTAGTCCTTCTTTACCCTTTTTCCATTGGCACAGCTGAGCCGAGCCAGTGTATGCCTCTCACGATACGGGTGGGTTTTCCACTGCCAATTTGCCGTGCCAAGCAACGATCAAACCATCATACGCTCGACCCACAAGCACATGTGAATATGGTTCGGGGCCAAGCAGGGCCAAAGGAGGGGCTAATGGCATGCCGATTACATGTGACGCCAGTCAGGGCAAAGCATCACTGTGTCATCTGCACGTGTCTCGGCTCATTCATTTCACATGACGTCTGCAGCACGCTGACATCACAGTTCCAGTTTTGCAGTGGGAAAAAAAAACTAAAAAATTCTAGCTCGTCCTAAACCACACACGAGCTGACCCGCAAAGGCCCTGGCACAGCTCGGTTGTGCAGTGGAAAATAAGTTACCTGTGTCCCGCAGGGCGCGGCGTGCGGCTCTACTACATCGGTGGGGAGGTGTTTGCCGAGTGCCTCAGTGAAAGCGCCATCTTCGTGCAGAGCCCCAACTGTAACCAGCGCTACGGGTGGCACCCGGCCACCGTGTGCAAGATCCCGCCGGGCTGCAACCTCAAGATCTTCAACAACCAGGAGTTCGCCGCGCTCCTCGCTCAGTCAGTGCACCAGGGCTTCGAGGCCGTGTACCAGCTGACGCGCATGTGCACCATCCGCATGAGCTTCGTCAAAGGCTGGGGTGCCGAGTACAGGTGAGGGCAGCAACAACAGCGGTCGTGTTGATGAGGCGCAGTTGCGTCTCAACATGTACCTTATACCAAGACGCTGCAAATTAGCGGTGGGAATATTGTCCGACATAGAGAGAGAGGCAGTCACAGGCAATACGCGGTTATATATATTTGGATTCATATAATGTCTATATAGTGCCTCGATGTGACTGCACCTCAGTACGCTGTAAGTAACAGGAGGCACATTTTTGTAGAGAGAGGCACTCGTAGGTCTTTGTGTCATTCTATGGGTTTCTTTGTGGGTATATGGGTCTTTATATAAGAATGTGCACCTATATATCAGTATATGGGATGCCATGTGAGGCTATGGGCTTCTGCGTGAGCCAACACAATGCAAAGTGGATTCATATGGGATCTAAATGTGACCCGCATTTCAAGACGTTGCACAGAAAGAGTGACATTTTATTTTATGGGGAGAGAGGCAGTCAGTTTTAGGCAGAGGGCAAAAAGAAAGGTCATGAATGTGGACTTGAATAGGGGTAGGAATTCGGTAGCACAGACGGCTGGGGGGAAGGGTGGGTACTCCAGCAGACCTCGGGGGCAGCAGTCTTCGAGCTAAGATAGTCACCGCATCACGCGCGTTCATATGCGCTTCTGCGGCCGTCTGGAACGCTCTTCCTTCCAATATTAAGATGCCACTGGAGCTATGCACTTTTAAATGTAGATTGAAAACTCATTTCTTCAGAACTGCTTTTTGTGTTTAGTTTGTTGTCCTTTCCCCGCACCTCCGATTAGCATAGTTGGCTACGTACGATGCAAAAAAAGTTCAACACACAGCCATGCATACAGCAGTGACATCATTATACTATACGCACCCTTAGCGAGGAGGTCGAATGATAGCATGGGTTGGTGCGCCCGGTGCCGCGCGGAATTTAAATGCTGGCTGCGTATTCAGACAGCACTGGCTCAGATTATTCCATCCGTCTATAGATCCCCGCACGTGATATTCCCAGTGGTGTCCAGCACCAGAAGAAACGCGTATTTATGGATCGTTGCCAAGTGGTTAAAATAAGTTGGACCAAAAAAAAAGTTCGTGTAATTTAACCTCAGTTCCCTGCTGGTTTCTCCTAACTTCAAAACGTGTCTGGACGACAGTGCGGGGGAGTTGGCCCTGGTGAACCAGATCTGGACTTTGGGGCTGGTTGCCAGTATGGCAAAGTTCCAATGCAGGCCCAGTAAATATGTTTAAACAATGGTGCAAGTTTCTTAAATCCCTCCCGCCTGTGTCTACCCAGCTGTATAAATGAGTAGACCGCATTTAGTCGATTGGCAGGTTGTATGATGTGGGCTAAAGTATGGGTACTCCTACGATTTTCTAAGTCATCTGACTAGCCTAGAAGAGTAGGCCAAAAATACCCTCTCGCGGAATCCCTTCCTGCAGCAGTTGCATGAGTAGGGACTTACAGGGCTGCACCTTTACCTTGTACTTATGTGTGAAATACTTGGCACTGGTATGGTTTAAAGTTAAGAGGAACTGCATTTGCAAGACCAAAAAGAGTGCAAAATGTGACCTTTTACCCTGTAACGCAATCAACGTTGGCTTTAGCTGGCGCAAGCAGGCCAAGGCTGCAACGCAGCTCTCATTCGCACAGCTACTGCAGGGGATGAACGTAAACAGTCAGTCTGAATTACTCACTTAACAATGAAATGAGGGTTATCCACGTGTATGAAGTGTCCCTGTCAGTTTTATGTGAAAAGTAAATGTACACAGCAATAAACATGTCGCAGACCATTGATGCACGTGCAATGCTGCATGTTTGTTTTATTATTATGGTGATTATTAATTCATGTATTTTTTCTTGTTGCCTTTACACCCCTTTGTCCCCCACACCCCACTGCTTGTTTCGAATCAGGCGTCAGACGATCACCAGCACACCGTGCTGGATTGAGCTGCACCTCAATGGGCCTCTGCAGTGGCTGGACCGCGTGCTCACGCAGATGGGCTCTCCGACCGTGCGCTGCTCCAGCATTTCATGAACGCCGCCGGTTGCGGCGGCGCCGGTCAACACTCGCTTTCCCCGCGCATCGTTCGGTACCTTTTAGATCCTCGTCTTAAATGATCACGGTTAACCACTTTTTCGAAAAACACACACGCACGCGCGCAGAGAAGTAGCACTATTCTCGCAGACGCTGAAGCGGAGATTCTCTATCCGTGGCTGAACGTCTCTCCCTTGAGCTCTGGTGCTTGCGTGCCAAGTGTTTTTTGTGCCCATCTGCAGTTTCTTCGGTTTGCAAGCACGTTCAACGGATGTTGCTTTTCTTAAATTTCTCTTTCTCTATAGCACTTTGCCAACTGGTGTACATTTCCAGCTCGTCACTGACACATGCAGCTTGCATTATTTTGATGATACATCGTCATCATCTCCAAATTAAGGCCCCTCCTCACTCCCCCGCCATCACCAATTTTCCAATGCTTATTTTTCTGAATTAAAATTGGAATCTAAAGTATATATTTTTTCCTTCAGATTATAAGCTCTTTTAATAAAGCGTTCTATG
This sequence comes from Lampetra fluviatilis, assembly GCF_964198595.1. Taxonomy (NCBI): domain Eukaryota; kingdom Metazoa; phylum Chordata; class Hyperoartia; order Petromyzontiformes; family Petromyzontidae; genus Lampetra; species Lampetra fluviatilis. The sequence goes on along the minus strand of NC_136287.1, from coordinate 6,788,438 downwards.
CGTGGCGTTATGGAAAATCTCATTAGGCCCCATTTAATTAAATGAGCACCCAGAATAAGAAAAAAATAATGACACCAATAGTGAGTAATTCACTGATGCAGGGCACATGTGGATTTCATCACTGCCAAATCATTTACCAAAACCAAAGCACTTATATATATTTCTACTCTTCAACTTTTTCAGCATATTGTTCACATTTTATCACAAATACCCAGGCACAATTATATTCAATTATGTCGTCTCCAATTTCCCACAGCGCTAAAGCAGGACTTCTGTAAAGCTAACGTGCCGTGCCGTATTCAACTGTACCAGCGTGGCCTTTGTTATTACAGTAAAGGATTGCCGTCCCTTGGATAACCTTTGCAACATGTACGGCAGTTGCCAACCACAATCTTGCCGGAGTATTGTGAGCGTTTCAACATTTTTGCAGCGCGCAAATTATGCCGATCTGTCGTTGTGTGAGGCATTGTGAGCAGGGGAATATGCTAATAATGCAATAATTACCTGTGCTTTTAAAATGCCATTCCTCGCTATATTCATTAGCCAACTGAATATGGCTTGCGATGACAAACTGGGCTGCATTTTTTGGGGATGGGTAAGGATGGGGTGGGGGGGGGAATGTTTCAGATTCTTTCATGCATAAAGTAGGTCACTCCCTTCATATTTGGAAATCCAGGGTTAAAAATCTTGCCCAGATTCCAGGCGCGTTGAAAAGAGCCACGAGTTTGAGACATCGGGTAAAAAAAAAAATGCGATACAAACACAACAAAGCATTCAGCGTCTCTCAGTACGGCAAGACGTGCTACCCCGGCGCGGGTGACTCTGGGAGCATCTCAAGCAAGCCAAACACGGCCCAGGCCCGTTCATTTCCCGCACAAAGGGAACCTATCCAATGGCTGCAATTTCTGTTGACGCCACGGCTCTGCGGGCTGAGAGAGAGGGAGAGAGAGAGGGAAAGAACGCTGGAATGGCAGCACTGCGAGCTCGAGATCGCCGGACAAGGAGTGTGGGGTGGGGGCACGGAAGTGGAGCCCCGGGACGACAAGGGGGCGGCCGCGACGGGCACGAGGGCTGTCTCTATTTGCGCAGACGTCTCGCCATGTCCGCACTTGCTGGCCAAAAACGGCCACAAGAAAACGTGTGCACCCCGCATCGGTTCGGGTTCGGGGGCGGGGGGCATGCCAGGGCACATCCACCGCCAGACAGCAAGCTAAGGCGCCCGGCAGCTCAAGCGATAATTGTCTGTGAGGCGAGGCGGGCTCGCGATCGCTGAACACGTCTTGGGCAGGCTGGCGGCATGTCGCTAATACGGAAAAAGTGAATCTAATGAGGTTTTACGGTTTGTTTTTTTTACCCCGAGAAAATGTTGGTCTATCACTTACCAGGGCTGTTTTGCTTTTAATCAAGCCAATAAGTAAAGTAGTGTATGTCGTAGCACTTGCTCTTAATCTGCCTTTGCGTTGTAATAGCCAGCAGCAATGTGAAATTGGTATTTTGAGTGCATATTTTGCAGTTAAGCACAATTTCAAATTCATCGCAATCCGACGTTCGACTCTCGCCCTTAGTGTAGCGTTTCTGCTTTCGTTTGTAAAATGCACCTTTTTATTTTCTAACAGATGTATACGTTGTTCTTTTAATAGACTGTTATGAATAGTATTTTTCTTTTAATTTCCAAATACTTTTCATCTGCTTATATAATTGTGCAATGTGTGTGTCGTAAGGATATATAATTCAGCACGTGCAGTGCCACGTACCTGTTTAGTTGTCCGATCTCTGCCTATGGTGTCGATAGTCATCTCATTTTTATTAGTCTTAAGTTTCAACTTGTTTTGCATTAATGTTTCACTCCCTGAAAACCTTAAACCTTTTTAAAAGATATGTAAAAAATATATAGTTTAGCTTAAATGCATTCAAGAAGATCCAGTTACCGGCTTAAATGAGAACGTAAAACTTATAGTCTGCGTGCTGATTTTCTGTGGAAACATGGCCAACTCGTGTTGGCAAAGCCAGTAACGTGTTCAATGCTGTTGAATGTTTTATGCTGAATGTTTTTTGTTTGTGCCCCCCCCCATGCTTTTTACAGTCTAACAATGAAAGTACTTATCCTATGAGTCAAATATTTTCTTAAAACGTTGATAGGGAGATGATTTTGCTTAGTTTGCAGGGTGTTTTTCCTTTCCACTTCATTCTCGTTGGTGACGTGTTACACTTTATATCAAGGCACACACATTGTGAGTGGAGGGAGCCAGAGCCAAACAGTGCAGAAGGAACAGCATCTTCAGGTGTTTCGTGGGAACTTTTCCAAGTGGCGATGACACAAGACCGTGACAAGTGGGGGACACTGGGTTGCCCGATGTGTCAGTGCTACGGTATGGAAATAAGTACCTCGTACATTAATTTGATAGGAAAATGACAACAAAAATCCCATTCATGAAACAGGAAAAAATCTGTTGATTTCTTGATCGCATGAAAATTGAGATGGTGTTCATCTTCTATTTATTGCCCTGAGCCAGTGGTGTACATTCCACATTCACGTGGCGGGGGCAAGAATATCCAATAGTACAATCATTGTTGACTTCCCCACTAAGTGGTACTTATTTTTTATCGACCCCGGAGGAATGATGGGCTGAGTCAAACCACGCTCCAACCATGATTTGAATTCGCATCAATACCGATTGCGATCTTCTCACTCTACCGCCGAGCCGCAAACCATGAAACGCAATCGCAAAACAAGCGCTGGCTAATTCCTCTGACGCCCCGTCAACTGCCGAACGCGGGCAGTGCGCCCCTAATATTTCGGAAGGCAATAGGAAGGGATTCTTGAGCACTATTTCCTGCCCTTTGCAAGGGAAGCGTTTGGTGAAGGTCAACGAGTGTTTCGTGAGCCCTTGTTTGTTCAGCCGGCGCCTGCCAAGCGCCCGTGGCACCTGCGAGCCTTTTAGTGGCAGGCGAACAGAGTACCCAGAGGGCCTGGGTGGACGGAGGGACGGAAAATGCGACATCTCGACGCGCCGGCAGCAATGTGGAGGTGGTGGGGGGGAGGACAACGATGCCCAAGTAAAATCATTTTTTTGTTCCAGGTGGTGCCATATTTTTTTCGTTGTTGCTGTAAACGAATTCGCTTAGAGTTTAAAAAAACCCGATCATTTGAAAAACTGAAAAAGCGAACTGTAAAAAATAATAATACTGAGCCGATTGTGTTTGTTTTCAAACGTGGTCACGTACGATATATTTTCGTAAATACTGTACCTATTTCCCCACTGCCCTTACTACGGGCCGTCTCATCATCCTGGCCGCTGGCGACGTGGCGCAGGACCTCTCGTGACGCGCGCGCGACTCCTCGTCCCCTTGTGTTGCATGATGGTCGGTTGCATTACGCAGAACATTTGCAGTGAATAAACATTTTGCTTGGAATTGCTGTATAATGCAAGACGCCCTCCCCCCCCCCCCCCCCCGTGTGTACATATGAATACTGTATCACATGTATTTTATAATAAACCAGCTTATTAAAAAAGAATTGCTCCGTGCCCTAATTTTGCTGGAGCCGTTACTTATCTGAGTTCTAGCATAAGAAGTTAGTGCTGTTGAGCTAATCTGCACCTTGACTGCTGTTGAAGGAAGTTCATTCTGAACTGTGGCGTGCTGTGTTGTTTTTATATTTTATATCGTCAACAACAAGGGATACATACATGGGAACACATCCTCAAAATAACCAACGACGCCTGATTCTTCGTGAGCCCCATCTGGTGTAAAGAGCAGGAAAAAAGGCAAGAGAGAGTACGAGGAAGAATGATTGTAGACGACAAGGAAACAAAAAAAGGGAGGATGAGTTCAATTCCCAACGACTGAATTCGTTTCTGAACTAATCCCACATTTAAAAAACACATAGCACGCCGCAGTTTAGAGTGAAATTACTTCGCCAGCAGCCAAGGTGCAGATTTGCTCAGCTCAAAAAGAGAGACCGTCACGCAATTGAACTCTTGGGTGAGAGGCCTCGTGTGCGGTGCAGTGAGGCGCACGAGTTGACGTGCGGCGAGGCATTCCATCTCCTGCCTGTGTACCACTACAGCCTGCCTGTGCACCAGTGCACCACTACAGCCTGCCTGTGAACCACTGCCTGTCTTCATACCGCCGCTTGCCTCTGTGCCGTGACAAGGGCTCTAGTTGCGAGTAAGCCGTCGAGGTACGGAACCTGTGAAGTTCATGAGCATTGTGAGAAGAGAGCCAGAGGTCGAGCGTCGAAGGTGTGTTAGTTTTTATTGCGTTTCATTTTTTTACTCGATAACGTACATTGTCAAACCGTCGTTATTCAAAACATCGATTCTAGAAACAGCAATAGAGTCTCCAACCTATATGTTTGTTGTAGTTTCCTATTTACGCAATTGCAGGGCCGTTATCTGTGAGAGTCGCCGTCTTTGAAAATGTATTTCTCGAGAAAGCCAAATATGTCGTCCGCAAAAGTTTGTTGTCTCTGCGTCTGTGCACTGTCACGGCCGAGACTGTGTGGTGGTCTCTGTGCACGGACATTGCCAAACGTGACCAGGGGCTTCAGGTGTTGTCCTGGTTGGTGTGCGTCGCCGCTTCTCAGAGGAGGCGGTTGCAAAGTATTGTTTTGTGCCGAGTGTACATCTTCTCCGTTCACCCTGACTCTCACGGTATCTTTCCTTCCGAAGATCAGAAGACGCTTAAATGAGTAGTCAATTGATCTGTTGGTAGATTTGTCAGTAGGTGTGACAGCGGATCTGCTAAAAGATCTGGTGAAAGGTTCGGCAGTGGTACTGGCGGTATGTATGGTGGTAGGACTAGCAGGAGAACTGGCAGTATCTTTCCTTTCGAATATCAGAATACGCTTAAATAAATATTCACTTGATCTGGTAGATTTGTCAGTCGGTATGGTTGTAGGTCTAACAGTCAATGGTATGGCAGTAGTACTGGCAGTCAGTCCAGTTGCAGAAGTGGAACTAGGTATGGTTGTAAGTCTGCCAACAGATCTGGTGGTAGATTTGGCTGTGGGTATGGTGGTAGGACCAGCAGCAGAACTGGCAGTAGGTCTGGTTGTATGTTCAGCAGTAGGTTTGATTGTATGTCCGGCAGTAGGTCTGATTGTATGTTCAGTAGTAGGTCTGATTGTATGTCTGGTTGTATGTCCGGCAGTAGTTCTGTTTGTATATCCGGCAGGAGTTCTGGTTGTATGTCCGGTAGTAGTTCTGGTTGTATGTTCAGCAGTAGGTCTGGTTGTATGTTCAGCAGTAGGTATGATTGTATGCCTGGTTGTATGTCCGGTAGTAGTTCTGTTTGTATGTCCGGAAGTAGGTCTGGCGGTAGAGCTGACAGTCGGTCTGGTTGTAGGTATGAATGTACGGCTAATTGCGGGAATCATGGGTTCCAGGTCTGTGGCTGGCTCCACCGAGCACACCGGCTGGTCGATGTCTGACCTGCAGACGTCATCCTAGAAACCGGCGTGGGGGAAGACACAGAGGGGGGAAGTGCCAGTTTAATCAAACATTAGGCATGTTACAATTCATTAACACCCAAACAATCACAATGTGTCTTGTGTCTGAGGGCTCGAAACTATGATTCATCGTCAACCATTATCTATCCACTGCTGGATGCTCTCTCAATATCATCGCAATCCCTCATGGTCCTGTGATACTACAATCCATCTCCCTTTTAGACTTGAGCTGATTTCAACGCTCCATCTCTGCCATCGTCATCCTCTGAGGCACATTCTCTCCTTTGGCAGCCATTCAATTACCAGTCTTGTCCGTTGGCGATCATCCACTGTAGCAATGTATCCTGGAGACGCCCGCTTACTGTCATTTATAATATAAATGATGTGTCTATTTGCATATGTCCTCTGATCCACGTGCTTCTCTTTCTGTCTCTCGCTGTGATTCCAAACATGTGTCTTTCCATTTCTCATTGTCCACATTCTGATTAATATGCCATAGTAGAGAGTATGCACTCATTGAGAACATAAAATGTAAAAAGGGCTCATGAAGTCACAATGCCATAATGACACACTTAGCATAACGTTAAAGTATTTTTTTTTTAAAATACGTGAATCTTCAAACCTCTTGGACACCTCGTGACATACATGCCAGGTGTGTAGCTACAAGATAGCAGCTGTTTACATTGACTCAGTCGGAATAGTGGTTGAATGTTTTTAGACGAAAACATTGAGCAGTCGCTCTGCTATTGCCATTCAGTTGCTTCGTGATCACTTTTGCACAGTTTCTATAATCCTCTTCACAGAAGTTATGTATGTACTTATATGTCGATCTTCTTTCTGTATGTAGCCAACAGTGCTAATCGGAGGTACATGAGCTAATCGAAGGTGTTGGTCCTTATCTGCTGTACCACCATGAGCTCTCTTTGGGTCTTGCTTTGGAACGCTATCCTGTGGATTGTTTTCCCGATTTTGTATAACTTTGTGCAATGGAAGAAACGTGTTAGTTGTGACCTTCCGTACTCTCATTTGTGTTTTCCACTCGTGGCTACTTTGCATTACGAATCAATTAAGCCTGCAGTCAGCGTCTCCCACTAAAACACAATCCGAGATTGAACTTTAACATGATCATACGTGAATAAATAAAACCAATAGTAAGATCCTACTCACCTGGGACGGCCCGACCAAGTCAGACATCACCTTTGCTCCACGGGCACACCTGTACAACGCCCGCTCGCACTCGTTGAGCGCCCGTTCGCACGTCACGCCGTTCGCCCGCTCCACCGCCAGTGTGCGTTTTTCCCTGGACTCCTCCACCTCCGCCACCGCCGCCGGCACTACGGCTTCCGGCGCCTCCGCCGTGGTAGCATCCGGTGCCACCACGGCCTCCGAGCGCAGCGCGGGCTTGCTCGACGGCGTGGGCTTCCATTTGCAGGAAGGACGCCCCTTCAGTCTGGCCTGGAGCGTCCGCAGGCCACTCCCCGACTGGCAGTGGTTGAGGACGGCGGCGCGGGCGCAACAGTGGGCCACCTTCAGCCACGGTGATGAACGGAGGGACAAAGGGATGGGTGGACAGACGGACAGTCAGATGCCATGGATTTTGAAGCGGGTGAGAACCCCAGTGAGACTTAAGTAATTGAAACAAGGCTCTACACCAGGGGTGGCCAACCTGTAACAGACCAAGAGCCAGAAAGTACCCTTAAGTTCTGCAAATAGCCAAGTGTACATATAAGTGCATATATATTGACAGCTTTCAGCACAGGAGAAATTCATTATTCTTTGCCACCATGATAGTGTGTTCTACGTCATGCCCCTTCGATAGAGCTGCATGTGGTGGATTAAGAGCCGCACGTGGCTCGGGAGACTCCAGATGGCCACTGCTGCTCTACAATGATACATGTTGTTTTCGTATATCCCTATGTCATTCCTCGAATCGAAAAAGACATCCACTTCCCTTGTTGGTCATGTGGATTATTTGAACATACTTCACCGTGCTGATCAGTGGAGGTTGCTACAAAGGGGCCCAGATTAGGTTCAATTATAATTATTTATCACAACTGATGTTAACCATAGCCAGGAAAATAATTATGGTCACTGGGTTTATAGTGCAATCCGCTGACCACTGCACCACTGCTCCGCCCCAAACTATAAGAATTCACACTTACAACTACTCAAGATTTTTAAAAGCATAATACAATTAAATGAATGGACAAATGTACAGACGGGCAAATAAACGTACCGATGACATATGGAAAGACAGTAAATGCGATTGGTGTAAAATGTAATGACTTGTTGTCAGAGTTCATGGTGATTCACGCTCTAGGTTTACGCGGATCACCACCACAGCGTGTGTTGGTATGTGCGAAGCGTAGATCTGTAATTATCGAAGCTCCCCTGACAACATTTTTGACGATTTGTCACAATGTGGGATCAATATTTCATGAACAAAAACTTTTAACGTCTCATTTGTATTTCACATTGTGTTTGTCTTGTTTGTACAGTTGTCTTTTCTCCGTGAATATTTGTGATGTTAATAACATGATGAAATAGATTGTAAATAATCCATGATTACACACATGATTTGATGCATTTGTTGCGAGTGTAAGAATACATTATAACTGAAGTATCATAAAATGCCCACTGATGTCCACAACAGTAAAGTTAATCATGTTGATTAATACTTAAAGATCAAATAAATCATCATCAGCTGACATGTTCTATCTATTGCTGGATGAAGGCCTCCCCCAAGCTGTAACCATCTCAGGCTACACGACCGTGAAGGCAAGATATATCACCATACTTCACCGCGATGGTTTGTGTCGATTGGTGAAGCCACGGTTCTTGGTGACTTGTGCCGAATTGCACGGTGAATTGTGCAAAATTGTGCCAAAGTTAACTTGCATTCATCTGAAACTCTTCCATTCTGTGCCAAAGTTCACATAGTTTGTGTCAAAGATATTGTCTAGAGGTCAAACAATTCATTAACCCCACCCCCCCCCGCATTTGTTTTTACATTGTGGTTGTGGCCAACAAAATGGCCACTAGTGGCCGTAGGGTTCAATAAATCATGAATTTAAAGATAATAATGATTGTCAATCCATTAATCTATGCATCATTACAGTCGAGCTAAATCTCTTAGTTACTGGGCATCATTAATAATGCTCTCTCGGTGACTGGGAATACATTACATAGCAATCATTTCACACTGCTGGATAAAAGTCTCTCCATACCATGTCGGTCATGGGTAGTGAGTGGGGGGAGTTGTTTGACCATACTTCACTACTCTGGTCAATGTGCAATGGTGACTTGCGGAGCCCAGAGTCGATGCAAATATCCATTACTCATGATGTTGTTTCCTTGAATTAAACTCAGTTGACCGGACTGACAGTGCTGCACTGTACAGCCGCTCTCCCCAGGTATGTATGTTGAACTTCCTTCGCACCGTACGTAGCCAAACGCACTTATTGGAGGTGCGGGTGAAGGTAATGGGCATTCAATTGCTTCCTCTGGCCAACAAAGCTCAATTACGTGATAATCTACTGATATGAACATGTTTCATTCATGTCATTGCCTTGAACCAAATCACGCTTGGATGAGGACAAAGTAAAGAATCATGAGGACAAAATAAGTTTGAGATGGATGATGTGGCTGGATTCCGAAAACGTTCCCTTACATGGCGTTCAGGCAGACCTGTTCCAGCTGAAATGAAGCCCTCATTATTACCCTCCACGAAGGCAAAGATCCCCCATATAGCACTAACAAACCTTTGGCACGAGTTGCTGTTAGCGAGCACCTATGAATGCCGGCACGGCACACGAGGGTGTGGGTGGCCTGCACCACGCCCGGCCGCCTTTGTCTCCCTAGCAGCGATGTCCACACATCACACCAGTACTTATTTGCGGATGAGTCGGCCTTGGAGAGGCCCAGGGGTGAGTTCAAACAATCGCGGTGACGAGATGATATCCCCCTCGGCTGCTATGCAGGAGGAAGTAGGTTCGATCCCGACCCTGATGCTGCATGCATATTTGGAGTGTGCGTGTTGTCTCCGAGGTCGCAGAGGGTTTTTTTCCGGGTCCTCCCGTTTTTCCCTCCACGTTTAGAAACATTCGTTTAGTTGAGCTATATCATTTGTGGCCAGGCCACTTCTGAAAAAGAGCTTTATAGCTCGGTCGGCCTTACCCGTAAATGAAAAAACTAAAAAGATGATAAAATAAATCGTTCTTGGTGGTAGCCCGTGTGCAAGAATCGATCCCGGCCCCTCCCCCACCACCAACAACAAACTAAAGTGGCGTTGTCTTTAGTTTGTTGTCCTTCCCCCGCACCACCGATTATCACGGTTGGCTACGTACGGTGCGCAAGAAGTTCAACTACAAGAAGTTCAACATAACACGGAGTTCAATTTCGATTTAAAGCTTTCGTGACTGCAGGGATTCATCTTCTTTGTTCTTTCGGTAAAGTCACGTAGAAGGGAAATAATAAAATAATAATAAAAAATATATAATAAAATAATACAAATTAAACATTATAAAATAATAAAAATAAAACATAATAAAATAATTCTCATGACGTTTCGGCCACAACGCAAGACAGCTGTCGGGGAGACAGCTGTCTACGTGACTTTACCGAAAGAACCAAGAAGATGAACACGGAGTTCGTTGGTGACCCCCCCACCCAACTCAACTCCCACGCGTCCCACCGACTCCCCCCGTCACCGTGCAGCACGAGTCGAGTCCATCCCCCCGGTGCTCTGCGTGGCGAAATCTCGCGTGGCAGGAGCAGCCGTACCCCGGGAAAAGCTTCCCGGGGCCGTCCGCCTGTTTGCAGCGCAGCATCGAGAGGTCGACCGGGTCGCCAGGGGTCTTCTGGCCCCGCGCCGCGGCCGCGGTTTAGGGGCAGCAGTAGCAGCAGCAGCGACAGGAGGACGGAGAGCAGCAGCAGCAGCGCCGTGGACAGCGCCAGGCGCATTGAGTTACCGTCGTGGGCGGCCTCGTCGAGGCAGCAACGCCAGCGACTAGTTCCCATCTGGAGAGAAGGATGGAGAGGGCGAAAGTGACCGAACGAGCAGGTCCAAGTCCATCGGGGTTCTTTCACCTTTTAATTCCAAAATGTGTTTTCTTACCCCCCCCTTTCCCAACGGTGAAGCGAGCGGACCCCGCAATTGGAAGGTTGGGAGTTTAGTTCCCACTTGGAGGGTTGACTCTGTTAATAGCACATTTTAGAATGTGTGATTTTATATATATATTTTATATGTACTGTATATACATAAAATACTAGAGACACGCACCAGACTATTTTGACTTGTTAGCACGATAAAAAAAATAACGTAATACAGAACTGTAATAGTAAACAATCTTCCAAATAAACAAAGTCCATGGCTATAATATGTATAGCGTTTACTAATAATTAATTTCTTGCAACGAAAGTCGAATGGAATTTCCGTGATGCTTTCATTGCGGCTTCGGTGCCCTCCTCGGATCGGTGCTGTCATTTTAGTTGACCGATTTTTGCAGTTTCATGTAAAGAAAAGCGAAAGTTGCACACCTCAAAGAAGAGACCCTCTCGACCACAGTCCCCGAGAGCCAGCGAGAGGTGCGGCCGTCATCTCTCTCTGTCTGTGTCTCTCCCTGGGAAGTGCCGGGCGAAGTTGTCGAGGTCGCTTTCAAGGCCCCGAGAGCAAAAGCGGCCTCGGAGGCGAACGTTAACGACACCGTCAGTTGGGAACGAGGTTGGTTGGTGGTGGTGGTTGGTGGTGGTTGGTGGTGGTGGTTGGTGGTTGGTGGTGGTGGTTGGTGGTTGGTGGTGGTGGTGGTTGGTGGTGGTGGTGGTGGTTGGTGGTGGTTGGTGGTGGTGGTGGTGGTGGTTGGTGGTGGTGGTGGTTGGTGGTGGTTGGTGGTTGTTGGTGATGGTGGTTGGTGGTGGTTGTTGGTGGTGGTTGGTGGTGGTTGGTGGTGGTGGTGCTTGGTGGTGGTGCTTGGTGGTGGTGGTGGTGGTGGTTGGTGGTTGTTGGTGGTGGTTGGTGATGGTGGTTGGTGGTGGTTGGTGGTGGTTGTTGGTGGTGGTTGGTGGTGGTGGTTGTTGGTGGTGGTTGGTGATTGTGGTGGTTGGTGGTGGTTGGTGGTGGTGCTTGGTGGTGGTGGTTGGTGGTGGTGGTGGTGCCCATCTGCTACCGATTTTCCGAGCGCTGCAACCGTCACGTGACGCCTCACGGCAACGGGCACGCGGACGGCACCGGGGGGGGAGGGGGGGGGGCTACAAATAAAATAATTAAATAACCACACCGCGCGAGGGGGCGTTGGGGAGGGTGGGTGCCCAAATTAATGATCAGAACAAATAATTGCCGCAAAAACGATGGATCTTGGCTGCTTTTAGCGACGGCGATAGTACTGCAGATTTAATGTAAATGTATGAGTTTCTTTCGCACCGTACGTCGCCAACCGTGCTAATCGGAGGTGCGGGGAAGGACAACAGACGAAACACAGCAACAAGCAGTTCTACAAGAAATGAGTTTTCCACTCAAGATGTGCAAATAGCTCCAGCGACTTCATAATATCGAAAGCGAGAGCGTTCCAGACGGCCGCAGAAGCGCATCTCAACAGCCGCGTCGCCTTCGGGGAGTGCATAACTTGAGCAACAACAATGGTTTTCCATCATAGAGGTTTTTTTCGGATAGATCGCGTAAATATATAAATGTGTCGTTAAAACCCGCCACCACCCGACACAGCCAACTAGTAAGGGTTGTCACGTAAACAGAACGTGGATATCTTCTTGGTTCTTTCGGTAAAATCACGTAGAAGGGAAATAATAAAATACAATTCTCACGACGTCTCGGCCACAACGCAAGCAGCCGTCCTCAGGTGAAGAACAGGTCTGTTGGAAAGACAGCGTCTGAAGGTGGAACGTGGACAATTTGTCACTAGTACAGCACACCGGTGTGTTGGAGAGCCAAGCCACAATATTTACAATCTGACATCGATTTTAACAAAAGCAAACTCTTGGCTGGTATTTAAGTGACACAATCGTATGCGATCATTACACAACCAATAACATCACAGTCGTTCAGACAAAAACAAACAGGCGAGCTTTGGCAAGCGATGTCATTCGAAAGAACGACGTCAATAATAATTGACGGAATGGAAGTCACGAGGGGCAGACAGGGGAGATGGAGCGATGACATCAGACTGCGTCTCAGAAAAGGATCAGTTCTAACTGGACGCGGCTGATGTGAAGACATCAGCACGAAGATAACTCACTCAGCGGTGGAATTGTAATGAACGAGATGTAATGTCAGCGAGATGGTAGCTCCTGTGCGCAGATATTAAACGGCGGGATACATCGGTCAGAGGACACAGGCAAAATAGAGTCACCAGAAGGGATGGAAACCGATGGACGAGGCTAACGACAGAGTTGCAGCCAACGGGGTAAACTTGCCCTCGAGAATAGAGACGAAGCTACTAAATCAGCTCATGCGCAGGAGTGGAATGGATTGTGGCATCATGGGCCCGTGAGTGACGGGTGGCAATGTTGAGAGGCATTCACCAAGAAGTGTATAGATCACTGCTGATACCGCATTTCACGAAAGCCTGAGGAACCATATACTGTACCATTCTACGGTGGCGAGAGGATTTTTCCTTTTGTTTTAAACCCACCGAAGGAAAACATTACAATGCACGAAAGCAAGCTGTATGGAAAGTGTTAGCTCACAATCCCAGATGAAAGTGTGCCGAGACGGCGATGGGGGGGGGGGTGGAACATTTGCCTGCTTTGTACTCTAAGCTGGTGGCACTTTCGTGCTTAACGCAGATTATCGGCGTTCAACATTGCACCTGCCCAGAACGCAGGCCACTTCAAATGGCACGAAGGTGACTTGAATAATAGAGGGGCCGTCCATAAATGACGTCACGCATTTAGGTGGGGGGGGGGGTCAGACATTTGTGACGAGGGGAGGGGGGTGAGAAATGTGACGTCGCATCAAAATGCGCAATTTTAAATCAATATAGACAACACGTTCTACTTAATTAAATAGACTTTTTAATAAATGTTTTCTCCTACAACATCAGAGTGCAGCGCCACATTAAATACGCACTACAATGACAATAATTTAAAGCGACTTGAAGCATGTTTTATTTTTGGGGGGGGGGGGGCAGAGCTTTGTGACGTCATATTTGAAGGGGGGTCTGACTTTTTGTGACGCCGTGTGACGAGGGGGGGGGAGTAAAAAAACCGTCCAAAATCGCGTGACGTCATTTATGGACGGCCCCAAAGAGCTGCGCGCGTGATGCATCTCAGATGAATTTGTACGCGGCGGCCAATAAGTAAATAAAAGCTGACAGCCGATTTGCCCAGCGGTAACGTCTGGACGAGAGGGTGCGGCAAGAACTCTGACCAGCAGCGGCACGCTTTCGAGTGAGTGGTTGAGCAAGCGAGCGGAGGGAGGGGAGCGCACTGTCGGAAGTGAGTCAGGCAGCCTTGGCCATGTTTGGGCAAAAGGAAAGTAAAGGGGGGGGGGGGGTGATGCGTATTGTTTGTTTGGCCTCTACCTGCTCTGTCTACACACGCACACACAAAAACCTCGACCCCCCCCCCCCCCCGGGGCCAAATCTGTAAAAATGACAAGAGTCGGAATGAGTCACGCGCGCACATACACAACATGACAATCTGTCGCAAAGTCGGCACAAAATCCCCGCCGCTACGCTGGAGCATATTTTGTTGTTGTTTCTTCTAGCCGGAACAAAGTTCGTGTCACAGGTGTGGCAATCCCCGGTAAGGTGAAGAGACGCTGCGTTCGTGCAGTCAAACTCGTGACCGAGCCCACCTACTGCCACTCACCTGTAATGTTGGCGCAGACCTCACGTGCAGTGCCGGATTAAGCTAGTGCGGGACTTGTAGCATGATGCCTGAAATATATTTTTAAAAACACACGTAAATATTTAAGCACAATTTTTTTTACTCGCACAGTAAAGTAATTGTATTTTTTTCATTTGCTATGCAGCCAGATAATAGGACAAATCGCTAACCTTAAACATCCAGTCGTTCATAAAAGTTGAAGGCGGTATAGTACTATAGTAACAGAGCAAATGCAGAATCACTGAACCGGAATTGATAGCTTGAAAGCATTTAGCGCGGGGCCCTTGAAAGTGCGGGGACCGTAGCTACACGTGCAGCTACTTTTGCTACTGGGATAATCCGGCACTGCTCACGTGCAAACATTACAGGTATAGCGAGTGTGTTAAATAAAAATGTTTTAAACCACATACTGTTAGCCGGAGCTGAAATCAATTTGGCTTCCACGTGTGTTGTCCAGTCACACGTGTTCGCCAGGCACGTTAATCACCATCTCTTACGACAACAACGCCGTGAGGCGCGTGAGAAAGACATAAAAACACAGCATTTCACACGGACACACCACCAGCAAAAAAATCTAAACCTTCAGCCAGCGCTTATTTAACGAGCATGCCACGACTGATGAGACCCGTCGAGTTGAAACCGGGTTTGGTTGATTAAACCAATGTCGCCGGATAATGTGGAACTGGAAAGCCAACAGGTCAATTGGAGTATCACGATCGGCTACGTAAGAAGTTCAACACGCACACAAACAGAACAGAGATAGTGTTCTACTTATGATGCACGTGGTGATCACCCGAGCGAAGCACGATCCTGAGATCGGACGGGACCAGGAGCATTTCGATTGAGTTGGGCTCCGTGTTGGTGAGCAGACGGGGAGTACAAACAATTCCAGTGCTGTCCTCGACTTGAGTTTCTTGTCCTTCCCCGCACATCCGATCAGCACGGTTGGCTACGTACGGTGTGAAAGAAGTTCCACCGTACATAATTAAAGTGTGCAGTATGATTCGAGATTTGAAGCTTTCATGACTGCAAGGATTCATACTCTTAGTTTTTTCGGTAAAGTCACGTAGGTAAAAAATTAAATAAAAATTAATAAATATCAAATAATAATAAATCACGACGTTTCGGAGGCAACACAAGTCTCCGTCATCAGGTGGGGCCATCACAGCCAGATTTGCTGTATTGATACAGCCAGATTTGCTGTATTGATACAGTCAGATTTGCTGTATTTATACAGCCAGATTTGCTGTGACGGTCCCACCTGATGACGGAGACTTGTGTTGCCTCCGAAACGTCGTGATTTTTTAATTATTTTATTTTGTATTAATTTCATTTTTTACCTACGTGACTTTACCGAAAAAACTACGAGTATGTGCAGTATGATGTTCCAACCCGCGCTGGGGAGCGTGGCGAAGTATGGTCCAACAACCCCCGCAATCTGAAACGTCGTGCGGAGGCCCTCATCCAGCAGTGGATCTACAGACGGCTGTTTCGTGTCCAGGAATGGATATCGTATTGTGCTACGACTGCGAACCGAAAGCAACAGCAAAAACCCCAACAGCGACAATCAGGATGAAAACTTCCGTTTTGGTAGAGTATTATCTTGTTACATACAATGGCTAAATAGTTTCGGCTGAGTCTATCTATGGCAGCGTCTCTTCATCGACCACATGAAGTAATCATTTGGTACGAGAAGGCCGAGATGCATGGGGACAGCAATGTTCACCGCAAAACACCTCCCACTGCACTGCAGCGGTGGTGGTGGTGGATATAGTGGTGGTGGCGGTGGATATGGTGGTGGTGGTGGTGGCTATAGTGGTGGTGGCGGTGGATATAGTGGTGGTGGTGGTGGCTATAGTGGTGGTGGTGGATATAGTGGTGGTGGTGGCTATACTGGTGGTGGTGGCTATAGTGGTGGTGGTGGATATAGTGGTGGTGGCTATACTGGTGGTGGTGGCTATAGTGGTGGTGGTGGCTATAGTGGTGGTGGTGGCTATAGTGGTGGTGGTGCCTATAGTGGTGGTGGTGGCTATAGTGGTGGTGGTGGCTATAGTGGTGGTGGTGGCTATAGTGGTGGTGGTGGCTATAGTGGTGGTGGCTATAGTGGTGGTGGTGGTGGCTATAGTGGTGGTGGTGGCTATAGTGGTGGTGGTGGCTATAGTGGTGGTGGTGGTGGTGGTGGCTATAGTGGTGGTGGTGGCTATAGTGGTGGTGGCTATAGTGGTGGTGGTGGCTATAGTGGTGGTGGCTATAGTGGTGGTGGTGGTGGCTATAGTGGTGGTGGTGGCTATAGTGGTGGTGGTGGTGGCTATAGTGGTGGTGGTGGTGGCTATAGTGGTGGTGGTGGTGGCTATAGTAGTGGTGGTGGTGGCTATAATGGTGGTGGTGGCTATACTGGTGGTGGTGGTGGCTATAGTGGTGGTGGTGGCTATAGTGGTGGTGGTAGCTATAGTAGTGGTGGTGGTGGCTATAGTGGTGGTGGCTATAGTGGTGGTGGTGGCAGTGGATATCGTGGTGGTGGTGGCTATAGTGGTGGTGGTGGCAGTGGATATAGTGGTGGTGATGGCTTTCGTGGTGGTGGTGGCTATAGTGGTGGTGGCTAAAGTGGTGGTGGTGGCTATAGTGGTGGTGGCTATAGTGGTGGTGGTGGCTATAGTGGTGGTGGCTATAGTGGTGGTGGTGGCTATAGTGGTGGTGGTGGCTATAGTGGTGGTGGCTATAGTGGTGGTGGTGGCTATAGGGGTGGTGGTGGCTATAGTGGTGGTGGTGGTGGCTATAGTGGTGGTGGCTATAGTCTGGTGGTTATAGTGGTGGTGGCTATAGTGGTGGTGGTGGTGGTGGATATAGTGGTGGTGGTGGTGGCTATACTGGTGTGGTGGTGATGGCTATAGTGGTGGTGGTGGTTATAGTGGTGGTGGTGGCAGTGGATATCGTGGTGGTGGTGGCTATAGTGGTGGTGGTGGCAGTGGATATAGTGGTGGTGATGGCTTTCGTGGTGGTGGTGGCTATAGTGGTGGTGGTGGCTATAGTGGTGGTGGTGGCTATAGTGGTGGTGGTGGCTATAGTGGTGGTGGTGGCTATAGTGGTGGTGGTGGTGGCTATAGTGGTGGTGGTGGTGGCTATAGTGGTGGTGGTGGTGGCTATAGTGGTGGTGGTGGTGGTGGCTATAGTGGTGGTGGTGGTGGCTATAGTGGTGGTGGTGGTGGTGGCTATAGTGGTGGTGGTGGCTATAGTGGTGGTGGTGGTGGTGGCTATACTGGTGGTGGTGGCTATAGTGGTGGTGGTGGCTATAGTGGTGGTGGTGGCTATAGTGGTGGTTGTGGTGGCTATGGTGGTGGTGGTGGCTATAGTGGTGGTGGTGGCAGTGGATATAGTGGTGGTGATGGCTGTCGTGGTGGTGGTGGCTATAGTGGTGGTGGTGGCTATAGTGGTGGTGGTGGTGGCTATAGTGGTGGTGGTGGTGGCTATAGTGGTGGTGGTGGTGGCTATAGTGGTGGTGGTGGTGGCTATAGTGGTGGTGGTGGCTATAGTGGTGGTGGTGGTGGCTATAGTGGTGGTGGTGGCTATAGTGGTGGTGGTGGTGGCTATAGTGGTGGTGGTGGTGGCTATAGTGGTGGTGGTGGTGGCTATAGTGGTGGTGATGGTGGCTATAGTGGTGGTGGTGGCTATAGTGGTGGTGGTGGTGGCTATAGTGGTGGTGGTGGCTATAGTGGTGGTGGTGGTGGCTATAGTGGTGGTGGTGGCTATAGTGGTGGTGGTGGTGGCTATAGTGGTGGTGGTGGTGGTGGCTATAGTGGTGGTGGTGATGGAGCGCGTGGGTGTACAGAAAGAGCAGCTAGCCCCGATCACATTTCTTGCCATTTTTCCACAAGAGGAAGTTGTATGTGTGTGTGTCTCGGGTGGGGGGGGTCAGCAGCAGCATTTTGAACAGGTTCCATGGATTGTTTTTCTTCTCTCTCCTTTTAAAAAAAATTGGCTTGTTTAAAAAAAAGTACATTTACGGAGGAGGAGTTGGTGGCTGGAGGGTAAAAATAAAAAAGCTCCCCCTCCCAAACCGCTGCCGACATGATTCACTGCGAAGGAAGGCATTTTTTTTGTTTGTTACAGAAAGTCCTTGTCGGGCATGCCGACAGATTGCGAAGTACAATCCACTGCTGGATGAGGGGTTTCCCCGCTCCGTGCGGGTCATGGAGGTGTCATGTAACCGTTATTTCAAGGTGCCCATTGGTTATCGTGGGTTGCGAAACACATTGTTTTTTTTATCAACAATAAAAATATTCCGCCGCAATATACAGTGATGTTTATGCCCATCAGGCTGCCGGTCTTATGGGCTAATGTTTTAAAGTAGTTTAAGTGGGAAAACCCGGGATGGTTTTCACTTTCTGAGTCTCATCATCTGGGTGCGGCAAAGTGAGAGTTGCCACTTGGACAGACTCAAAAAGTCCAGAGGCTGTTCTGTCACAACAGGAGAACGTGTTTGTTTTAAATAATCATACTGGAAGTGGTATGTGTCACCCTTTAATGTATGCTGTGAATATGACTGCATTCAAGGTAGAATAAAATAATAAAGTTGCGGCCCTGCAATGTGTTGCTCATCCTCATCAATTTATACTGCTGGGTGGACTGGCACGTGTATAATGGAAAAAAATTACCTGAAAGTGAATTCCATTTCTTAAACGAAAAAGAGTTGAAAAATGGCACAAATTGCCTAACACTGGTGCTCTTATAATTTTTCTACTGTTTTAACACATTTACACTGCTTTCATAAATCGGTGTGTGTATGTGCGTGCACTGCATAAACAACAAGACAACCATTTTCACTTCGCTCACATCAGTTTTATTTGCTTTTGGCGACAATGTGCGGCGGCAAGTTACATAACGACACGTGACTGCTGCTGCTGGTGGTGGTCATGGTACTGCCACAATGCTGCTTTTCCCTATGCTGGGGAAAGAATCAGCAACCTTCAGACTACCCCCTCCCTGTATGTGCACGCGGAGGCTGGCGAGTGAGCCAACATGAGTAGCTCGGTGAAGCCCTGAAATGATGCCAGCTAATGATCGAAGTGGCCAGTGGCGTTATTACTATGCGCTCGCATGGTTTCGAGTTGTTAAACGCACGTGGAGATTCGCGATTGGCACGGTCGGCTACGTATGGTGCGAAAGAAGTTCAACATGCATACATCATTGAGATTCGTCGACTCGCATAGAGACCCATTTTTGTTGTGGAAACTTTACTTTCTCTCTTTCATGTAAAGACAAATCAGACCAATACGCTCAATTGTCGTCACAGTAAAGTGTGTCCCGTCCACGTATTGCAGTGGTTCTTAACATCTACTGCACAGCCTTGGTTCTCAAACGTAGAAAATGTGCAATCTTCATAAACACACAGGTTTGATGAAACAAAGTAGTTGTACTTACGTGACCGTGCTTAATTTGTGTTTCGATTATTTACCCGCTAACAAAAATCTGGCATTTCTAACACCCCCGCAAAAGGGCATCTCGCAGGGGGTACATGCACCGCAGGCTAAGAACCACTGGCCTATTGTTTCGCGGTGAGGGTTACTCGAGATACGCATACTTTAAAAGACGCGCCTCTGGTTTGGAAGGGAGTTCATCGGCTACGTTTATGTGTTCATTGTTTTAAGGTCGGCGAGGCTTTAGAAGTAGTCTGCCCTTAATCAGCAGCGGTTTTAAGGAACGTGCAACTCCGTGGCCTAAATATGATTCCTCCTCGGTCTCCCCCAAGTGAAGGCTCTCCCGCTCCCCACCCCGCAACCGCCCCCCCCCACTCCCTGCTCCTTCTCTGCCTCTCTTTCTCTCTCCCTACCTCCCTCTCTCTCCCTCCCTCCCACGCAGTGACTTTGCTAAAGATGAAAATTCAACAGGATGCACGTGTGGGTATTTCTGCAAGAAGCCAGCTGCAACCACATGGATGCCAAAAAAAATCCCCCGGCAAAAGTTGGGTGCAACATCGTGAGCCGCCTCGTGTGTCACGGCATGGGCTCAGAGGCACCGCGAGGACCTGGAACGGCTGTGGCCTTTTTGTCCGATACCCTATTTCCCAAAAAAACTCCGTTTTATCTGCGGGAGCTTTAGTACGCGTGCAAACTCCTATTGTACGTACCTCTTATTTTTCCTATGGGGTCGTCCATAAATGACGTCACGCATCTAGGAGGGGGGGGGGGTCAGACATTTGTGACGATGTGTGACGAGGGGGGGGGGGGTTGAGAAATGTGACGTCATATCAAAATGCGCAACTTTAAATACATATAGACAACACGCTCTACTTAATTAAATCGACTTTTTAATAAATGTTTTTTCCTACAACATCAGAGTGCAGCGCCACATTAAATACGCACTACAATGACAATAGCTTAAAGCGATTTGAAGCATGTTTTATTTTTTGAGGGCGAGGGGCAGAACTTTATGACGTCATATTTGGGGGGGGGGGTCTGACTTTTTGTGACGCCGTGTGACGAGGGGGGGGTCAAAAATCCTCCAAAATCGCGTGACGTCATATATGGACGGCCCCTATCGTCCGCAGGCTTTCCCATCGTCGAATTGCTTCCTATTATCCGCATGTTTTCTTTTTCTCTAACACAGATACGTCACGTGGCAAATTCATTCTATTATCTGCGATTATACATGATAATCCCCCCCCATTCCGACGTTTAAGTTGAGCAAATTTGCAAAATATCTATTCAATATTAGGATCCGTGAAGTTCGTATCGCAAGTAACTACATGCCGTGTAAGTTAAAGCAACACAAGTTATGCATCAGAAGAAAAGCACGTGATTAGATAGTAATCCTGCACACCTGGTCAGGGATCGGTGGTGAAAGTGTCTCTGAAAGTGTAAATAACACGTGATTTACAGCCGATATGTCAATACACTGCTGGATGAGGGCCTAGGAGTTGTTCTGGGCATACTTCATCATACTCGTAAGTGAGAGTATGATGACGCACCGCTCATGTTCACCATCGTAAAGGAATTGAACTTGGGTCGCCATAATCATGGTATAGTGTGCTAAGCACTGTGCCACTGCTCCACTCCTCGTTAAAGTGCAGTGGTTAGACTGTTGTGGGTTTAACGTGTCCTGCGAAAGACAAAGTGGGTATTCATGACCATATGTGTTGCTCAAAGTTGGTTGCTACATCGATTCACCCACAAATCATAATATTACACGGACCTCTGTACACATAAAAAAAAATTCTGCCACTTAACGCTTGGCCCATGGCAAATGCCGCAGCTCCGGGAAATTCACTCGTGCCCAATCTGACCCCTCAAACCCATCCCCATACCCTGGAGCCCCTGGTGCAGGCAAAGGGGATCCGTGTCCAATCCCCCCCACCCCCTCTTTGTATCCCGATGTCTGGGCTCCCGGTGCAGTTGCACTCCCGGTACACTCGATAACTAAGGGCCGATGTGCCACATGGTGACTTTGTACCGCCGTGCCGATCGAATGTCCACACGTGCCAATCAGTTGGCTCACTTCAGAAAATCCAACTGGACCGACTCTGAACGAGTCATCGATGATGAGACACGTTCACCGCTCCAACAACCCCAATTTAATAACGCGTGGCACGGGCCCCTAAATCTCAGGAGTTTGTCGAGGCTCCCTCTGGTGGTCTAATGTCCACGTTGCACGCGTTTCATCAGGGTTCAGCTTCAATGGTCACAGTATTCTCCGGACTTTAAGAGGCACAACCCCCCCGCCACCCCCCTTTATTTTAAAGCAACATTTGGGAGTGCGTCTTATAACCCGGTATAATCACATTTGTGTAACTTTATTCACACCGGCCCAGAGGTCTTACTTTACTTTTGAGCTTCTCGATTTTAAGCCCTGTGTCATTAATGGAAATTCCAAATTGATTTTGGTTGCGGATGAGTCTCTCCATACGACAACCACTGTTGACTTCCCCCCAAAGTGGTAGATATTTTATCGACCCCCGAGGGATTATAGGCTGAGTCAATGCCCCCAACCTGGATTTTAATTCGGAAACTTCAGATTGCGAGCCGCTCAGTCCACCGTTGAGCCACCTGGCCGAGGAACTGCATTGGCTGCAATAAATTAATTGACTGGTGTCGGGGCGTGTGTGTGTGTATGCATGTCGGTGAGTAAAGGCACCAAGCGTTCTTGCGGGCACGCAGGGTACTGCCAAGTCCTGGGCCATGGACAGCGCAGGCAGTCTCCCAAGCCAGAGGCGATACGGGATGGGTGGAGAGATATGCTCTGCATCGTGTCGACTTTAATTTCGACTTATTGTGTTTGTTTACCCAGAAAAGTCTCGCAAGAGTCTCATGACTATTTTTCAGGAGGGCCTTGCCAAGTGTTGCAGTAGCGGATGATGTTGCTCGGTTTTATTCCAATGAAGCAATTTTCCGGGAATATGATTTTTTTGCAAATTTCGACCATGACGCCAGCACACAACGGTCTACTCTTGCCAATGACATCCCGAAATATTTAACGTTCACTGTAGAACAAACGTAGATTGAGTCAATACACCCGCAGTATTAATCAGGGTGACCGTTGCATTCTTATCGCGAACCTCTGCAATGAGTGGCAAATACGTTACCGCTATGCCATGCCTTATGGAAAAAAAAAATAACAGCTCGTCCATTAAGATCACAGTCCAGTGTGGCACATGCATCAATTCATTATGATACATGCAAAGCTCTTTGCTAATCCACTGCTGGATGGAGGCCTCCTCAAGCCATGTTAAGCACGGGGTTTTTTTTGGGGACATTACTTTGTCACGCTGGTCAAACCGAGTTGGTGAAGGCAGGATCTAGGACCGGTTCAGATAGCACTCGCCCCTGATGTTTAGCCGTGGCAGGGCTCAGAGCACCACAGCGTGCTAACCAGTGCGACACTGCTCCACCCATGCTTCTGATATGCCTGTGGCGTATGTATTGTAATGATACTACTGTATACTCATCTGGATGGTTTTGACGAATAAACAATTAAATGTCATTTTTAAAAACCGATGGCTTTTATGAGCGTTGTACTACCGTGAAGTGGTGAGATGTGGGTCTAGTGGCTCGATCACCCTGAATGGGTTCGATCTCATCGAATCTCGCAAGCTAGGCGGGGTTGAGCCGGGTCAAACCTCTATATGTCATCTAGCAGTGGATCGAAAAAAGGGGCTCAAGTAATTAGTATTTATAATCACTGTCGTGGACGTCAGACACGACTGAGTTCAGGTTAAAGGTAATGTCTCACAGTTGCATGCCAGTCGTATGCGTGAGTGACAGATACAACATGATCTGTGTCAACCACGAGAGCACTTCCTTTGCCAATGATTGCGGAAATTATCCCTGAAACCATTTTCTAATCCAGGCAAACACAAACCCGTTAAACAACAGCCAAGGAAAAGCAGGGCTTAGTTTGAATATCTTTCAGGAGGCTACTCGGCTTGCTTAGAGTGGGCATTATCAGCCACGCACTTCCACTTGAATAAAAAAGTGCTCCTTTCTATACTCATATATTGTGCCAGATATTCCTATGAACAATAACATTGAAGTCAAGGTGATTTACCCCCTCTCAAGTGAGCATTAAGGTGATGCTCAGCCCCTTTTTACAGTCCAGAGCCACTGCCAGAAATTGCACATTACTCTGGCGGGGGTGAGTCTCTCCATCGCACAACTACTATTGACTTTCCTATAAAGTGGTACCTATTTTATCGACCCGATAATTGAGTCAATCCGCAGACAAGATCTGAACCCCAGGTTTAATTCCCGTATCCTTAGAAGCTTCTCCCTGCTCCTGCCCAAAGCCCCCCTCCCACTCACCCAATGTGAGAACCAAACTCGGTTTCAATTCCTTCCGTGTGGTGGTGGCGGCCCCTCATTTTTGGAATAATTGAGCGAAAATGTTCGGGGATCTAAAAACTCACCATCATTGTCCCATTTTAAATCACTGTTGTATGTATTTGCAATCGATCACCCTGCTTTGTACATTTTAAATGTTTGTTGTATATATGATGCGGTTCTGCCAGTCTTGTATTCGTAGTACTGGTTGTATCACGTCGAAACACGACTTTGCCATTTCAAACTTGACTTTGGAACAATTGTTTGTGGATTGTTTTGTTTACTTGTTTTACTGTAACCAGGTTTATGTCACTAGGTTCTCATATAAAATGAGCATGTATTGCCCAATGGACTATACCTGTGCCAAAATAAGCGTAAATGCGCAGGCAATGCTAGTTTACAGTAAATAAAAACAATTATACAGACAAAATAAGACTTGGACGGATGTGGCGTGCCAAAAATAATTTCTGGAACAGCGTTCCGGACTGCTGAATTTAAGCACCGATTAGGAGGCTGCGATTTAAAAGGTTGCTCAAAACTAATGAGTTTGTTTTTCTTCCCGTTCGTTAATAAGCACTTGGCATCTTCTGACGCTCAACCTCCACCCTCCCGCCCACACCACACATTGACATTTTGACACCGCTCGTTAGGGTTATTAAGCGAGAGGGTCAATGCTCTGTCGATAGTCATGCTCTAATGAGGGGTATTGCACCTTATCTGGCCCTGCGATCAATAACCTCCCCCTTGTGGCTCCCCACGCGCGCCGTTTCCCAATCATGCTGCGCAGCGATCTCCATCAAACGGCACCTTAATTACACGCAACCCACAGCCCCTTACCCACAGCGCGCTCCCCCCCCCCCCCCCCCTGGAATTGTCAATTGAACGGAGGAAAGGTCAGTCCTCTGCGACATCACCACGATGCTCCTTTCCGACGTGCCAAGCGTGCATTGTGCGCGTGGAGTCGTTTTGGTGTAAATCCACTGCAGGATGATGGCCACTTCACGCTCGGTGGGGTTGCCGGCCGGATCCGAATGAGAATGAATATCCACCAGACACCGACTCAGAAACGTTAGAACACAAAAAAGAAATATTCGATAAAGTGTCGTACAAAACACCGATATACACAGAGGGGTTTATCAGGCAGGTAAGATGAGAGATCTGGTTTGGTGGAGAAGCAGGCGGAATAGCTGACCACTTTGCTCTTCAGCGCTCATTTTCTCTGAAGATGACAACAAAAAATGACAACGGTCTCCAAGTGTATCGCTGCTGCCCGTCAGTCCATCACGTGCCCAACAATATTTTGATGATGACTTAAGACAACAGGACCACAATGCATTTCTTCATAAAATGCTCGTGGGTTTTGCATAATGCACAAAGACCCGGTGCTTTTTTACACGTTTCGTTGTGTTACTTGGAACTTTGTGGTTTTCCAGCCTGCAGTCTGTTTTAGTTCTGTAACGATGATGGCGTTGTCTCGCCATTTACAGATATGACAATCGACGAATTGAAGTGAAAATATAAAGGAGCTTTGGAAAGCACGTATTTTAAATACCAAAACACGCCCGTGCATGTGGGTCCGGTTTTTTTTAGACTGTTGCCATCTTCTCCTGGTTTTCCGAGGGATGTCTTCTTTCTGAAGTAACTGCCCTGGGAAATCTGTAAGTCTTCACAGGACGTTAAAAGTCAAGGGTTTTGTCAGCCGCGCAATAAAACACCACTCAAAATCAATACATTCACGTGGCGTTCTACGCTCTTCTGATATTGTGAGATATTCGTCTTCTCGTGATATATCTCGCTTTTTGGTGTACCTCAATTTTGGGAAACCCTTCCCCCACGCCATGCAATGTCTCTGTGGTTCATGTGGCCGTACATTAACGACGCTAGTTGTGGGTTAGCGAAGCCGGTGAACGTCGATGTGGAAGCATCGAAGTCGAATTACTACAAGTCGATTGTTTCTTTCTGCACTGCCCTCTAATGGCCACCGGGAAGCCTCGCGGCAGCCTGGCTGATGTCGATGCAGATCGTACAGAAATAATTGTCGTTTTACAATTGCGGTGGTTGCGCCAGATAATTGCGTGAGTAGTAGTGGAGTGTGTCGCTGTGATGCCTCCTTCGCATTCGTGAATCGGGCATTGAGTCGTTATATGTTCCACGCAGTGCCGGATTAAGCTAGTGCGATGCCTGTAGCATATGTTATAAAGTGGTCCTAAATAAATAAATAAACGTAAATATTAAAACACTAATTTTTTACTTGCATAGTAAAGTAATTGTATTTTTCATTTGCTATACAGCCAGATAATACGACAAATCGCTAACCTTAAACACCCAGTCGTTTGAAGGCAGTATAGTACTATAGTAATAGAGCAAGTGCAGCATCGCTGAACCGGAATTGATAGCTTTAAAGCATTTAACGCGGGGCCCTTGAAATTGCGGGGCCCGTAGCTACTACATATGTAGCTACGTTTGCTCCGAGGATAATCCGGCACTGGTTCCACGGCCTGTGCTGGGTGACCGCAGTCACAAACCGGGAGAGTTTTACCGGTAATTTTCCGCAGCGGCCCTTTGAAAACGTCTTCGTTGCGCGGTGGTCACCCATCAAAGCGCACTCCCGGCTCAACGCCCTGCTCAGCTTCCGAGCTTTTTTGTAACACGCAATCGCTTGCAGTTGCCCTCTCTATACCGCTTTTATTTTACGATAAACCAAACGTGTAATTTCCCCGACGATGTATAACGGCACACAGAGCAGGGCGATGAGAATATCGACAATGTTGTATTCAGCAAAGCAAAGATTGAAGTGGAGTACCACGTCCTATAGAGGGCATTGTCCACAAACAAGTCGTCGAGTCCGCCAGACGACTGCTGCTGGAATTGGGTGATGGAGTACAGCACTCGCGTTGTGAGCCTGATCAGAACATCACAAGAGCATCGCAGTATCAGATGTGCATACCTGATGATTATGCTACAATGTAAATAAAACAGAAGCTCCGGCTATGTGCGACTCGAGCCATCCAGAAGAGAACGCAATGTCAGATTCACGAATACACAAAGGCTCGTCAACCATCTCAAGTGTAAAATGATACTTGTTGCTCGACATCAACATCATCCAGACGAAGATCACAAAACAGCAGAAGGGTTTTCATTTGTTTCAGCACTGGTAACGAGTGCAGTCGAGTTAGCTGCACTGGAGGTTAGCGATGATAAGATGTTCTTAATTTCAACGTCAACGCCTCCAACTAAGTGTGCGCTGTCCCAGTGGCCAACAGCTTACACCAAGCTCAGCTCCACACAAGTGAGATATTTATAAAAGACGAGCTTTTTGCCCGTCCAAGGACGGGTGTATATTGCGGTAAATCTGAAATATTAAAGAGAAAAATTGTTCAGCTCATGATTATTAATGAGGGGGGTGGGGGTTGCCTTATGTAAAGTGACGTCACCCGCTAATGGTTATTGGGGAGAGGTGCGGCAAGTGGAGCGACGTCACCCCCTCAGTTATTGGGGAGGGGTGCGGCATGTGGAGTGACGTCACCCGCTCATGATTATTAATGAGGGGAGGGGTGCGGCATGTGGAGTGCGCGACCTTCTTGTGCGTTCGTGTAAATTTCCACGCGTTCATGAATATTAATGAAAGGGGAGGGGCCTCTTTTGCAGTGACGTCACGTACGGATGTAGCAGTGTGCTGCGTATAATTATTTTTAACCGTCACTTTCTGTAAAGAAACGTCACATTTGAAGCGACTTTGCGGAATAAATTATTTAATTCAGCTCGACCTTCCTCTGCGTTTCTGTAAAAATCCACCCACTCATGAAAAATAATGAGGGGGGGTGGGCCTCATGTGGAGTGACGTCACGCGGGGGTGGGCCTCATGTGGAGTGACGTCACACGCGGGACGGACAGACATTCTGGGTGATTATAGTAGAAAATAAATGTTGCAGCCCGACAGTAATGCCATGCCCACGCAACTGGAAAGGCCTCCACTACAGGGAATCTTTTCGGGAGCTTCTCTATCGAGAGGGTATTATTGGAGCCTACAACATCATCATCATCTCGATTTAAAGCTTTCGTGACTGCAGGGATTCATCTTCTTGGTTCTTTCGGTAAAGTCACGTAGAAGGGAAGTAATAAAATGATAAAAATAAAACATAATAAAATAATTCTCACGACGTTTCGGCCACAACGCAAGCAGCCGTCCTCAGGTGAAAACCAGGTCTGTCGGGGAGACAGCGTCATTCAAAACCAGGACTGTCGGGGAGACAGCGTTATTCAGACGCTGTCTCCCCGACAGACCTGGTTTTCACCTGAGGACGGCTGCTTGCGTTGTGGCCGAAACGTCGTGAGAATTATTTTATTATGTTTCATTTTTATTATTTTATTACTTCCCTTCTACGTGACTTTACCGAAAGAACCAAGAAGATCATCATCATCACGATCCATGAGCAGATAGCTCGTTAGATGTCCACTGCACGTTTCGTCAAATCCACCTGCCGCGCGTCTAACATTAGGTCATCAGGACGACCACTGCGGTCCAAACAGCCGCGCCAGCATTGCATGGCGGAGTGACTGGCGGTTGGGAACGTGGGGAAAATTTTGCACCAAAACCAGTTCCTTATCACGGATCTTACAGTCTTTCCACCTGGCTCCAAGCCTCCACGCATTCAGTTGGCCTTACTGAACAGCTTCCCGACACAGGACAAGGTCTTTGCGCAGCCGGCCTTCGCCGTCGGGGTCTACATGATGTCAAACACTGCAGCTCTGTGCTATGTGGCTACCGAGGACGCTATCCCCGCAGCTCGACGATTACGCACTCAATGCATGACCAGACGTCTTGGATGAGGTGAGAATAGCCACGATATACCCCATCACACGCGGTGGAGAGATGTTAACTACCTCGCCTGGTATACAGGAGGTTCGTGGGTTATATCCCGACCCTGATGCTTGTGTATTTGGAGTTTTCATGTTCTCCCAGTGGTCTCCGGTTTCTCCGGGTTTCCCCTCCACGTTTAGAAACATGCGCTTTGAGTATTTGGCTGCCATAAATATCCACATGATGATAAGCCACTTCGTTGAGCTATCATTTGTGGCCATGTCACTTCTGAAAGAGAGCTACATAATTCAGTGGGCCTTGCCTGTAAAAAAAAGTTTCATTTAGTAGACAAGAATGCTGCTGGGTGGACATAGTCGGGGTGGGGATTTAAGACAGAAGTGCTGGTGGCGGGGTGTAATAGAGGACATCTTTTCACTTGTCTCAACTGCTTCAGGCGAGCAATCTGAGCCATCACAATTAAAGGATGCAGCAGTGAATCAAACAGCACTGGCGGTGGGTGAGTCCACAGCAGTGGCATCACTAAGGTTGGTGTCACCCAGTGTGCTAACTCATGGTGTCACCCCTCATGGACCTCTGCCCGTACCAGACCATAGAGAACCCTTAGTAATGTTTTTTTGTACTAATGTTACTCGTAAATCGTAATTTCCGTATATCACTGAATGCAATGGCAATGGTAGTGACCTAAACAACTAGCAAAATTAAAATTACACCTTTAAATTGCAATTTTTTCTTTAATTACTACTTCGGTCTCAAGAAAGTTATTGATATAGGTTCACAAATACAAATTACCACAATATTGTAGCTAAAACACCAGAAAATTTGACAAAATCAGCGACTATAAAAACACGAGCAGCGACGAACACAACAGCGCGTGCTTGTAGCGCGTGCAGGCGAGACCACGTGACTCGAAGCGTCTCTGTAGTTGGGTAACAATGACGGTTCAAAAAGTTAATTAGCATCGAGTTTTAGCCTTGTAGGTATATTGATACAGTACATGTAAGCTGGGCTTAGTTAGTTATAACAACAAAAAAGTTGGTATAACTAACTACAGGGATTTTTAAAATAAAAAATGTATGCTGAAACACTGCACAAAAATTGTACAGACAGTCATTTTGGTGTCACCCTCTCTGATGGGGGGTCCGCACCCCCCTAGTGACGCCACTAGTTCACAAATGCCGCCGTTCTTTGACAGAGACATGCACACTTAATGCAACTTTGGCTGTTCTTTCGGCAATGGCAGTGCGATACGGCTTGACGATGGGACCCACTGGAAACTGAGCCTTCCTCCAAAAAAAACCTGAGCTCGGTGTCAACAAAGTATCTAAATCCGGTCCCACACATCTATCCGATGTTTAGATGCATCCATAAATTTGGTTTACATGGGGGGGAGGGGTGCGTCTTAATTTGGAGAACACGGCAATAATAATTGATGGCCCTTTGGAAGTCAAGTGCTGATTTGAAGGCCTCCCCATACCGTGTTAGTCATGGGGTGTTGTTTGACCATATTTCACCAAACTGGTCGCGCAAACATCGCGGTGCATCCTGGTAACTTCTGGAGGGTTATTCCCCAGAAGGCTAAATCTATTAACCACTCCTAAACCAGCCATGCAACTCTCTCATGAAATCATGGGGCGGGGGGGGGGGCTTCTACACAACCGACCAATGAGCTTGTCAGGAGTAGCAAACTATGGATCATCTCCTGAGATGCCCTGCAGCACCACAATGCACTCCTCAAGATTTGTAAATGCCAACGCCAGCAACGATGGGCTGTGCGGAATATTGGGGAAAGACAATAAGCTTTAAGTCAATATTTGAAGACCATAGAGGTTAGACAGGAGACACGACGAAGAGGATCATCATCTGTCCCTTCCGTCAGCTCATTAGTGACAACGGGCCCAACGATTTCCACCGTGGTTCTCTCTCTTTCAGCGGTCTGGTTCGACCGCTGCTCCTTGGCAAACTGGGTGATCGGTATCCATCTCTATAGACAGTACAGCCAGAGGCTTACCACCAGCCTCGCCTGTTCATACCAGATTTGTCAATGTGTCACTTTGGCAGCGGCTATGGATGTATGTTGAACATTTTTCACACCCTATGTGGCCGCTGTCAGGTATTCGCGTAAGTAGGGCAAGATGTGCTCTCCCAACGGTTTAGCCCACTCGTTGAGGGGCTTTACTGGGTTGGATATGAATTGATTCGCGACTGTAAATCGATGTCCAGGTTGTGAATCCACTTGTGCCATCAGAGAATAATCGCAGTGGACACGAGTTCACATGCAAGAGATCCTTAGACTCAAGATGTGTTCTGCTGTTGTGGTTGCACCACGGTCCCATTTGGGTGACTTATTTTTTTCCTATTTGTGGACAAGTGATTGCACCTGCCTCTGGCCAGTTCGGATACGATGTAACGTAGCCCACTGCATGCGAGGTAGTGATGGGATGATGGTGAACACCATCACGTAAGTAGTCTGGTCACCTGTTAATCTAATGTAGCAAATTCAGTCTACTCCTGACGCCCCTGGCAGGAAATATAGCCGAATAGGGGACATCGGTACGTTGATTTTCGTTACTAAGATCAGTTTTCATCTGCTCTTATCTGCCTCATTTCATCATTTTGATCTCGATTCAGACCCAGAAAACTGTCCTAGGTACTCATACCTCGGATGTGCTTGGGGATGCCTTCATCCAGTAGTTGGTTTATCATTGCTACTGATGATGACCAGTTAAAAGTAAGTTATATAGTATACTGCGTGCATCCAAAAAACAGTAATATGCAAAACATAATAACATTTATAATTTTCTGTTCTTTGCCAATTCACTGCTGGACGATGGCCAACCCACGCCAAGACGGTTATGAGGATTGTAAAAAACACAATTTAGTTTTAATTAGTTTGCCACATTTGCACAGAAACATGAACTAAAATGTCGACCCTGAAATCCACTTGACATAAAAAAAATCCACTTTGTTTTTCTTGCCTCGCATTATAACGCTAGTTGTGTCGTAAGCGCGCAATACCTAGAATTCAGGGCGGATCATTATTGGGCAGCCTCCCAGGTGATAATGCCATAACAGCCTAAACGAGTAAACACTGAAAGTCGGCAGATCAGCAAAGTGTGCTGATGGGTTCAGGAAACAAGAGTGGTAAGGTAAGGAAAAAAAAGGCCCTGAGCCTTAATCGCTTCCCACTTTTGACGGAAAGGCCACGTGGTATTTTGGCACCTTGAATAACCGGTGTGAATTAGCGCGATCGATAACAATAAATAATGCCGCCTCCTGCCTGTGCAAGCCATCTGCCTGCAGGGCACGGCCTCCGCAGGCCAGAGCTCCCTCTAATCCCCCACGCGCACACGCCACCGAGCAATTTGAACGCTCTTCTGTGGGGAGGGAGGGGAACGGCGGAGTGCATTACAGCCCGGCTTGAGTGACAGCATCCCATGAAATGCCCTTCCCAGCGTGGACACAGCCGTGAAGTCAGGAAATGTGCCTTTGTTTTGTAAATGCAACCTCATCAGCGATAAATAACCTGAATTATTTACTCCCCCATTATTTAAGTCATTAGTCTTAAAAAGGCTGCGGGACTCAAGTTCGCTGTATCAGCAGGGCGAGGGTTAATGTAGGGCGCAAAGACCCTGCACGGCACACGATCTACGCCGAGTTCATTCCATTATTGAACTGCTGCGGGCAGTTTTGACAGCGTTATCACTGGGGCCCTGCACAAATACACGGAGTGATGAATTCACATGTTGGTATAATGTAATGTATATCAAAAATCGAATTCTTCCTGTAAGACATGTCTTAATACAGATGGGCAACTGAAGTTCTGGTGTAATAAATATCCTTAGTTTCTAGGAAAATAAATATCACTACGAGAAATATGTTGTGATGTTTGTGGCACAATGATTACAGACGGCACATGTTTAAGTACCGTGATGTCTACTGTAGTTATTGACACGTATTATTATTTGGTGCAATAAAAATACTTTTTTTTACAAGACAGTGTCCAAGAGTGTAAAAGTTACATTAGTATGATATTCATTCATGGAAATATACTCAACTGCAAAAGTTGTAGGAAACATTTTTTGAGACTACGTTGACATCGGTACATGAGCACCAAAAGACTTACACTCTAAGACAATATTCGTCAAAAACTGCCCTTAGATGCGAAAAAATGTGAAATATACATGTATATAATAGGTGAAGTTTTGTGAATGTGTCTTTTTTATATAGCAGAGAAAACAAAGTTTGAAATTCATGGCAATTGTTTCTAAATATTTCATGATCATGTTCCGAAATTCAGCCTGGAGCAAGTTACCCCTAAAGATGTTATTATATTTATAAACACAACAGCGACACTGTTGACTGTGACGCAGGGTTCAGGCAACGTGAGCATTGGGCTCACTTCATCAGTGCCAAGAAGCTGCTCATGAGGACAATTTCACAGGGAGAGAATTGTGTTGCATGGGCTCACAAGGAGCTCGCTTAAGTGGGAGTACTCTTAGTTCTTTCGGTAAAGTCACGTAGGTAAAAAATGAAATTTAAATTAGTAAAAATAATAAAATCACGACGTTTCGGAGACAACACAAGTCTCCGTCATCAGGTGGGACCGTCACAGCCAGATTAGCAGCTAATTTCATTTTTTACCTACGTGACTTTACCGAAAGAACTAAGAGTATGAATCCTTGCAGTCACGAAAGCTTCAAATCTAGAATTAAGTGTGAGTGTCAAGATCCAGCAATGTCCTTTCTCTGTCTCTCTGGGTTCCACGCTATGTGAACTGTAATGGATTGTTTAATATGATTTCTGCAATGTAATCAGCACCCAGGTCCTCAGTATAATTCTAGCGATTTGCATTATGCGTTGCTAATTATTTACCTGGGAAAGCATCAATCATTCTCGAGATTCGTTTGCAGGAGGGTCCTGCGACATCGGAAAGTTTGGCAAGTACCACTATTGGTTGTTTGCCTTCATTTTCGGAGGAAAGCGGAGTAAAGACAATCCCGGAAAGGTTAAGTTTCCCGAGAACGATTCGTAACCCGATTTTACCCCCACGTAAGCTTTCGCGACCAATATCATCCATAATATAGGTAAAATTTTTTATTACATTTATTTTTATTTCTCAATTTCGTTAGATTATCTAATTAGTCTTAGCCAGTAGTAACTAGTTTTGCACAGAACTTCAACATTATCCGTTCGAATAGCTACAGGCTAAGTGCTGCTTGCAAGCGAATAATCAAATAATACATTATTTAAATGCATGCCTATACAGCTCACCATACATCAATGGGGGTTACGTGTACTCAGATAATAACAGGTACAGCTATTATATTGTACGGAAACGACAGGAGGTACAACAACAATGTGCATAGATAATGTGAATGCAAAAAGTACGTCGATTACCATATGAATAACCCAACTTGCAATGGATATCCATTTTAGTTTATGTGCGTTCATTAATCCCCCCCCCGCCTTTCACACGTGAAGGGCTCACAAGTGACGTCATCACATCTATCCCTCTATTTAAGGAGCGTAACAGGAGGATTTCTCCACAAATCTGGCTGCCGCCTGATGATGCCGGTTGTGATTACTGGCGAAACGTCATACTCAAATTGTAAATGTTGTGGATTAGCTCTCCAACACACCAGTATTCTGTACTAGCTACGAATTCGCATGTTCTGTTTACGTGACAAACCTTACTCACTAGCCTTTTGCCCGTCCAAGGACGGGTGTATTGCAGTAAATCTGAAACTTGCAAGTGAAAAGCAGAGCGCGACGTGATATTCATTGCATCAATGCGTGTGCAATTTGTAAGGCCGCGGTGACACAGACTTATTTCATTGTAAGGTTATAATCCCTTGTTCATCGTGACGTCCTTTTTACTTCGATGTCTCAACAGCGCTACGGAGATCGCGTGACGTGAGAGTTCTGCCTTTGTAGTGAGGGTTGTAAGTTGACGCCGAGGAGGGGGAGGAGGCACGTGTTCATGATTATTAATGAGGGGGGCTGGTCGACGTGGAGTGACTTCACGCGCGTTACACACTGACATTCTTGGCTCATTATAGTAGGTATGCTGGCTAACTGCTAGGTGTAACAGGCAAGGATCCTTTCTTTAAGACATGGGTCCCAGTTTTATGCCAAATTTATTATTTTTATACATAAAAAAACACCGGGTCCAAAGTTTGCTTGTATGAAGTCAATGCTGCTGAAATGTTGCGCTCCGTGCAAGGATTGGTTGTGTAAATAATATTTATCTTTTTTAATATGGAGAGACGGATACGTGAAGATTTACAGTGTTGCCTTCTTATTTTCAACGTATATGCTCCACAACAATGCTCGTAATTATTTCGTGTTTTTTTTAATGCATTATTTTCTCATTACAAAGCTATAAACTGAAGAGATGTACAGCACAGGTGCGTACGCACAAGATACACTAGCCTTCTGGTTCGTGTTTAATAATCAAACAGCTGGTCATGTTTTATGGGCAGGCTGACCAATTTTGCAGCAATGCACAAGTCTCCCCTGACAAGACCGTCTTGGGGATATTATCAAATGAGTATACAGACCTCTCCTTCGGCGGAGACGTCACATCTGTTTGTAGTGATCGTAAGGCACAAGGAAAGCTCTTTCGAGGTGTAAGTTATTATTACTTATGAGCGCTGTGGCTGAATTTGCTCCCTTTTGTTTACTTGCAGCGCTTCAAATTGCGCCTCAAAATTTGATTATAAAAACGGCTACCGTTTTCTCGAGGATTATAAGATGTTTTTTCCTCCCCTGTATAATAACGCAGACGTTGCGTCTGATAATCCGCGAGGTGTGTGCGCGCGTGTGACCAGATTATCTGAAGGGAAGTCCTTCATACAGCAGCGGATTCACACAACGCTCGACTCCATCATCGCATTATATATTTCGATTTAAAGCTTTCGTGACTGCAGGGATTCATCTTCTTGGTGCTTTCGGTAAAGTCACGTAGAAGGGAAATAATAAAATAATAACAATTAAACAGCTTAAATATACGCTGCCAAGCATGGTGGTGCTCATTCAGACGCTGTCTCCCCGACAGACCTGTTCTTCACCTGAGGACGGCTGCTTGCGTTGTGGCCGAAATGTCGTGAGAATTATTTTATTATGTTTTATTTTTATTATTTTATTATTTCCCTTCTACGTGACTTTACCGAAAGAACCAAGAAGATCATTATATATTGTCACGGTTGGTTACCGAAAGAACCAAGAATATGCGTAACGATGTTTAACGGTGTGGTGTAATTTAACAATATGGCGCTTGTGATACATTCGCAGAATCTCGCGTATTATTGATTATTTACAAAATGTGCACCTTGTACATATGCCGAACTGATTTCGCACCTCATATGTTATGGGCTCACATGGCCCCTACAGCAGCTACATTCATCACAACATTTAGAAAAATATTATTCACGTAAATTAATTGTTTATTTGTTACATGGAAAATCCTGTTTATGTTGAACTTCTTTCGCACCGTACTTAGCCAACCGTGTTAATCGGAGGTGGTAGACACTTACCCAGCTACATGTACGTGCATTTTTACTTGCTATACAGCATAATAATTATCATAATCAGCCACGATCAATGCACTGTTGGACGAAGTTCTCCCCAAGCTCTCACCATCTCTTACACCCCTGTGATGCAACAATCCATCTGTCACCTGTACATAAGCTATATATATTTCATATTTCAAGTCACTAGTAGTATTTATTGCGTGGGACAAAATAGACCGCATACATCTGTCCCTGCACCTAAAGAAGACGTATTTCTGACACCACCCATCGGCCATACGGCCGTCTGGAAGTGTTTAATATCAGCAGCATTGATGCAATACAAGCAAAATCTGGACGCATTTCAACATACAGTGTCTCATTAACAATCAGGCTTGAATCAATGGTGCTGGTGAACTGCCAGATGTTATAGGAAAGGACCCTGTTTGTTTAGAAATGGGTGCTAGTTATTATTGCATGAGTTTGGCAGCTCCGATTGTCTTTCTCAATGTACTTATCTGTACTTATCTGCCCCTTCTCTAGCTACAGCCTCGTATCCTTCCATCTCACCCTCGGTCTCTCACTGCCATCACCGGCATCTTCATAGTCATTATGTCACCTGCTCATGAGCTGTATATAGATATATATCTATAAAGTGTCAGTGCGGTTGTGGTGTAATCTTGTAATAGCTTTATGACAGCACATTTTTTGCGGCATAATTGGACGCGGCACAAATGTGCCTGATGGTGCCTCACTCCCTGGGGAATCCCTGTGGAGGCCGTGACCTCATCACGACCCCCTGCCCACTCTCTCCGCTGGTCGTCGCCCACTCAGCCACGACCCCCCCGCCACACACCTCGCCTTAAGCCCTCGCCCAATTCTGTTCAACCTCCATGGCCACCCCCTCCCCGCCACCTACCACCCATACCCGGTCCCTTGGCACCTCCCAGCAATTTACAGCAAAATGTTTTATCGATTCGCTTTGACACCCAGCCGAACGCACCTGTCACTCTGACATTCTCACTGATGACTGCGTTGGGAGGGTGTGGGCTGGATGGCTGGGCTGGATGGGTGGGTGGTAGGGTGGGTTGGTGGGTGGGTGGCTGGGTAGGTGGGTTGGTGGTGTGGTTGCGAGGGGGCTGATGAGAGAAGCAGGGTTTGTGTAGCAGGATTGGTGGTGGGGGGGTACAACATGAGCCGTGCCACCGAAAAACACTGGCTCTTATGACAGGTCTACTCTCACTCTCTCTCAATTCACATTGATTTATTTTTGTTTACACTATTTAGATTATTTTGATGGCATAAATGTCCAAATGATAAGCCACTTTGTTGAGCTATAACTCAAAAATAAGTTAATACCTCCGTGGGCTTTGTCTGGTAGGATGGGGATGCTAAAATTGTATTTTCATGTGATGGGCCGATTTGTTTACCTTTCTTGTACTTTGTACTCAGTGTTTTTGTACTGTTTGTTCTTGTAATGTTCTTACCCGCCCCGGCTGGATATCTGTGCAAAAGAACTTTATAGCTCATCGAATTCCTCCAGTGTAAATAAATAGTTTAATTATGTAATAAGGACGTGTTCACAATTTTGAGACTACAGTACTCCTTAACAATCCCAAATTCAGGCCTACACACTCAATTGTGGATGATCCCCAAGTGGAGATTCCGAATTGGATTCGAACGTTTTACGTCACTGGGAAGTCTTCCACCTGTTACGTCACTTCCGGGCGTTTCTCGGCAAAATATGGTGTCGCACGTGGTATCGGGCTATTTGCCCTCATTATCACGACACGTAAGATTATCACATACCTGTCAACCCCGTATCAGTGCCAACCTTATTACAAACCAATTCACACCTTATTGGCCCTTATACATCTCTAAGTTCATCTTATAAAGTTATATCACAAGGGGGAAACACACAAAAAAAGACAGATAATTTTAACCCGTATTGAAACGCCTGTATGCCGCATGGACCTGAAAACGAAATTTATCTGTACAAAAATGCGGGTAACCCGTATGGGTTGACAGGTGTGTTATCACGTCTTGTAAATGATCGCAAAATCCAGACAAAAGAACCATGTATCCCTGCCTTTGATCAAATGGCCCATATGCCCCAGATCTCGTAAGCTGAGCAAATTCTATCCGGGAAAGTGCTTGGATGGGTGACCACACTGTTTAACAGGACTTATTGGTGGTGGGGGTGTGGCTACAATGTGGCAGTAAAAGGGGGCAGTGCGGCAAAATGTCGTGTTGTATTGTACCTCTAGGCCCCATGTGTGTGCTCCCCACCTTCAACATGCACCAGCTGTGTGGCGACACGCAGTGGAGAGCCGCTCGTTTGACCTGCGTGGCATGGGGAGGCCCTCATCCAGCAGTGGATTGACAAAGGGATATATACATTGTAGAGTTTAAATTTCGATTTAAAGCTTTCGTGACTGCAGGGAGTCATTTTCTTGGTTCTTTCGGTAAAGTCATCACGTAGAAGGGAAGTAATAAAATAATAAAAATAAAACATAATAAAATAATTCTCACGACGTTTCGGCCACAACGCAATACCTGAGGACGGCTGCTTGCGTTGAGGCCGAAACGTCGTGAGAATTATTTTATTATGTTTTATTTTTATTATTTTATTACTTCCCTTCTACGTGACTTTACCGAAAGAACCAAGAAGATTGTAGAGTTTCTCTACAAAGATTTTAGATGGCTCCTTTGAGTTTCTACATAATTGCTGCCAAAAGTGTCACCTGTCGCGCGCAGGACCCTTTGTTGTTAAATAGTTTTGATTTAGTGGGGTTGGTATATATGCGTATATTTTGAAACCCCGAGTATATATAGCTTACTAAACGAGCTCTATCATCAGAGTCACGCTGGTTTTTTTTTTTGCGCGGTGCTGATGACACGAAAACGAGCCGCCCACCTTATTAGGTCCGGCACGCGGGACACCATCCACCGCTGTCATTTCATTTTTTATGGTTTTAATAGAGAGCGGCGTAATGGCGCGATAATTTACTGCATTCGGACGAGTGTAATTACGTTGCTCCGAGGTTCGAGAAGGGACGTTGGTGTACGTTAACGTCTGAATTGGTTCATCCGCGCCATCATTCTTAGCTGAATCACTAATTGCACTCTGTGCGGCCCCGTGTTAATCGCGGGTCACATTCCAAGCAGGCCAGTAAATGTCTGCGCAATCCGGCTCTTTAATTAACACAGAAATCACGGATGGACAGGTCGGTTAAGCAGATCTGGGCACCCCCCTCCTCCCCCCGTAAGCTCCAATTCTGTAGTGGATTTGAGGAACTTAACGGCAGCTGTAAGCACATATCGGCGGGGATGAAGGGGCGGGAAAAAAAGGATGTTGTAGGATTTGACATCTTGTTCCCGAGTGATTATGCAGCTCTGACGCCATACATTTAAGACTCCTTGATGTGACCCTGTATCCGGAGATTTGCCCAGAATGTTTTGGCAAAGGTAACGAACGGCCTGTGAGAAGGCAGCGGCTACGGACTTAAAATGGTTTATACACGTGCTGGAAATGCCCGTTAGCGGCAGCGTCCGACAGTCTTAGCGTGCCTGGCGACAAGGAGGCTGAAAATAGCTCTTTGGCTTACAAGGCCACTGCTGACATGGCTTAGACAAATAAAACAAAGCACTTGTCAAGAGCTGCTGTATAAAGATACTGCATTCATATATTTTTTTACACGATTCAGGCTCTTAGTGCGTGTGTAATATAACGTTTTTTCTTTTTAATAGCACAGTGGCTAATGCACTGCGCTTAGAAACCAGCTACCTGAGTTAAATTCACGCTCATGTTTAACATCGGTAAAGGGCCTCCCCTAGGTCGACTCAGTCTTACGTGATTTCTTGGTGCGGTGTGTAAATGGGGAGGCAAAGGCGGCCAGGCGTGGTGCTGGCTACATCGCCTCCTGTGCTGTGGGAAAAGGCTCCATCACTTCATTTGACGAGGACTCATCGCGTGGGCTCACAGGGGCCTCTTTGTTTGATGGACACAACTGATAAGGCAGATGCCCATCATGCTGTGTAATTAATTCACATGCTTTCGTCTGTGAAGTGGAAGGCAACGTTACACATTGTGATGAAAGGATGAACCGCATGGACTTTTAACTGGCGCGTAGAAATAATAGAAAACATGATCTCCACGCTTCCACCCCCCTCCAATGACAACCTTGTATAACGAAAAATATTTAGGAGCGGTGGTGCAGTGTTTAGCGGACTGCACTTAAACATTTAATCCGTGAAGCCCGATTTTATAGTAAATGCTGTTTCACCTAATAGAATTGAGGCCTCGTTTTGTAAAACCTCGAAGCTCATCTGCTTTCACCATTAATAGACTTTCCTCTAAATTATCCAATGAATGTATCATTGCCTTCCTTTTTTGTTATTGTCGAAGTCGCTGTAGTGTGTTTTTTTTGCTTATGGGGGTTTGTGCGGGTTTATTTATTTTAACTTTAATTCAAATGTGCAAAAGAGGGCCAGCAGAGCAGGGTTCAGCCGTTCGCTGCTTGCAAATAAAAAAATAAAACATGTATATGATGAGGAAAAACCCATCACGGCAGGAAAATAGTGCAGGCCGTAACGTTTCAAACAGCACGCAGAAATGTGTACAACAAGCACAGAGCCTTTGTACCTTATGCAAAACCCATTACCAGTTCCTGAAGAACTGTATTGTGGTCCTTTTATAATCGGTCACATTTGATAAAAGTTTTTTTTTATGGTGGCCTTATACAAGAGGACCACTATGCAGTTATTCAAGAACTGTTGATGCTGTTTGCACAATATACACAGGCTGAGTGCTTTTTATACACATTTCTGTGCGTGTTATATTAACATGTATGTTCATTGGCACCGTACGTAGCCAACCGTACTATCGGAGGTGCGGGAAAAGAACTAAACGCAAAAAAAAATCAGTTCCAAATAAATTAGTCTTCAATTTAAAAGTGCATAGCTCAAGCGGCTTCCTAATATGTAAGGAAGAGCGTTCCAGACGGCCACAGAGGTGCATCTGAAAGTGTGCGAAGCAGTGACTGTGTTTGTTCGACGGTTAGCCAAAAGCTGCTGCGCGGATGACTGGAGGTTGCTTGATGGTTTATCCTCCTCGAGTAGATCATAAAGGTATTGTGGTTCATTTGTGGCAAGCACTTTGTCTGTAATGAGCACGACCTCATAAAAACGAGTGTTTATAGAGAGTACACATCGAACTATTGGCGAGACTTCCACATTGCGGTGAGCGATTGAGGCAATGGTGCTCATCTCCTGTTTACAGCCCTTAGCCAGTGCTGTAAATTCCACATTCCTATCGTGGGCGTGAGTCTCTCCACAGGACATCCACTGCTGACTTCCCCACAAAGTGGTTACTAAAGTTTATCAACCATTATGATTTGTGCCGAGCACAACTAGTGAGAGGTAATTATATATTCTTTGGTTCTTTCGTTAAATTCACGTAGATAAAAAATAAAAATAAGAATAATTAAAATGATAACATTAATCAAAACAAAAACTAACTAAGTTTCGATCGCAACACAAGTGGTCGTTGTCAGGCGACCGCTTGTGTTGCGATCGAAACGTCGTGAGTG
Source organism: Lampetra fluviatilis (assembly GCF_964198595.1). Classification (NCBI taxonomy): domain Eukaryota; kingdom Metazoa; phylum Chordata; class Hyperoartia; order Petromyzontiformes; family Petromyzontidae; genus Lampetra; species Lampetra fluviatilis. Next base: position 6,746,415 of record NC_136287.1, on the reverse strand, counting down.
TTTATTTATTAATTTGATTTTAAAGTTAATTTATGTTATTATTTTCTATCTACGTGACTTTACCGAAAGAACCAATGAATATGAATTCCTGCAGTCACGAAAGTTTTAAGTCAAAGGTATATGTGTGCTGCTTTTCGTCTGGCTAACAATCCAACACGATTCGAGCTCAAACCCACGAAATACTGTGCATGAAATATTCGTCAGTTGTGCGGCTCCACCACACGCGGATAGACTTCACAGCGGTGGATCCATTTGCACCGCGGGGTGGATCGAGGCGACAGGGAGGATTTGGGAAACTTGCACCATCGTTCCAGCTGCCACGCCAAGACGTCGACTCGAGCCGGCGACCTCTGGGTTGCAAGTCGAGTGTGCTGACCATTGCAGCACGGCTGCACGTGCTGTCGATATAGTTGTGGTGCCGGCTTTCTAATTCGTAAGTAAAATATTGAGTCCTAGAAAACCGTAGCATATACTAACGTGCGTGTGGAGCTATTGCATGATGGTTAATGCACGACGCTATTAACACGCTGACCTGAGTTTGATTCCGGGTCAAGGCTAGCACGAGTGATATTCACAACTGGTTCTGGGTGCCCCCCTTCACCAGCACGCACTGATCGTCGTGGTGAACTATGGTCAAACAACTCCCACGGCCGACACTGTGTGGGGAGGCTTTCCTGCACCAGCATATTGACAGGAGGCTCTAAATGTTCAATCTTGAATGATACCAACTTATATCAAAGTCGCACAATAAAGGGAAAAGACTAGGTTGGTGAAAGCAAATGTATTTTATTTAAGTCACTGGAGTATGCAAGATGGGCTGGGATTCGGAGAAGGTGGTGGGAGGAGATTGAGGACGAAGTGGCGTGGAATGGGGGGGGGTCGGGGGGGATAGGCAGCGCAAATGTCCCTTATGTAGTTTCGCTCGCTGGCAGGGCACTGGCCTCAGCCGCCATCAGTGAGCAATTGAATAAATAAATAAACAGTTGGTAAGGGGGAGTAAATATCTCCACCCTGTTCACTACCCTCGGCGCAGCCTCCCGGGATGCTGATGAATTAATAATGCGCTGCCAGCGAGTGGCGGTAAAGGTTCTTTTAGCCCTGTAGGAAAGATCCAGATTCAGTGCCGGCGTATTGATCACAGCCGCTGACCGGGGCACGGGAGATTCGCGGAGCGACAGGCGGTTGGGGCGCAAGCGTCCACGGGGTTTGGCCGTCTGCGATCCTCCGATGGGGACGCGGTGCCGTTTCGTATCGCCCGGTCAGTTTGCGTGTTCCTTGAGAGTTGAGAGAAGAACAGCGTAGATCGATACCACCACCGGGTAAGATAAAATAAGTGATATCTGTATGCCTATTAAGCATCACAACGCTAATGTGACGAGAGCTCAATCGTGCACACTATTATTAACCTCAATGGAAAACTGTTTACGCAGCATTTCGTGGCCATGATAGCTTGCATGGGAAGTGCCTAAGGCATTAATGTTTTATGCATCTGGAACACAGGCCCCATGGTACACATTTGACATTTTATTGCACTTAACGTTTAACGTTTTTTAATGTAGTTTAAGCAGGAACCGTGGAGGAATTCCCCGCACGAGAGACAGCTGCGCGGGACAGGCTCGTGATGACACTTACACTTTGCCGGTGATACAGAGTGCACCCTGCACTCCTAATACGATGTGCGACAACAGCGGCAAACAACAATCATAAAAAGTAAAGACCCTCCGAATGGGCGTTAAGCTCTTGATGGCTTTCTAAGAAGATAATCCCTTTGGCGTTTTATTATCCAGTGGCATGTATGACACTATCCACCACCGCCCGATTGTTATTTTGCGCACTCTAATCCACGACCCGCTGTGGCCCAACCAACTGCTGCAGATGTGCGCGCGGCACGCGTGGGCCCACCACTTGTCTGCGACATGCATGACCCCACCGCAAATCCATGCACCAGATTAAACTCGCCCTCTCCCGATATGAAAATTGCAGGTGCACGTGCCAGTTTGACTTTAATCGAAGATGGCACACGCGTCCATTCGTTATGCGAGGCTGCCTCTACATTTTCATAGTCATCGTCGTCATCGTAAATCAACAGCAGGGACAGCCGTGATTTATCCACTGTTGGATGAAAGCCTTGTCGAACCATCGCAACCTATCAAGCTTGCGATGTAACGAACCATCGCAACCTCTCAAGCTTGCGATGTAACGAACCATCGAGCACTTACGCACGAGCTGATTTCATCTGTGGGGAAAGTCCACTTGGGTGTTTTCCCTCCTTTGGCCGCCACCCATCGTTAGTCTCAAACACCGGCCACATTGCTCTTCTAGTGATGATCACTCTTCTCGTGATGTGCCCGATCGAAGCCCACTTACTATTTTTGAAAAGGCATTGTTATGGCTGCAACGTGTATTTTTTTTTCTCTAAACCATCTGTTCTTCATTTTGTCTCTCAGTTTAATGCCAAGCATTGTTTGTCAAGGTCCATGTCTCCGATCCACGTGGCATAGGGCTGATTAAACAACTCTCTCCTTCAAGCACACTGGTAGTGTTGCTTCTAATTTTTAAGTTTTCAAAAAGCTGTAGAAACCTATTCTTGTCCACCTCTTGGGTTCATCGTTTTGATTTCGGTCCACTCTCAGCAACTGTCCTGGGTCACGTGTCGCTGGAACGAAATTGTTTCCCAGATGAAGGTGGAGGGGGGGAGTTTCAGATGTCATACTTTTAAGACGTACTCTTTGATCCTCACAGTCTGAATAAAAGGAAATGTTAATAATATCTACTTATTTACGCAGAAAATCCGAGGATTCGTTATTCCTGAGGGTCTTGCATTGTATTTTGTTTGAATGTTAAGATGTTTTCAGGCAATTTCTGAGTGTTCCTGAGCCAAATGGTGTAACTAGGGACACCATCAAAGTTGGGATAGTTGTTGGAACAACATTAACGGATCTAAATGTTAACTGTCTACACAATGTCATATATAAATAGTATAATGGTGCCCCGAGTTTGTGCTTTATTCGAACGGCTGATAGAACTGACTTGAACAATGACAACAGCAAAAAAACTCAACACATTCATCAATAACACTGCCTTCAAATGATTTTTTAAAAATGTCATCGACGAAATTTCGAGCAGTGGCCCTTTGTGGGATATGGCAATTAATTTGTTGATTATATTACGTTCATTATAAGGCCACACAGTTATTGACGAATGTGCTGTTGTTGTTTGGTGCTTGTGGACCACTGCCAATGCAGCATCACCAAATAATTTGTTCGAATTTCACAAAATGACATACCCCCTTCGCGTCTTATCCCGTGTCACTCGTTTCTAAAGATCATCGGAGCGATGGATGGATTGGAGAAACACGGGCATAAATGTAAGCGGAGGAAATATCAACCATCTCGGATGTGCCGATGACCTCGCCGTTGTAACAACGAGATGTGAATGAACGACAGGAAGTGACGGAAGAGCGAAATAAAGAAGTCTACAGAGTGGGACTCAGGATCAATGTAAACCACACAAACGTCACGTGCAATAAGTTTACTCAACAATTCATGTTTATATTCCAAACTAATAATTTTCACAATAAAGGAATGTGTTGGAAATATATTTCTTTTCAAATGCGTATTGCGCTGCAAAACATCCTTTGATGCGAGGCAGGTAACGGCCTACCTGTAAATTCCGTGTTTCAACACAGGCGTGCAAAGGTTATGATAACTTGACAAAAGCGTTAAACGTATCCACACCGCTACTTCTCCCACGTCCACACTTTATTTTCCTGCCTAAATTATTCGAGTAATCAAGTCCATTTTTAATTCCCCTCCTTGTATATCACGAGGTCGTATATATAGCGCGCGGTGGGGGGGGGGGCATCAACAGCACAGATGTCGAGACGCACATTTATACAGACAATATAACTAGGTATCGACAGATATCTTGTCGACGCAGCGTCGTCTTATCGTCGGTCCCAGCTGCGCGATCATGTTTAATGAAGCATCGCGGCAAATGAAACGCTTAACACGCGCGGTCGTGTTGTGCACGTTCACACGCTCGCACGCGGTCACAGTGGCTTTAAACCAGGGGTGGGGAACGTCCGGCCCGCGGGCCGTATAAGGGCCGCAAAATCATTTGGTGTGGCCCTGCCAAGGCAACCGCAGGCGGGACTCGAAATTCAATAAATCTAGGAGCAAACCTGGAAAAGCAGTTGCGAGTAGCAACATCATCAATACCAGCTAACATCAGACTCCTCACCAAAGAGAAGCAGTTCCAGCCATCACATTAGGGGTGAGTTAATTAAATGTTTGACCAAATATAACGGGATATTTTTTAAGTTGATAATGTTGTATGGCCCGCGAATGATGTTATATAAATATCCAAATGGCCCTTGGCAGAAAAAAGGTTCCCCACCCCTGCAAGTTTAAACGGTTTGCATCGAGGCACAATCCGTCGCTTTCGAGACTCCGGGACAATCCCTCATCATTCTTCACGCGCGTGCGGCGTGCGGCGCTAAACATCATCATAAACTGATGGGGATGCGGGGGGGGGGGATGTATACAAATATAGAAAATATATAAACAATAATAATGAACTACGCAGCCCCCGTCGTATATGCGCGACCGTAAGCAGGGGAAAGGCCGCGTGAGACGGGCGCACGCTGAACGCCGGCTCCACGATACATCTGCTCTGCTTCACAGATGAACATTAAACGGGAGCAATTAGCCTCTGCGTATTTTCATTAGGTAAATGGTTCTAATTACGGCGAGCAAGCAGGCAGCTGTACGCCCCTTCGTGATTAGGCATCGACTCTGAAATGAGGGCTTAGGAAGGCACGAATGCTGCGCGGTATTATAGCCAGGAAAGAGCCACCCCACCCCCTCCCCGCCGCCGCCGCCCTGTATAAACACACACAAATTAAATTCATTATTATGATAAAGAAAAACATAATGGGTGCAATAAACAAACCGCGAGAACGCATCTGCATCGCGCGCGTAACGTTATCGGGAAGAGAGCGCCGTTTCTGCGCGGTTAACGATAAATTGCTCAGCTGTTTGGCACGCGCCGCCGCCAACGCAGATGGCACTTGCCAGGTTATGAATGTTTTTGATACCTTGTGCGAACCTGCCTTACCTTCCGCGAGTATGCTGACAGTTTTACACTTGCATTGCCTTTAATGCCCACGCGTGCATATTGATGCCAGTTAGTTCTGACGGTCGTCATTTTTTCGTAAAGTTTTCTCGTATCTAAGACGGACCTCTTGTTATTAAATACAACGTGTGTATCGTTCAAAACACTACAGGGTAGTTGTCAAAAAGTTTTCATATCGGTATCTTACAAGTGACAACAGAGAGTTGCTGTCGAACTGAATTTGGTTGAATAATGACCATTTATTTAAAGTGACGTGAAATGCAACTGTGGTATAAAGCATGGCTTTTGCCCAAAACATCGCCAATTACATAAACACGCGTATTTGTTTTTCCTTTTAAGGCAGTGTTGTTAATGAGTGTGAGTTTGATACTTGGATTTTTACCCTTCTATCTGGCAACAAAACTGACACATTTTTTACAAGGAGTCATGTTTACATAGACCACAATACCTGCAGTCATAATGCAAACAAAAAACATAACTCTGATAATGTGCACTGTCCTTGAAGTTGATTGGTGTGCGCCTTTTGGCGTCATTTGGTCCAACCCATGTGAGACTAGGCTCTAAGGAAAGCTGTCTCGGGTGTGGACCAATCAACTTCAAGGACAGTGCACATTATCAGAGTTGTGTTTTTTGTTTGCATTATGACTGCAGGTATTGTTGTCTATGTAAACATGACTCCTTGTAAAAAAGGTGTCAGTTTTGTTGCCAGATAGAAGGGTAAAAAACCAATTTCATATTTTTTACTGGCAAATGAGGTTCCAATGGAGTGTGAGTTTATTATTATTATTAATAATTGTGGTTGTGCACGACTGCCAACTCAGCATCTTCAAATCGTTTGTTTAATTTTGTTAATTTGTTTGTTTAAGAGTCAGCAGGAGCAACAGGGTTTTCATGTACGCAAGTGGATACGCCATGCCGCAGTGGTGAGTAACCGGCCCTAAAAAGCCGGCGACCTGAGTTCGATTTCCAGCCACAGCCAAAGTCAGTGGCAATTTGTACCTGTACCGGTCTCGAACCCCCCCCCCCCCAAACACTCTAACCCCCTTCACCAACCACACTGGACCGGCCGTGGTGAAATCTGGTCAAGCAACCTCCCTTGACCAACGCCTTCGTCCAGCAGCGGATTGACAAAGACGCCGTGAGTAAATGTTTCCACGCTACGCGAAAGTGCTGTCAATATTTGAAAGCCGATTACAATTAACTTTCTTGGCTTCGTAAGCCTCTGCTTCACTTAAATCCACTTCTTGATCCAAACATGATACAGCGTAATGAAATCATCCTCTGGCCACGTTAAGCTGCTCCGTGAACATGAGTGTTCTATTGCTCATCGCGGAACGTGCTCCATCGCTCAGGCTCGCACTCCGCACGAATGTGCACGCTGGCCTTTAAGCGCTGTAACTAGCAAACACGCATATTGCCCGTTGCCTATGGCGAAAATGAAGTAATAAAACAAAGTGCATTCGATTAGCGGCTGGCATATGGCTTAGTAGTAAAGGGAAACGATCTCTGCAGATGGTGAAAGTAATACAGATCTATCTTCTTAAAGAGCATTACTCCCCTCGTAATGAAATGTGTTTGCTCGCGAGCGGCGGGGGCATTGGCCCGAACATTTCGGCACATAGCGACCTCGTCTGCGCAAACAAAAACGACTACGTTCAGGTAGATCTCATATCAAATAATCACCTTGTTGTTGTTGTTGTCCCCCCCCCGCCCCGTATTACAGTTGGCCGAATGAGGGCATCCAGCTGTGATTTGAAATCACCTCTCTCTGCCGGCATATGGCAAGGAGAAGCCGCATCCTGGCTGGCAGCTTGCCAGGCCCCCCCCCCGAGGCTCATTCTCACAACTGCTCTGGGACACGCCAATCATTTGTGCAGATAAAATGTTAATTGGCTTTAATCACGCAAATGGGCGAGAGAAAAAGACTGCACGCCTTTTTGGTTTTGCTTCTGTCTGCTGAATTGTTGTTTGTCTGTTTGTTTGCGGACCGCCAGATGGGACCCCCAAATCAAGATTTGGTGTCTCTGCTATAGCACCTTGCAAGGTGCTCGTGCCGCCCAGCAAGCACCGCATGGAAAAGTGGAGCGGTGCTCCGACTATCACGCAACGTAAACGATCACTCTTCCGATCATCGGTTCGAAGGGTCGGCGAATTGGATATCGCGAAAATAGTTGGGAGAGAAAGCACCGTCGTGTTGTCACTTGTCCCGTTTTAACGAGTGCCGCTGAACGGGAGGAGATTGTTAGGGGAGATTGGGGGGGGGGAGTTAATCAGCTCAATCGAATCATCGGCCCAGCTCTACACACGCACTAAGTTGGGGGTTTTGTTCTTGAACCAGGTCGTGCCATGGTCTCATGATGCAGGCAGTGCACCCCAGCTCCAGTTGCTGTGGAGTAAGTACTTGGCTACCCTCCCCCCCATTCACTCACCGAACTGACCAGCGTGGTGAAGTATGGTAAAAAAATGTTTTTACCGAAACAGGAGTGGAATGGCATTCATTCAGCAGTGGAGTGACAAAGGGCTGTAAATGAATTGTCTGGCATTATGTTCGAAACTAAACGGTACCAGATTGGCTTAGGCTTTAACAGTGTCCACGTGTGATATCCAATTTAGCGGAACGTGTAACACTGGCACTTGATTGTGTTGTATACCCACGAGCGTCTCCAATACAGCCACTTTCGGCGGAGAGGCGAGGTTCCGCGCGTCTTAAATAGCTCTGTAACGACAGCGGGCTCTCTTCGCGTGCGAATTCAATACGGATAGGTTACCGTGATTTAGTATTTAGGCTCAAGTGCTCAAGGGAAATTTCTGTGAGGACAAGATCACCGACTCTAACGCTCCTGCCACGGCGCTGAGGATTAAGCAAAGCATGTCCGTGTCCCGCCATCGCTCTCCAGGTCCGCATTCCTGGCCTCAGAGCTCGGTGCCACTTTCGTGAAAGTTGTGTTTCGATTGGCCTGCAGACTGTTGATGCGTACAGTAGTTTTGGTGTTTAAAGTATTGCGCTCAAGTTCTCTGCATGCCCGAGGGCAGTTAAATGGCAACCAGCTCCCTCCATGTCTGTCTCTGTTCCATCCGATCCCACTCCGCTTCGTCACCTGGCAACACCACCTTCGTCACTGAGACTCTTGAGCTATGGCCAGGAAGGGACGGTTGTGGTGGCTTTCCTGATGGCTTCCTCAATATTGTTTGGTTTAAACGTCACCATCACCGGATGAATTGTAATGGCACACCCGGGACAAATGGGCACGTTGTACGTTTATTTTTAAGCAATCTCCACTGATGCTCAATGTGTCATTAGAAAAATAAATTACTTGACCTGTAGCCATCTCGCTTCGATAAGCTTACGCAACAAAATAAAAACCTTCCAAATGAACACATTAGTGTGGACCAAGTGCGACTCCATTGAGGTCAAAATGGGCCACGCGTGTGTGGATCTAGTGGCCCGGAAAAAAGAGTGGACAAGGCAACAATTAATAGCCCTTAATGCACAGCGCCAACTAGAGAGAGCATTAATTATAGAGACTGGCATTGCGAGCGAAATAATAAATAAATAACGGCAATTACACAAAATGTAATTTTGAAGGTTCGCGAGCTCTGTGCCGAGATGGAATCCATTTCTCAGCGCGCGCATTTCTGCCGCGGCAGACTGGCCTGTTCGAACGTAACCTGATTGAAAAGGTCCATCAATTGATTTCCCTATACCACAACGTTCCCAAGTGAAAGCCATTTATTAAAAAATAAAAAGAGCGGTGCAATTGTTACTTCTGATCTTCTCTGTCAGTGCTGACAAGGATTTATAGACACGACGTCGGGTTTCTTTATTGGTTCATCACCCACTGCACGGTCTTATATTAAGAGCGATCACAGCTACATCCTTTAAGTAACACAATACATCACAACTCGATATTGGAAATCTCCAGGACCCGCCCGGTGTTATTACAAGCGGTCCAAACTAATAGCTGTGGAAGGGGGATTTTATTTAAAGTCATGAATCTTATTTACACCCAGGGTCGGGGAGGAAAAAAAAAATCATCTCGCCAACCCGTATAAATATTCCCCGGAGCACCGACGCGTCCGGATCCCGCGGAATAAATCGCGCGTAACGAAGGGGCGCGCGATGCGGGTCGCTGCGGAGCTGCGCGAGGCCCTTCTGGGTTTACCAACCTCCTTCACGCTCGCTTCAATCAGGCTGCGATGAAGCATTCGCTGTGCTCAACTGCCCCCAAATTGATTGGTTCACTTGAAAGAGATTTAAATGTGGCTCGGTTTAACGTGTCGGCCGACGTTGCGCAGAGTTACGGCCGTTGCACGAGGCTGAGCGCTTTGTAAATGCCTCCCCTCTGTGTGCGTGTGACTGCCTAACAATTGCCTGTCAGGTGAATGGGAGACGTCTTTAAAATGTTTACATGAATTTTGGTGGTTATTGTCGTGTTGTTGTGGCTCGCCTTGTGAATTGCCCCTGAAGGCCATTTTTTTTTATTTTGCGCAGCTCAATCACTTGCCAATGGACTGATCTCTTGACAACGCAACCACGAAGGAAAACAACAACAAAACAAACATTTATAAAAGTCCCGCAAGCAGGGTGTTTGTGTTGCGCGGAGTAACTGTGTTGAGTGCGGGAGAATAATACCTTATTATAGGGCCAGTCAATAGATTCGTGGAAAGTGGCAGGCCTCCGTTTATGCCGTGGCTTGAGACGCAGTGGCCAAACTCTCATTGAACCTGACACTAATGTCTCGTATTCATTCCGCGCCGTGCCAAATGGGCGCGTCTTCGCTGCAGCTCGGTCGATCGCGCGCGCACGGCTGTAGACTTTAGTGCACTGCCCGTCCAGCGCATCCCGAAGTGCTCTCCTTGTAAATAATGCACGGCCCGGGCAATACGGCCAACACGGCGATACGCGAGGGTTGCCGAAAAGAGCCCGGGCCGCGCCGGTCCGGGCCGTGTTTGTTGTTTAATCACACCCCGTTCGGTCGGAGGGAAAAGAAATCACCATTAGCGAAAGCCATTAACACGTCGCCGTGCCGACCGGGGGACTTGATGGGCACTAATTGCAGATAAGTGTCGTATCGATTGGCGTGTTCTCAGTCGTCAGCGGGTATATTAAGCACAATCCCCTTGGTGTTTTAAATAAGTCCCCTTAATGCGCAGTGGCAGGCTCGCGGGAGCGGCGATGGCGGTGCGAGGAAGCGGCGGGGATGAGGAAGAGGGGGAGTAGGGGGGGGATGGCCGTGGCCGCCTGAGCTTTCGTGGTGCCGGGGTGCACGGTCAAAAAGCGGCGCCTGCACGCGCGGAGGAAGGAACGTCAACCGCCACCGATTGCGAAAAGAATCACCGCGGACCACGCTCGCACGTGCAGACGCGCGCGCAGATGATAATGGCGCGTATTTGGAAATCGACGGGAAGATACAAATTCTATAGCGCTGCCGTGCAAACGACGAGCAACTCATCAGGCACCTCCGACTAGCGCGGTTGGCTGCGTACGGTGCGAAAGAGGTTCGGCATACGTACGTTCGCACCAGAGGCGTGTTTGTCGCAGTGTAAAGTTTGCATGAAATCATTATCAGAAAAATGTCCGATTGTACACCGTGTGGATGAATTAATAATGTACAATCTTGATCTGAAGCTTTCGTGACTGCAGGAATCCATACTCTTTGGTTCTTTCGGTAAAGTCACGTGGGTTAAATAATAATGTACAGGCATTTTTTTTCACTACTGGATGAAGGCAATTCTCTCACCACCCAACACCGTGTCGGGCATGGGAGTAGTGTGACCATACTTCACCAAGCTAGTCAGCGTGTGTTAGCGGTTTAGATATCACTCCCTAATGATACCAGCCAGGGCCAGGTTTCAAACTCAGACTTACAGTGCTGTGCACCATCCACTGAACCGCATCTTCACGTGTGTCATGGACGCATATATCACATGCGTGCGCGTTTTATTTTGTCGTAGAGTCACGTCGCATTGTATTGTATGCACGTTGAACTTCTTTCGCACCGCACGTAGCCAACCGTGCTAATCGTTGCATACGTTCGCTCATTCGCGCGCTCGTGGCTTGTGACTAAACGTTATGAAATGCGATGGCTTCACACTGGTGCAAAAAAAAAAGGAGGGCGGATTGGAGTAGGCAGGGGTTCGTCATTTTGGTCTCCGATCGATAATCAAGCACTAGAACATCTCCCGCAGGTTAATGTGTTGACTGTCGGGTCAATTGAAAACAACCTTTTAAATGTTACTTGCATCGCCGTGATATTTTCTGGGCGAAGGGCGGTGGGGTACGTAATAGCGTAAGACCAGAGCACTTATTGATTGATACCAAAGAGAAATCAATCGCCATACAACTTTCTATTTATTGGGGTCGCCATTTGGAATGACTCCGTGCAGTCCCCAAACTGCAAACGGGAGAGGCGCCCGCGTGCGCGAGGAGAGCCCCCAGCCCCTCCGCCGGCCTCCGCCACGATGGGGCCGAGTGAAGTCCCTACAAAACCTGCGTCTGTCCTACATGAGTTCTCTTGCGCTGTTCATGTCCGAAAGCTTTGTGCGCCACGCTTGGCGTACCGTTACGCAGCCCGAGAGCGTTGCGCGTGTCAACCGGCGGCGTGCAACGTCTGTATATGCGCATTTGGCTGCGGTGAGATGCTCATGCGTGCTGATTTGACTCTCCTGTTCGTGGACCCCGTATGGATGAATTTGACATCCTTATAAAGGCCTACTGTATAAGTTGTAGTTTTTGTAAGTGTTTGTATGTGGTGTGCCATTTACATGTTCGCTGTGTGCGTGTCATTGAACACCCTGGACAAACTTGTAAATAAGAGGTTTCATTTCCAAGCAACTTTCCAGGTAATTTTTTTTTTAATGGGGCTCCACATCCTTCTCAAGTGTGTGTCAGACACGCAGCACTTTTACTTCATCTACCTCTCGTTCCTTCATCTCTGCTATGAATTGACCCGTCTGTGTCCAGTCTTGATACGCACCTAAACCATCGCAAAAGTCTTTCATGACATTTTCTCCACCATTGTTGTTTATTGTCCCAGTTACCTTCTAAACGACGCACCCCCTATTTTCTGCAGCCTAGATCAGTGGCGGAGCCAATTTGGGGGAGGCGATGGGGCTGACCGGCCCACCCCCCCTATCCCTCCGCCCACCTCTTAAGACCACGAAAATATGTATTTTTTGTTATTTACCAGAGATACTACGTAGAATGTTTGTATTAATGTAGGGCCCTATGTGAACATTTTTACATAAAAAATTCTGGGAAGTTCCTAGATCCGCCTTTGTTCGAGACTCTCCCGGCATGCCTCCCTTCGCGACCTCATCCCGTGCAACAGCCGATACATATTTGTGTCGTGCGTGCTGCCGCTTCATGCTCGTGGCGAACCTGCCAGGGCAGTGCAACGATGGATCTCTTTGGAAGCCCACAACTGCGTTCACGAGTTTGTTGATTCCGGTGGCACATCGGCATGATGCGACGGAGCGCTTTGGGTATGAAAGCGCTCACAATGCAAATTATTATACGATTCGGATTTACACGGCGATGTCTAAATGCGGGCCTCATCTCAAGACACTGCACATGAAGCGTGTTTGTTTCGAAGAAAGAAAGAAAGAGGCGGTCGATCATAGGCAGAGGACACATTGGAAGGTTCTAAGTCTGGATTTTAACTGGGAAGTGAATTGTTAACTTATCTTAACCATATCTCATTAAAATAATGTAACGCTGAGAAACATTTTCATAAATGTGTGTGTGCATATCGTGAGAAGCGAAGGGTGTTGCAAGTCTACGTGTTGAGTGCCATCGATTTGAAGTTGTTACTTATTTGGTTGGCTGCACATTCATTGTCAAATGCATACACGGAACACGGTATGACAAAGTATATGCTAAACCTTCAGTTAGTTCTGTATTGATAAACATCATAATGACCTAATCCGTTTTTAAGTACGGTGCCAATATTGCCGAATGAAAAGATGAGCGTTATTGTATTAATGTATTGTATTTGATCCGTATAATGTGTACTGTATTTATCACGATAATTAATGATCTTGCATTTTAAAGAATGCTCTACAGTTGGGGATTTACTTGACATTTACACATTTGACTTTTAAGAAACTATCATCCCATGGTTCATTTGGACAATCACCCTCAAAGGACCTGCCTTGGTCAGGGATACCCCAAAAAAGACAAAGATCCCCCGTGTAGCCTGTTACATACTGTTGGGGCAAGGGCTGTTAGCGAGCACATATGAAGGCGATCGTGGCGTACAAAGGGAGTGGTGTGGCTAGAACCACGCCCGGTCACTTTTGGCTTACCAGTGCTGACGTTTACACACCACACCAGGCACGCATTTAAGGCTGAGTCGACCTAAGGGAGGTCCCAGACCGTTCCAGATATTCGTCACTGAATGTTGGTCGTGAGCGGGACTGGTTTTCGGGTCGCCGAGTTCGCAGCGCAGCGCGCAAACCACTGCGCCACTGGTCCCGCCAGGGATACCGATCCCACACGCACACAATCGTTACCGTTGTGCAGTTGTTGTTTTTTTCGCTTTATTTTGTATACCCTGAAGAAGACCACCGTCGCATGGTGTGTAGGCTGCGCAAGAAAGACAGAGCCGCCTCATTGAAGCCTGTAGTTTCATACATCACAAGTGATCGCATGCACGCCTCTGGGCGGGTGGGGAGCGCAAGTGTAATTCGTCGCCGTGAGTCACACACTCTGCTTGTGCAAATCTACGTATATGAGCATCCCCGTGCAAGAGTGCCGACCGTATACAAAGGTCTCCCCCCACCCCCCGTATAGCCTGAACAGAACTTTTGTGGCAAGCGAGCAGCGCCTATGAGGGCCGGCACGGCGCACGAACGGCGTGGGTGGCCAGCACCACGCCCGGCCGCCTTTGTCTCCCAAGCAGCTATGTATACGCAACGCACCAGCTACTCATTTGAGACTGAGTCGATCTAGGGGAGGCCCAGGACCGATTCCGGTGTTGGCAGTATTGGCGTGGTTGGGAATTAAACTCGGATTCGTACGGCGGTGCTACACACACACAACTACTGGGATCCATTGGCCAGCTGCTTGGGCGCCTTTGACTGACGTCTTGCTCGTCAGAGACTCGGAGCCAATGGACCTGGCTGTGGTCGGGAGACGGTGATCCTATTGCTGCAGTCATTTGGGTTCCCCCGTGACAGATGTGCGTGGTGCGCGCGCGCGCACGTGTGTGTGTGCGTGTGTGTGTGTGTGCGCGCGTGTGTGTGCGTGCGCGCGCACGTGTGTGTGTGTGTGCGCGCGTGTGTGTGTATATATATGTGTGTGCTTGCGTTGACCACACGCTTGCCTTTTTGCAGCAGCGAGTGGTGGAGGAGGGTGACCGCTTTGGCTGGAGGGCGTGCAGGCCAATTAACCCGGGGCGCTCCGCGTGGCCACATGGAGTCCTCCTCGCTTGCGGTTGGCTCGCTGGCTCCGAATTCGGCTTCTCGTTTCATCCCAGGCTGATCATCGCCACCGCCGCTGCTGTCCTCCCAGCTATCGTCTCTCAGTCTGGTTCCGTCCCATCACACGAAAGGTATGGGTTCATTTGCGTACGCGTGCGGCATGATTTCTTTGACGTTTTTTTTATTTGTACAAAAGCACTCGTTTGTTAATTGATAATTGGCAAATGAGGTTCCAATGGTGCACTCGTTTGTTGTTTATCCAGTTTGCAGTAAGTTACGGAGTATGGACTGTAAGTTTAAATTCTTCGGCGCCGTACGTAGCCAACAGCTCTACTCGGAGGTGCGTGCGTGTGTTAGGGGTACATTTTTGTTTTAGTTTTTTTTTCCTTGTTAGTTTGCAAATTCCCACCGTGCAGTGCCCTGTAACTGCTGCCACCACTGCGGGCGGATCTTGGGCTGTGGAAGAGCTAGTGAGCTCAATGGGCTTTACCAACTGAGTTAAAGTCTCGAGTCTGAGTCCCGTTTCCCGCAAGGGAAGCTTCTCCAGTTTGTCATGGTCACTCGATGGCGAGCATTGTACCTGTTACTAAGCTAGGGGTGTGTGTGTGTGCTCGCGCGCTGACGGTTGTAATTAATTGGAGCTTAACTAATTCATAATTGATGTTTACATGAAACAGGAGCGTGCACGTTTTGTCAGTCGACTCAAAGCTAAAATGATATATGTCCTAATAGCTTACTATGAGTGTCAATGACTGGGGAACTTGGGGAACAAATATTACGTAGCATTGGAGATGTAGTCTGCAATGTTCTTTATAGGCTGCAATACCTAGCAGAAAGTGAGCTGTCACTGAGAATGGTGGTCCACATAAGCCCCAAAAAACCCTCTATTATAGATGATATTAGCATTTAAATGGTGCTCCACTGCGATTGTTGCACAACAACAACCAACATTCGCCACTAAGTGGCGGTGGCGTAATCACGGCGCTTGTGCCAGGCTATGTGCATACACATACAACAAACAAAGATTACCCGTATAGCCAGTAACAGACTGTTGGGGCAAGTGCTTTTACCGTCCACTTATGAAGGCCGGCACTGCTGCACACGAGGGGGTGGGTGGCCAACACCACGCCCGACCGCCTTTGTCTCCCGAGTGGTAATATTTACACACCGCGCTAGGTACTCATTTGAGGCTGAGTCGATTTAGGGGAGGCCCATGACCGGTTCAGCCAATCGTCCCTGGTGTTGACCGTGAGCGGGAATCGAACTCGGGTGGCCGGGTTCGTAGCGCAGCGGGCTAACTGCTACACTGCCGCTCCTCATACACACACATACACACACATACATACAAACATATACAAAGACAAAGATACACACATGCACACTCATTGTCGCTGGCAAAATTCACTTGCCGTGACTTAAATTAATCAGGAAAAGGTAAAGTGAAAATAAATCAATACAAAAAATATAATTTTGAGTGATTTTATTGATAAAGTCAAACTTTGGCGCTCGAGAAACAGAGGAACCCTATAAGAAAAGGGTGTAAAAAAAATCAAAAATAAAAGATGAAAAAAGCCTTTATAAATCTGCGTATCCAAATATCAAACAGCGCGACAACTTCGTGCCTCTGTTCAAACGTGACATTTTCATTCAAGCCATCGTTTATGCAGAATGCTTTAAAGAAAGTGAGTGAGTGAAATAAGTCTCGTTGTAAAATGCACTTGCACGCATCACTTCCCGAAGCTGAAATGATGCAGCGTTTGATTGGCCCGAGCACGGAAGGAACGCACGGGGTAGAATTTGTCAAAGTGCAATATCGGGTAAAGCGAGTGAACTACTGTACCTTGAAACCGTGTTCGACGAATGTACTACTCATTAGTCCGCATATGCAGGTGTAGAATTTTTTTTTACTAAATGTGCGATCTAAATTGAGCTCTAAATTCCCGCTGCAGTCTTAGTTAAGCGATTAGCAAGGAATTACGGGAACACCTTATAGCAGTAACTGGTGCGTTATTAATGCGATTGTACCTCTTGTGTTATTGTGTTTGCATATTTTTTCTCATTTAAAGAAATGTCTTCGCGTTTTATTCACACGAGCTGTTGTGTGTGTACGTTCTTTAGGAAGCCACTTTAACATGCACATTAAACAAACAAGTGAAGTCTTAGTTCGCTGGGATAACATCCTGTTCTCAATTCGTTACTTTTGGTGTCAAAGTCAACGGCTGAGAATCCGTTCACATTCACAGGTAGCTCAGAATCCCCTCCTCCAGGTGCCGGATGAGGCTAGTGCGGGGCCTGTAGCATTTGTTATAAAGGGGCCCAAAATAAATAAATAAATAAACACGAATATTCAAACACTAATTTTTTACTTGCATAGTAAAGTAATTGTATTTTTGCATTTTCTATACAGCCAGATAATAAGACAAATCGCTAACCTTAAACACCCAGTAGTTCATAAAAGTTGAAGGCGGTATAGTACTATAGTAATAGAGCTAGTGCAGAATCACTGAACCTGAATTGATAGCTTGAAAGCATTTAGCGCGGGGGCCCTTGAACGTGCGGGGCCCGTAGCTACTACATGTGTAGCTACTTGTGCTACTCCTTTTCTGCATCTATGCCTCTACCATGAGTCTGCGTGTATTGACTGCCATACATCCGTCGACTGCGCTGAGCGATTCGTAAACATCGAGGCATCGTCTTAAAAAACCTCGAAGTACTTCAGTTAAACCGGCAAAAGAACAAAACCAGGACGCGTGACCTTGATAATATTAAACTTGGGTTTGTGAGTGGCACCCTACATAGCCTACATCTTATGTTTATGTAGGAAATTATAACAAATAGTCGTCGTCAGTAATGTTCTGCGTTTAAAACATGGAATTATATTTGTTAGCTTAAAATATAGTCAGTATTACTGATGTAGAACTGAGCTGCAAATTAATTCGTATCTGCTTACACACATTGATTGATAGTTATTTTATCTGCAGGTTATTTTTTATTATTAAAGTTGCATTGTTATTTTTATATAAAATTTAAATGTTCTAAAACCGTGCTTTTGCAATGTTTTTTGTAAGTGCCAGGCTAAAACACGAGTGTGTATATATGTACTTTGTGTGTATATATACATACACACATTCAAGTAAAACTATTATGAGTAAAAAGAGAAATTTAAGATAGTTTTAAGAAAGATGATGTGATCATAAAAATGGGTTGTCTTTCCTCGTGTTTTTTTAAATATTATTTGTAAATCATATTTTGATAAATTATTTAAACAAAAATGTTTGAGGAATTTTTAATTTTCAAAATGTATTGTCTAGTACATGAGCCCAGATCGCATATTCCACCTGTCGGTACCCCCTGAGGTGATTCCAACTTCTCTCTGCAGCCAAGAACAGTAACTCACGTTATGACCACTTGAAACGAGTGTGGTTTTTTCGGTAAAGTTGAAGACGGAGGCTTGTGTTGCCCCCGAAACGTCGTGATTTAATGTATTTGTTTTCCTTTTTAACCTACGTGACTTTATCGAAAAAACCAAAGAGTATGGATCCTTGCAGTCACGAAAGCTTTAAATCTAGAATGAGTGTGGTTATCAAGTAATCCACTCTCATTGGCCATGAAAATAAATCTATGTGACTGACGTTACCCGAGGTGGTACCGATTTCTGCTCTGGCCCAAGAATACTGATCGGCTCGTTCATATTTTTTTTGTCATTAATTTCACCAAAAAAGAAAGGCATTGTGTCGCATTTATAAAACAGATGTACACCTTGTAAACAAATGAAGATGATGAGTGAGGTTACTGTCATGCGTATATGTCATAATGAAGACAAGCAAAACATTTATGTAGCAGAATTTAGTTGCATACACAAGTTTTGAACAGTGAAGAGACTCAATCTGTATTGATGTAATTCTTTAAACATTAATCTAAGCTTCTCCTTTAATCACACTTTCTCAAACCGATCACGGCAAACGGTAAACTATCAGTATTCAAACTTCCCTCGGTGTATTCCAGGATTATTGTCCTCTTTGCTACCCAGAAGATCGACATATTAAGTCGGTCATGCGGCTCTCATTGTGCGTTCATTTTGCCAAAATAACATTACGACGAAACGTCTCCCCTCGGTGCATTCCAGGATTTATTTTTCCCCCACGAACAATGGACATCCCAGCTCCCCCGAAGCCCGGTGCCCAGAGCAGCCCGGGCCCCGCTCCGTCGGCGCCCCCACCGCACGGCGCGACCCCGGACAACGTCGGCGGCGGCGGCGGCGGCTCAAGCGTCGGCGTCGTCGAGGCGGTCAGCCCGACCCCGAAGCCCGGCCACGTGGGCGAGGTGCTGCTGTACGGCGCGCCCATCGTGTCCCTCGTCATCGACGGCCAGGAGCGCCTCTGCCTCGCCCAGATCTCCAACACGCTGCTCAAGAGCTACAGCTACAACGAGATCCACAACCGGCGCGTGGCGCTGGGCATCACCTGCGTGCAGTGCACGCCCGTGCAGCTCGAACTGCTGCGGCGGGCGGGCGCCATGCCCGTGTCGTCACGCCGCTGCGGCATGATCACGCGGCGCGAGGCCGAGCGCCTCTGCAAGTCCTTCCTGGGCGACCACGAGCCGCCGCGGCTGCCCGAGAACTTCGCGTTCGACGTGACGCACGAGTGCGCCTGGGGCTGCCGCGGCAGCTTCGTGCCGGCGCGCTACAACAGCTCGCGCGCCAAGTGCATCAAGTGCTCGCTCTGCGGCCTCTTCTTCTCGCCCAACAAGTTCATCTTCCACTCGCACCGCGCGCCCGACGCCAAGTACGTGCAGCCCGACGCCGCCAACTTCAACTCGTGGCGCCGCCACCTGCGGCTCACCGACAAGGATCCCTCGGAGGACATGGTGTGCGCCTGGGAGGACGTCAAGGCCATGTTCAATGGCGGCAGCAGGAAGAGGGGTCTCCCTCCGATGCAGGGCAATGTCAAGTCGCAGCTCGACGCGAGCCACCAGCCTGACGGCAGCGCACTACTGCAGCAGCAGCAGATACGGTCCATTGCCTCGACCTTCAAGCGCGCCCGATTCTCCGACGGCGACGCGCTTCCCTTCCCGCGGGAGCACCCGGCCGAGTACGTGGCCGCTTCCACTGCAGCGTCGTTTGGCAAGGCCCGCGGGCAACTGCAGCTCCCGTCCGCGTCGCTGCCCGGCTTTCCCAACTTCCACCACAGCGTGTCCCCGCCCAGGCTCCTCACCGCCAAGAAGGACGATGGCCTTGCGCCGTACGGGGTCAACCCGAGCAAGCTGGGGTGTTCCCTGTGGCCGGCACCCAAGGAGGCTGTCTACTCGCCATTCTACATGCTCTGGCACCTGCAGAGCGCGCACGGCGGGGTGACCCTCCCCAAGTTCCCCTCTCCGCAGCCGCAGCCGCAGCTGCGTAAGTTTGCCGCCCACTGGATCCGTGGCACGACGGCCACGCCGGGGCCGGCGCCGGAAGCCGTGACGCTGTGCCACGACAGCGACCACGAGACTCCGCCGACGCCGGGCAGCAGCGTGGGCAGTGAGCGCTGCTCGAGCGCGCATTCCAGAAAGGAGGAGGACGACGAGATGAGGCCTCCGGGCACCGTGAGCGGGGGAGGCAATAACCCGCAGCAGCATCATCATCATCGTCATCATCAGGAGGGTGCCGCTTTTCGTGGCTGCCGGCCACCGCCGTACATCTCGGCCTTCCGTCCCGTGGTGGCGGCCGATGCATCGGAGATGAGCATCGCGAAGCTTCACGGCGCAGGGCTGCAGAGCGCGGCGGACGCACCCAGGGGTCGGCCGTGCGCCTCTCCGCCGTGCTCCCCACTCGGCGAGGGCGCTCGCCGGCTGCGTGCGGAGCGCGCGGCGAGGGATGCGGAGCGGAAGCTGTGCGTGGACGGAGCCGGTGGCTCCTCCGAGGGCAGGTTCACCAGCCTCATGGAGGAGCAGCAGCCGCGATGGGCCTCCAAGGAGGACAAGGGTGCTGCTGCTGCTGCCGGCACCGCAAACCTCAACGAGAGAAGCGAGAGATCCAGAAACGGACACCTGTTGCTCTCTGATGAGGACGCTATAGGGCAAATGAAGGTACGGCATCGCTTTAGAAGGGTGTGTCTCATAAAATATATCGGTGTCTTGTGCGTTTTATAATATGATTAGTATAATTATACTTGTTTGCCCAGAGAAGCCTCCCTGAGTTTCACGACTCTTTTTCAGGTGGACACTGACGAGTTTTTGCAGTAGGGGGCGATGATTGCCGTGCATTATTCCGATTGAGTTATGTTTGATAGCTATTTGGAGCTACCTAGACTAATCTCATCTCTGGATATTAATAAGGTTATGTGTTTTTTACAGTGTTGTTTTGTAATATTGTATATCAACTCAAGCATACAGCCTGAGTATATTATCTCGATGTGAATCTTACAGGACTGTCAAGAACGTTCAGCTGCTAATTCTTCATTCGAGACGGAGACTCCAAACCCCAATTACTGCAACTTCATTGGTGAGTGAAGGCACGGTTGAAACACGAGTATGGACGAGCTTAAGGAATGACAGCGCCGGCTTGGTGATTGAAATGCCGTTTCAAGAACACTATCGATTAGCTCTGCTGGGATAATCCACGTCACATTGTTTACCCTTCCAATAATCCTCGAATCGGTTTATTTTTCCGCAGTCACGGGCAGAGTGGCAGACAATGAACTCGCACTGGAAGGCTTGGGATCACCTAGGGACCTGAAACCTCTGGACGCTCCGCTGTATTTCCAAAACGGTAAAGATCGTCGCACAGCGTGTTTGCGTTTGATGTGCCCGGCCGTTGTTCTGTGTGTGTGTGTGCGTGCGTGCATTTTAAAAAATGCCTGCCGCACACGTCATTGGTTAATAGTTTTTAAGTGCAAAAATAAACGTGTTTGCAATCTCCTAGTTGACTGGAATTGTCTCGTGAAGACTATAGTTTTGCCAAAGCATAATTATTGCTGTTGTTATGTCACTCATCTACAGTCCAAAAATGGCAAATTTCAGGCAACTCAAAAGCAAACTCTTTGCCACAGAATTCGTATTGTCCATATTTGCCATAATCTACAGATGTTTACGACACGTGTGCATGGCATTATTTTATTACTATTTAATATGATTATTCCTATCGTATGAATTACTTCACGTGAGAGGCATTATCCATCCTGGTCTCTCACATTGCAGTGCATTTCTTCAGGTTAAAGAATGGCCCACAGAAGGGAGTATCACAGAGCTACCTCTGAGACCCTTCAAGTCATCTGGTCAACACAATAGGGCAGTACCTCCCCCACTACTCTATCATATGAGTTCAAGGTTTGTAGCATGACAGTCAAACTGGACTGAAATTTTGCCAAATAAAATACAGAACCAAATGTAATGTGACAGTTTTTTTGTGAAATTATTCGTGACTCGGCTGAGCACTCACTCCACTCAAGAATTTTGTGAAATCAGAGGCAGCTGCCTGGATTTGAACCCAGTATCGTCTGCAGTGCCGACGCTGCACCCTGACCTCTGAGCCACCCGGCCAGCGACTGCGTGAATGGTATTTAAGTCACAGGCAGTCACAGTGTCATGAAGTCAGTAACGGTGTTTAATAACACACCGTGTTCGATCCAGATCACTGTAAGCAGTCTGTCATAGTCTCAATGTCTATGTGATAAACTCAAGCCCTCCATATTATGACAGCAGGGATGTCGCTAAAATCAAACTGGATAAGAGCCCCTATAGGACATAGTAATAGCCATCCTATCGTATAAACGCATGGTACTATATCATGAAAACTCTGGGATTATTTTTGACCACTTCAAATACAGCATAGAAAGGCCTAGATAACCCCTGTATACACAGAGTAAATGTATAGACAGAAACAGAAACACATCAATTAGATAGCATATGCCAAGTAGGCAGTCAAAGGAGAGAGAACACGCCTGACCAGAACGTCAACCGTGGGGGGAGGTGCTTGAGAGATTGCTGCATCGCAGTATCGTGAGAGATGATGACGGTTTTAGGGAGGACTTCATCCAGCAGTGCACTAGCCATGGCCGCTGTTAAAAATAAATCTACGCCCCTCCCCCCCTAATTTTCCCAGTTTCCTCCCTCCTCCTTAACTACGCTGTTCCCGATTGTTACCCCTACCATGGTAGGGCGGCGAGCCCTAATTGCCTTGTTCCTTTCCTAATTATGAGGGTGCATTACGTCTGGCTTGTTATATGTTGCATGTTGTTCCTCCCTCCTTTTGATGTTCCCACTGTATTCTGGGTTCTTGAAAAACAATAACAAAAATGCTAACAAAAAATGTATCTACGGACACTGCTCAATACAGGTGGGGTGGCATTACGACCTTTATAATGTAACTAATTGTGGTTAGCGGCTTACCGATCTACCGTTTAACACGTAGGCTTTCGCGACCAGTATTATTCATAATAAAGGTTTTTGGGTTAGATCGCGATTCGAGAGCAGTGGCTGCTGCTCTCAAATCCTGATGGAGTTCTACAATGATGACGTCGTCCTGCACTATTTAAGACCGGAAGCAGGTGGATGGCTTCACTATTCTGGCAAATCGCTCAAAGATGCTGGATGTAATTTCCAGCGAAACGTCGTACTCAAATTGTAAATGTTATGGATCCATTCTTCAACACACCAGTGGGCTAAAGTAGTGAACTATTTGTCGTTTGTCAACGTGACACATTTTTTACTGATTGGCTGTGTCGGGTGGTGGAGGGTTGCGAGACATTTATAAATAACGTGATCTAACCCAAAAACCTTTATTAGGATCTGCCGTTCCATATAGCGACGGCCTCCGCGTGTTTCTCTCCTTTGTGACGTGCACAGAAAACCTGCACACGTTTCTGCTGCACCAGATGGCGATGCGGCGGAAGCTTGAGCACGAACTCGTGTTTGTGAAAGGTGCACGCACGCGACACGCACGTGGTGACGACGCTGTGAGGATCGGCACTGGCAGAACTCGCAGAGTGATTTGTAGTCCACGTTGCCCTTTTTAATCCGTTAAATGTTTTCGTGAAATTATGTGGCGTAAGAGGTTTCTCTCTCGTTCCTAATCCTTCCCATAATCCTAGCGCTCAACCTAACTACGGCTTCAAGCTAACCGCTAACAAGAAATGGCAGCTTTCCCACCGGTTACAGCTATTGCATATACAAGTTTACAATCAATTAAACTATTTAAGTTAATTCTTTATGGTTACTGCTATGATTTTCGGCTCACCATCGAACACAGATGGTCACTACATCGCGCACTTTCAGATCCGCTGCTGCGGCCGTCTGGAACGCTCTTCCTTCCGATATTAGGAAGCCACTGGAGCGATGCACTTTTAAATATCGATTGAAAATTTACAACTGCTTTTTGTGTTTAGTTTGTTGTCCTTCCCCCGCACCTCCGATTAGCACAGTTGGCTATGTACGGCCCGAAATAAGTTCAACATAAACACGTACATACACACTGCGCCACTGGTTGCAGAACCACTTCGAGTACAATCGCTTCGCAGAGCGACTGATGCACATCTGGCGTCCCCCTCCCTCACCGCCGCTGTGCCGACCTAGATGGTTTTGAAGAGAAGCGCACGACTCCGTACAAAGAGGAGCTGGCAGACCACGAGGCGCTGCAGGCTGTAAAAGGTATCATGGCCTACAATGTGGCACGTGTATCGCCTTATTATGTCTATCAAAAAGAATGTGTTTACCTGAATTTACGTGGAGAGGTACAGAATTCGGTTCGCACAACCACAGTAATGTTTTTAAAGTGCACTTCACAGCTGTTTGTGTCGGTGCTGGCGTTGCCAGGGACGCACTTTGGTCATTTTGCTTACGACTGAAAATTTATCATGGGTACCGAGGATTCTGATTTCCTCACTATTCCAAACACCACACTTTGTTCTTATGGGAGACGGAGCTTTTTGCAGCCAGGCTCCGCGATTGTGGAATTACCTTCCTCGGTCTGTTAAGGGATTTGAGTCTTACACTTTTGAAGATGTGTCTTAAAACTCACCTGTGTTTACAACAAGCTTTCTCCGTAACTTAAGCTTTATGTAAAACGCTTTGAGGCCTTGTGTGTATTGCAAAAGATATAACCGAGTTATTTTTATTATTATAGAAATTGCTCAATTGTGGTGATTTCAAAATTTACATTAGAAATAATGGTAATACTTTTAAGCACTGTCAGGAAAAAGATAGAATCATATAGATGTATTCTGTCACATCATTAGTGCTATAACGTATACCTCATATGCTTGGCTGTGTTCATGTGGTCAAAACTGGCTTTTGTGTTATCAATCCTGTGTCATTATATTGTTTCTCTTTGAACTTACAAAGGGACCAATCATCTAAAAATTGTTACGTTTTCTTCTCTTTCAGACGTCCCAAGCTCACTACATCCCTACCCCTACAAGATGCTATTCAAGCACTTCTAGTAAATACAGTATTTATGAACTCCTGCTATTTATATGTTCATTGTCCCAGAAATTCCCTGTACATTTGTGTACAAAACATTTAGTTTATTCGCTGCGTTTTGACTTTCCCCGTGTATATAGCGGGCGATGGAGTTGTTCTGCCGTTCCCCGTGTGTCGCTAGTCGACTCTGATATCGTATTGCTTTTAGAATGGCTTATTTTCACGTTGTTCGTGATCGGCTGCCCATGAAGGCTACCACTGTTTGCAAGTGCTTGTGGGGTGCTGATTTAAAACATATGCAGTGCATTTTGCGCGACAAAAACAAAACGCTTCTCCCAAAAATGCAACCTTAACGGTCGGTCGCACTTGCATTAACGGTCCGTATGCACAGGTGCGATTTTTGGAAAATGTTCAATTCAAACGCTGAATGTGAATACTCTCTGTTTAGATAAGAAACACAGTGGGTCCCAATAGGCCTTCTACAGCTCATCATGCAGAGGCTCGCCGCGAGGGCTCACGGGGATATTCACGAGGTCACGCATGGGGACATGATTGCTTCAGACCGCCGTGGGCCCGTGCCAATGTCCAGCCCCACGTGGGCGACGGTCACCGAAGGCTGTGAGTGGATCCCTCTACGCGCCTCCAGATCCACAGCCTTAGAGCAACGCATTCATTCTCACCCAGTAAGGTAAAGGGGCTCGCCTTGCCATATGCTGCCGTGGTGTGATGCTCAGCAGACAGAGATCTACAGTTTGTTTCCCGGCACGGAAATTGACAAAATCGGCAAGTTTATTCAATACCGTTGCATCTGTCCACTCAGCGGTATTACAGTTAGTCGATCTGTAGGTCACGTGTGGTGGGGTAAAGAATGGGTAACTCCCACCTCTTTCAAGACATCTAGTCAGTGTGGAAGAGGAGGCTAAATATCCTTTAGAGGGGCTCTCTAGAGCTCCCTCGAGTTGACGCCCTTCCATCTTAGCCCATATGGGGACATGACCAGGATTTATTTTCGTACGATGAGCAGAGCACGCATATAGAACCCAATTCACATGTTAGGAAGTGTTCATGTTCAAATGTTCATTTTCATATTTATGTGCATGTCTCCTTTACGAATAATAGGGCCAATCCCCACCACAGCAATATCGACCTGAGATGGATGATGGGCTGAATTGACCCCTAATCAGGATTTGAGGTCGCAGCCTTTCTATTACGGGGCCCTAGCTCTACCGCTGAGCAACCTGGCCAGTTTTGGCTGAAGGAGTAACGGGAGATAGGGCTCGGATTCTCACTACCTGTTTGACACATACCTGTAGGCTTTCGCGGCCAATATTATACATAATAGAGGTTTTTTGTGGGTTCGATCACGTAAATAGAAATGTTTAAACCCGCCACCATCCGACACACCCAATTATTAACGCTCGTCACGTAAACAGTGACAGACCTCACCATTGGAACCTCCTTTGCCAGTAGCAAAATATGATAATTGTTTTTTTTTACCCTTTTATCTGCCAACAAAACTGACACCGCCTTTTGGCGTCATTTGGTCCAACACCATGTGAGACTAGGCTCTAATAAAAGCTGCATACATTACCAGAGTTGTGTTTTTTGTTTGCATTCCGACCGCAGGTATTGTGGTCAATGCAAACATGACTCCTTGTAAAAAAGGTGTCAGTTTGTAGCCAGATAAAAGGGTAAAAAAAACAATTATCAGTGACAGACCTTACCACCTTACAGGTGCCTTTGCACCTGAGGGGCTCACAAGTGATGACATCACATCTATCCCTCTATTTAAGAAAGAAACAGGATGATTTCTCCACAAATTTGGCTGTCGCCTGATGATGCAAGTTGTAATTACTGGTAAAACGTACTCAAATTGTAAATGTTGTGGATTTATTCTCCAACACACCGGTGTGCTGTACTAGTAACGAATTGGCATGATCTGTTTACGTGACGCACTTTACTAATTTGCTGTGTCGGGTGGTGGCGGGTTTAACGACACATTTATATTTACGCGATCCAAGGCCGTAGCCATGGAGTCAACACTGGGGGGGACCAAATCTTCCAGGGGGTCTGGGGTCCCCCCCCCCAGAAAAACATCTAAATTTTCAAACGAATTTCCTGCCTAAAATCTAAAAAATTCACTCACACATAAGATGGACTTTTAATTTATTTTTTAGAATAATGTCTAATAGTGTATTGTATTACATTGCTGTTTTTTTCTTTTTTATCTTTCTTGTTTCATTGTATGTAATGGCAGAGATTAGGGATTTATAAAGTACAACCATAACAACAATCATATAAACAGAAATTTATTTTATAGCAATATATTGGGAGGACATTTTGAGCATATTTGAATATTGGGGGGGATGTGTCCCCCGCCCCCCCCCCCCCCAATATATATTATAATTACGGCCTTGACGCGATCTAACCCCCAAAAAAAACTCTATTATGAATTCTCACGTCCTGTTCGCTATTCACGTGGTGCAAGCACTTTGCTTGGGCTCGCTGTCTATAATGCTGCCTAAATAGAGATTGGACTGCTTTTAATCTATGTCTGCAGTACTCGTGAATCTGTGCTATGAACCAGCGACCTGACTGCCTCCTGGCCATGGCTAACCTCGGCCGCGAGAGAGAATGTCTGAACCGGCTCTGGACATACACCCTCCCTTGTCACCAACACGCCCTGATCAGCATAGCGAAGTATGCCAAACAACCCCCATGACTGGCACGGTGTGGGGGAGGCCATCATCTGATCGATTAAGGCTTATACATGTATGAATGTGCGGTGAGATGTTGAGCATATTGTGATGAGATGCATACCGGCTGGGTTTTCTCTGTGATCCAAAAACTGTGACAGTTAACAGGGCCACGTTGTATATAATGAGGCTTCACGATAGTATTCTATCAAAGTATTTAGCCTAGAAAGCCCCATACAGTGCAACATCCCAATGATTAAGAGTATCCAGGGTGTAAAACAAACAAGGGTTCAGAAATACTCTACAATTATGACAACGTTCGTAATCATGCTTCATAAAAATCGCTGTATACGAGTTCGCGTTGAATGTGAAATTTGGTCTTTGGAGATAAACTGAAATACTGGTCTGTGAATTAAAAAAATTCACACCATGTATATTGTAACGGTAGTATATACTGTATACTGTAATGGTACTGGAACACTCAAATCTGGCCATCTATTTCTAAGTACATGACCAGACTTTAATCTAGATTGAAAGCGATTTTCTTTAGAACTGCTTTTCGAGTTTAGTTTGTTGTCCTTCCCCGCACCTACGATTAGCACGGTTGGCTACGCACGGTGCGAAAGAAGTTCAACATACTTTATGTAGCACAGTTTCGCCGCAATAAAGGAATATCAACATTGAGAGAGCAGTAATATGCACGGGTATATGAAGAATACATGGAGAAACACCTCTGTGTACACGCACACGTGTTAATCGGCAACACTTATTGTGAACACTATATGCATGTACTTCGTTGTATACAATAAAGGGATGTTCACGAATTGGAAAATGTCTTAATGTTGTGGATTTCCTTCCTTTAACACCAGGCACTACCTTACAAGTCAATACATTGTTTGGTGATACTGCGATGGCAGTGGTGAAGTATGGTCAAACTTCATGCATGACCAGCAAAAGCGATCTTCCAACAGGGGATTGGCAAGAGGGTTGTACATGTACGTTGATTTTTTTCAAGACAACGTGCAACTGATTAAGGGAACAGATTTCATTGTTATTACAATAGACACTCACACTGAACAAATCTACACTTTATCACTCGTCTGCATGTTCTCCGATGCGGAATTAAATTTATGTCGTTTACAAGATGGTGTAAATTATATTGCGGTAAAAACACTCCTAAGGTTGATCCACAGAACATAACCTGAACTTGCGATAAGACACCTATTGCTAGACTACATCCAAAGGTGAATCTGCCATATACAATGTGAGGCCAATTATTAACTGATTTTAACAAACAAAATATATGCATGATGTTCTACTTTTGCACCTGGTTCAACTTTGCTTATAGCTCCAACCGATGACTAAATCACGCGGAATGCTCCCGGTCTCACCAGACAGCAGAATCTAAGCATGCTTGAGCCTGGAAAGGTACTTGGATGAACGAGCCACCATGCATAAAACAGGTGTCATAGGCCTCGGGGCTACGTTGTGGGCAGCAGTGGTCTTGTGGTCCATTGTTGTCCAGTGCTTCTATGCTCCCCACGTCTGCGCTGTCCGCCTTCACAAACCTGCACTGATGGTTTTGGTGATGTGCGGTTAAATAACCCCCCCCCCCCACCTCCACCAATACTCGTACGGTGTGGGGAGGCCCTCATCCAGCAGTGGAATGACAAAGAGCTGTACGTGTATATTCATGAAGTACAAATGAAGCTCACAGTGGCCCACACACCACAGACAAGGTGTGTGGTGTATGCTTAGGCATGCTAATAGCGTCTGCGAAAGGGTCTCCGTCTCGCGTGGGTGTATTGTGAATTGTGCCTCCCGTGATAAGCATTGCCTTGCCTTGCAGGAAAGTGGCGAAGGGCGGCTGATAGAACTGGTGCTGTGGGGGTAATTTTAACTTCTCAATGACACGTATCAATGTACCGTGACCTTGAATGGGAAAGACGACGACTAACCGTCTCAATTATACGATTAACACTTTAAAAAAGTGTGATATTTCTGTTAGCGAACACCTAATGAAGGCCATCATCACGGCCAATGCCGGATTAAGCTAGTGCGGGGCCTGTCGCATATGTTATAAAGGGGCCCTAAATAATAAAAAAACGCACTTTATATATAAAAAAAACACACATTTGTTTACTTGCATAGTAAAGTAATTGTATTTTTTACGTGCTATACAGCCAGATAATACGACAAATCGCTCACCTAAAACACCCAATCGTCATTCATGAAAGTTGAAGGCAGTATAGTACTATAGCAATAGAGCAAGTGCAGATTCACTGAACCGGAATTGATAGCTTTAAATCATTTAGCGCGGGGGCCCTTGAAAGTGCGGGGCCCGTAGCTACATACATATGTACATACATATGTAGTTACTCTTGCTACTGGGATAAATCTGGCACTGCTCAGGGCGCACGATGCGTTAGTGTGAACGGCACCACGCCCGGTGGCCGTCGTCTCCCCCGGTGCTGATAATGACTAACACATCGCGACGAGGTGACTCGTTTTCGACTGGGCCGACCAAACAAGGAGGCTCAAACATCGGATTGCTACTCGCCAATTGCCGTGAGCCGTGGCCTGGAATCGAACTCGGCGTTGCAGAGCGATGCGCTAAAACCACTCTCACCAGCACGCCTCCATCCACTCCCGGGCACCAACATACGCGGGTCGCCTGTATATTTAATATTGCGGCCCTTGGCATCGTTGTGCAAATCGCATAACTTGTGTACGTGGCCAAGCCGCTGCCTATCCGTTGCTAGATGAAGTCCTTCTCACGTCGTGTGCCGTGAGAAGGAGAGTTTGTTGAAGGGGGGAGTGGGGAGGAGCGCCTTGTTCGCTTGCGGCGCAATGTATCCGTGCGATAAATGCACATTCCGCATGACGCTACCAAACGCAAAGACACAAATACACAGATCATGATCATGCCGTTGACGAGCACCTATGAAGGCCGGCACGGCACACAAGGGGGGTGGGTGGCCAACACCACGCCCGGCCGCCTTTGTATCCCCAGTGGCGATGTTGTGTAAACACCGCACTAGGTACCTATTTGAGGTTGAGTCGACCTAGGGGAGGCCCAGATAATCGTCACTTGGTGTTGGTCGTGAGCGGGAATAGGGATGTTAACTCTCTCGCCTGGTATGCAGGAGGTCGTGGGTTCGATTCCGACCCTGACGCCTGCTGCTGTATATTTGGAGTTTGCGTGTCTCTCTCATCATCATCACGGTGGCTAGGAGATGTTAACTCTCTCGCCTGGTATGCAGGAGGTCGTGGGTTCGATTCTGACCCTGACGCCTGCTGCTGCTGTATTATTGGAGTTTGCGTGTCTCTCTCTCACCCCGTGGTGGTCGCGTGCAGTTTTTCTCCTCCACGTTAAGAAACGTGCGTTTATGAGCGTTTCGCTGCTTTAAATTCCCACGTAATAAGCCACTTCGTTGAGCTATCACTTGTGGTCATGTCGCTTCTGAAAAAGAGCTATATAGCTCATTGGGCATTGCCCAGTAAATACATAAAGTTTATAGTTTTGCTTTTATAGTTGTAATTCGGGTCGCCGGGTTTGTAACGCTTCCTTTTACACGCTGTCACAAGTGCTGTTAGCGAGCACCTACGAAGAACGGCACGACACACGATGGGGTGGGTGGCCAGCAAGACAAAGATCCCCCGTGTAGCCTTATCAGACTGTAGGGGCAAGTGCTGTGAGTGAGCACCTACGAAGGCCGGCACTGTTGCACACGAGGGGGTGGGTGGCCAACACCACGCCCGGCCGCCTTTGCCTCCCTAGTGGCGATGTCAACACATCGCACCGGGTACTCATTTGAGGCTGAGTCGACCTAGGGGAGGCCCAGGACCGGTTCAGATAATCGTCACTTGGTGTTGGCCGTGAGCGGGAATCGAACCCGGGTGGCCGGGTTCGTAGCGCAGCGTAGCGCTAACCGCAGCACCACCGCAAGACGCAACAACAACAACAGCCATTCGCCACTAAGTGGCGGTGACGTCACAATGACGCTTGTGCCAGGCTAGGTGCACGTTGAGGCCACGTGAAGTGTCGAACGCCCGCTGGCAGGAGGTCACGGGGCAGACCCAGCAGGTGCCACGGGTCGACTGACTGAGATGAGTGGCTGATGCACCACCTGTGCCCCCCTGCTGTGCCCACAAGGCGCACACCCCCACACACGCGCATGGCAATCTCATCGCTGGGCTACCCCATTCATTCATTCATCCACCAGGGTACACGCCACACAGACTCACGGGAGGGCATCCATATAGTGTGTGTGTGTACCACCTTGCGTAATGCGTTCCGCCTGTTGAAAAGCGAGGCGTTCGAGTCGACGCGGGATTATTGTTACATAACGGCGATGGATTATCTACAAAGAGGTAACACGATCGCGATGTGTATGAGTGAACGATGGTGGCGGTGCAGCGGTGCGCGCAATGCTTGTCTATGAACTCCACAACCTGAGTTCGTATTCACACCTTGGATATATGCATTGTGTTAATATATCACACACAAATGCAGGACTCGTAAGGGGCCTTGGATATATTAATTCGCCATGTGGCGAATGTATATATTTTCAGTTTTCATTTATTTGGTATAGCCCTGTGAGCCATTCGGCTCTTGAATCGGGTGCAACCGCAACAAACACAAAACTTGAACAAGAAAACATCTTGAAGTGACTATGTGACTATGTCCAAGACGCCGATCAATGCAGTGATTGCAAACTAATTTCGTTGCAGCTCTTTAGAACTGCATCTTGCTGTGCTTAGTCTGTTGTCCTTCTCCCGCACCTCCGATTAGCACGGTTGGCTACGCACGGTGAAAAAGAAGTTCAACATACACACATACAAACAGCCCGCACAATCGACACGGTATGCGGAGGTCTTCATCCAGCAATGCACTGATAAATGGCTGAAGTAATCGTTTTAAATGATAATTCAATATATTGTAAAATGTTTTGTAACATGGTTTAACAACTGATTAGACGACTGTATTGTGGTTAGAGTAGATGTATGTCACTGTACTGTAATGTTAAGCAGCAATTGGGTGCTAGATGAGTGTATCTGTACTTTCCAAATACGACTTTAAACATTAATACATGTACACGATAACAGTTAAAATTATTAGAGATATAGCAACGGCACGCACCATATTATAATCGATTATCTATTTGTATAATGTGTATGCAGTCATGGGTTCACGTAAACACCGCCGCTACATTCGCCCCATGTGTGCATGTACAAACATTTGTCCACTGCTGGATGACGATCTCCCCACATCGTGCGCTGCTCAGTCAGGGTTGGTGTAGATGGGCAGCACAGAGAGCGACTGAGTCGCTACACAACACACACACGGCATCGTGGCTATGATGAGCATACGTGGCTATTGTTATTGTGAGATGTTTGTACAAATACCAGCCCATTTTTCTGTTTCAGACAAAAATTCCACCAGCCAATCAGTGGGAGAAATTCAAGAATATTTAAGGAACAATGCAGGTAGGTGTGGATGAGTGTATTTAAAATGTTTATTTAAAGCTTTCGTGACTGCAAGGATTCATATTCTTGGTTATTTCAGTAAAGTCACGTAGAAGGGAAACAATAAAATAATATTATGAGTGTATCTTGTTTTTTGGGTCTTTCGGTAAAGTCACGTGGAACAAAAAAATGTGACTTTACCGAAAGACCCAAAGAATAAGAACCCCTGCAGTCACGAAAGCTTTAAGTCGAGTATATCTTGATTTACAACTTGCTGCATCTCGATGAGGACTCGTAAGGGGCCATCCATTTAGTACCTACGCAAACCCCCCCCCCCTCCCTGTACGCACGCGTACTTTTTACACGATCAACCCGATAGTCCACCGATAGTCCGCCGCCGGCTGCATTAAATAATGAAGTTCCGTACCGTTACAAAATTTGTCTTGTGTCCGCTAGGTTCAAACGCCGACTGAACCCAGTCGAACAGGTGACGTATTATAGGGGTTTCGTCAACACGCGCAATGTCAGGCTAAATAATAGCTGCGTGGTAGCTGCAGTCAGGGGCACGGTGGCATACAAGTGACACCTCTCCCACAGTCCCACTTCTCCCGGCAGTACTTGTTGTCTGACAGCTGAAGAAACTGAACTGTGGCTCATTTGAAGGCCAACGTAGACAAATTATTATCGAGGCTTCACCCCCCCCCCCCCTGTTTCTTATGCGTACGGACATTGTCAGTAGACCCCCCCATACGCAAGCGTACGCGTTTGGGTTACCCGCCCCCACTCCAAGCGTACGTACTAAAAGGATGGTCCCGAAAGTGGGGTCGGGACTAGAGCGGCGTTTGCTGCTCCTTGCAGAGGTTAAAGGTTTGTTTCCAGCGCCCGCCCTTTGAACACTATGGGTATATTAATTATAAAAAATACGCACCGTCTGCAAAGTTAACAATAAAAATCCCATGAATTAATTCGCAAGAGTAGGCCATTCTGTGCGCGCATCATGT
Source organism: Lampetra fluviatilis (assembly GCF_964198595.1). Lineage (NCBI taxonomy): Eukaryota > Metazoa > Chordata > Hyperoartia > Petromyzontiformes > Petromyzontidae > Lampetra > Lampetra fluviatilis. The sequence goes on along the minus strand of NC_136287.1, from coordinate 6,712,295 downwards.
TCAACCTTTGAAAATATAATTCATTTGGATTCCACAGAGCAATTATTTACCCCACTGCGAAAACTCAGTAAGACCCCCCTGAAAAAGAGTCAGGGAACTCGTTGAGGCGTCCCTGGCTGTAACAAGCGTACTAATAATAAAACACCAAATGTGCACACGTTCTGTCGGCTTTAGCGTCACTCCCCATGGGACTGGAAGAGTTAAAACAGTTGAAAAGTTTAGGCTAAACCTGCTCGATTAAAACGGACATCTGGGACGTTATTTTGCGGAGTCCAATAAAACACAATTTAGGATGTTTCTATTTATCAGCTCAACGTTTGCGCCAACTATCAGCTTCATAGCCCTCCCAGGATATACATGACTCGTTCACGGTCGTCTCTACGTTATACACTTAGTGACTAAACATTAATCGCATTACCTTACCCGTTTATACAATATTTGTCACTAAATATACATATTAAATTGAATAACATTGAAAATATGAATGTTGAAATTCTACAGCAAACAATACGTGTTACTCGCATCTTGACATTTTGGACAGTTAACAGCGTAAATCTAGAGTTAAACTGCATTGTTTAATATACGTTTTTAATAATCATACGATATTCTTCATCTGAAACATACACACGTATACAGCTTTGAGAATATGAAATCAACGTTTAGATTATCAGGCCTTATACAAATAACATTAAAACACATCTTTGAACAGAAGTGAACACCTTGAATCATCTTATTTTAGAACTTTCGTGACTGCAGGAATTATTATTTGGTTCTTTCGGTTAAGTCACGTCTAAAGATAAAATAATAAATAAAATTAAATAATAGAATACGACGTGTGTTGCAATCGAAACGTCGTATTCTATTATTTAATTTAATTTATTATTTTATCTTTAGACGTGACTTAACCGAAAGAACCAAATAACCTTGAATCATCGTCATGTATGGTCAATCCACTGCTGGATGAAGGAATTCCCAAGCCGCCACCAGCTCTCAGCGATCCACCTCGTTGAGAGCTGGTGGCGGTTGCAACGGACCCGTTGCATCCGAGCTGATACCATTGCTCCGTCTCTTTGGTGGAAGTGAGAAAAAAGGGCTATTATGACTTTTTGTTCACGTGAAATTCATGGTGCTGTTTGGTTATATATTTTTGTACGTGATTGTTGGCCAGCGGCGATTCGAGGTGCGCGGATTTACAATGAAGCCATGCTGAGCATCAGCGTTATGGTGATGATCATCAGCTTCGTGGTGTTCACGGTGCTGCAGTACAACAAGTGAGTGGTGTGCGGGGGGGGGCACAGCCCACGTGAGCCAACGCATTGCACTCTCACGTTGAACTCAGCAAATATTCACGGGTGAAAGAAGGAATGACGCTCCAACCGAAAATGTATTCACAAACGATGCTGCCGTGGTTGTACTGGTGAGACGCCAGATTCTCCCATGCATTTACTGGAAACATTAAATCATGAATGAACAAATTTGCTTTTAATCATCTAATTGACAATAGCTTACAGCGCAATTCAAATATTGCATAACATTCTACTGCAGCGGTGTTATGGTTAGCATACTGGAATTGCAATACAGAGGTCATATGTTCGATTTCCCGGCGTGGCAATTGAAACGATTAACTAAGTTTCCTAAATTACCCACCTCTGTCCACTCATCTTTAGAAATGGGTTTTGTAAATACACTATTTTGCTGCTGCTATTATTATCAGTGATCAATTGTGCGATGTGTTTCAAAATGTAACCAGCTGACAGCCTGCACACTCAATAATTGTGCCACTGTCCACTGCCTTTGTGTCGCCAGGTGGAAAGCGAAGGCTGCTCGGAGACGAAAGAGAGCGAGTTTCTCGACAGCGAGATCTCCCGGTGGGTCTGTCCACCATGGTGAGCACAAGGGTTTCACCTGGTCAGCAGACTCTACCCTCGAGGGCGGCATCCCTGGCGGAGACATCGTCAACCTCAACATCACCAACCACAACAATAACAACACCAAAACCACCACCATCGCCAACACCACCAACGGTAGTTCACACTGGGCCAGTCGGGGGAGTGTAGTGTAGCATGGGTTCATTTTAAGTCTTTCGTAATAATCTCTTTCGTATACACGTAATTGTGATATAGGCAAAGCAACTGGAATCTGCTGCCAGTGGCTTCAAATCTAGATTTGAAGCTTTCGTGACTGCAAGAATTCATATTCTTAGGTTTTTTCGGTAAAGTCACGTAGGTAAAAAAATCTAAATTAATTAAAGTAAAATCAAAATAAAATAAAAATGACCACGTTTCGGAGGCAACACAAGCTTCAGTCTTCAGGTGGAACCGTCACAGCACGATTGCTGTAATCAAGTAAATGAGAGATTCCAAGGGATACTACCCCGTATATATACTGGTTGAGAGGAGGGGGATGGTCCTGGCTCCGCCAGTGGCTTCGTTGTTAGCGCTTTCTTCACCAGATGGGGGGCACGCAGCACACGCAGCTCCCCCAGGGAAATTGTTCTGGTGGGAGCCCATCACTGATAGAGCAGCATGATCACCACGCGTTGCATTTGTGTTCACATTATTATCAATTAGCCCACCTGCAAGCGTTGTCTATCACCCGATGCTGGAAAACCCATAGCGGATTTTGTTGCCTCCTCAACATAGAGCCATAATCCGCCACATAGTAATGTTATAGCTATGAAGAAGGGTCATTGCCCGAAACGTCATCTCATAATTTTTCATTTCAGGGCATTCATGTTGACGAATGCGTTCATTTTATCTTCCTTTGAACTGGTGTGGCTGCGGGTCATGGGCGGTGAGCTTAAACCTCATAAAGTGATAAGGCTGCAATGAGTTTTACACGGACAAATACATGATTCAGTTGTGCCGCATGGACCTAGGTTCAGCTTTTTCCGTAATGTGTTCACTTTCACTGGGAGAGGGTGTTAATGGTGCATGCACGGTGAAGAAGCAGGGTTTGTATTTTACTTACTTCCCCCCAGAGCTAAGAATTTGATGCCAAAATGAGAATCGAGCACAAAGTTATATCTTTAATAAAAAGTGGACTCACTCCCCCGCGTATTTTGGCACCAAGATATCCAACAGGGATTTGGTAAAGTTGGTAGGATGCGCATGACACATTTATGAGCAGAGAATAGTGAATACCTGAAAGAAATGTAAAGAAAATCACATTTTAGTGACATACTACTGCAATACAATAGAAGTTTTTTTTGTTATATACAAACTTAAATTTGGAAGTAAATACGACAAACAACAAAAAAAGCATTTGCCTGCATCAGTAATAGAACGAATTATTGAATTCATGACGATGTTGTGTTAAACATTAAAACACTCGTGTTAAAACACGGGATCAATGCACGTTTATAACCTACACGTATTTAAAAGTACGGTAGACAATTAAGATGTTTAAACACCCAAAATATTTTAAATGTTATGACAATTGGTACTAACTGCACGTGTGAGTTGTTGGGCAATTAGAAGATTGACGTAGTTATATAATTACTACGATCATCTCACTCATTCAGTCGTCAAACAATGAGGAACTCCTGGTTTGGTGGAAAGATGAAGCGTGAATATTATATATTAAGAAGCATAACTTTCTGTGATTATAATAGCGGTAATAAACATGTTTTTAAAGGCGGTCCAGAGAACGCCGGTGTGTTTGTAATTGTGTGTACACAGGAGACATTGAATAAAAATGGAAAATTTTAATTTTAGATTAAAGGCTTGTTTTAATTTTGGTTGTGACAGCTACGGTAATCAAATGGATATGTAAGGTATGGCATTTCCTCGGAGTGATTATGTCAAAACCAGTCCCGAAATTGCCGAAAGTGTCTCAATGCTGCTGAAAATATGCACTCCCAGAAAGTCGTGAGGCTGATTGGTTGTGTAAAAACAACAGTTTTTGCTGCTGCCATTATTATTATAAGTGATCAATTGTGTGATGTGTTTTAAAATGTAACAAGCTGACGTCTATATTATTGGTTGTTTCGGTAAAGTCACGTAGAAGGGAAATAATCTCTGCAGTCACGAAAGCTTTAAATCGAAAGCTGACGTCTATTCAGTTTATGGAAATTCCCACCATGCAGTTTAGGACACTCGGTAAAAACAACAGTTCAGGATTTCATTGTTTTACGATTGTGTTTTTAATGGCGTGTCAATTGTTTAATTTCAATGTCATATATATATTTTACTCTGATTTACAGCGCTTTGAGATTACTAATGTAAAAGGCGCGCTTTATAAAATTGAGTGGATGATGTTTGGCTTTAAGGTGCCACAGCGTCCACACAGTAACACTCCGTATGCCCTCTGTAGGTATACGTGTGCATAGCATATTGAGTTTCTGTGGCAAGCCTTGTGGAAAGCCCTCGAATGCATTTCCCCATACGCGTATCCACTGGATTTGTCTCGTCTCAATGATGGACTTGCTCACCTGCATCATTTATGAGAAGAGATACCGATATCCACACCTGCCAATCTGCCCATCATGCGATACGTTACGCTCAATGGACCAGTGACCAGCGACGTTAGGACTGTGATCATTGAGTTTGGTGAATAAAAGCATTGCCACGATTCCAATGGCAACTTAAGATTTTACACGAGAGCGTAAATCAATTAACAATTAAACAAAATAGCTCAATACCACGGTGGCCTAAAAAGTAACAAAAATAAATGTAACAGACCACGTTTCGGGCAATGACCCTTCACAGTAAAGAAATAAAATACATAAAAAGAATGGCCTTTGCTGGAAATGTCATCCAATGACCACATGTACAGTGTATGTATTTCATATTCAGGGAGCGTTGACATACGTGATTAGTTTTGTTATTTTGTGCACCACTGCGAACACAGCGGCATCATCATTATGAACTTATTAAATGTGTACGTTATATGTATTCGGTCACTTGCTAACATTACCACTCCTATCGGTTTGTTTCCGTATTGTTCGTTGTTTGTAACTTGCTGACACGGCGCCATACTGGACCCATCTGTGAAAAAAGAGCTTCATAGATCATCGGATTCCTCCTGGAGCCCTCCAAAGATTCTGACCACCAAGTGATTTAAAAAAAAATATCTTATCACATTTTTATCTTACGTGATAAGATTTTTTTTTAAAATCGCCGCGTTATATTTTTGTACGTATAATTTTAAAGTGATTCGTTTCCCCTTCCTATACTTTGCACTCCTATCGTCGTTAATTGATCGTTCGTTGTAAAAGATCTTCACAGCTTTTCGGATCACTCCTCCAATCCCAGACGAACTCTTCCGACCACACTCTTAGGTTTAGTCGGTAATGTCACGTAGGTAAAAATAAAAGTAAATAATAAAAATAATATAAATAGTAATAGAAATAAAATAATAAATCACGACGTTTCGGAGGCAACACAAGTCTCCGTCATCAGGTGGGACCGTCACAGCTACATTTACTGTATCAAGTGAGGAAAAATCCAAGAGACAAGCTCTTAAATACAATTTGGATTTAAAGCTTTTGTGACTGCAGGGATTCATCTTCTTGGTTCTTTCGGTAAAGTCACGTAGAAGGAAAATAATAAAATAATAAAAATACAACATAATAAAATAATTCTCACGACGTTTCGGCCACAACGCAAGCAGCCGTCCTCAGGTGAAGAACAGGTCTGTCGGAAAGACAGCGTCTAAACTCTAAATACAAGTTAAGGGGGAGGGGGGGCGGGGCTTATCTGAATGTGGTAGCCAGGAAATGGAACGGCGTGGGGGGGGGCTAAAAGAGAACAATGGTGCACATCGACTCGGGCTTGTGGCCGGTGTCAGCTGATAATCACCACGTGCTGTTTGGAGGGTCCTCGCTCCGGCAGCCCGAGCAGCTGGCGGAAGTGACGCCATCGGCGCGCCGTCTTCCCCCCCTCGCCCCCCCCCCCGCGTGACGTCACCGGCGTGCCAACATGGCCTTCACGCTGTACGCGCTCATCCAAGCGGCGCTGCTCTGCGTCAACGCCGTGGCGGTGCTCAACGAGGAGCGCTTCCTCGCCAAGGGTGAGGAGTGAGCGAGTGAGTGACAGAGTGAAGGAGTGAGGAGCAGTGAGAGAGTGAGTGTGGCCCACGCCGCTCAACCTCGACCCTGCAGCGGCTGGAATCGCGCGGCCTCAGTAACGTCTTTGGGTGTCGTGGCAAGAAGTCGTCACCATCCGTGGTGGGGCAGATTTTCCTCTCGTGGTGCTGTGTGTGACTGCAAACTTCGTCATTTGTTTCCACTTTCCTCTGTCGTGCGTCAAGATGCTCTCGAGACTTGTAATCGCATTTGTTGGGAAAACTGTTACGTCGGTTATATCACATTGTTTTAGTAAGGTTTAGAGGGGGCTTGGTTTGGCCGGAATTTTTTACATTTAGTATAGATTTATACTTACATTTGTTTCTAGATTTGAAGCTTTCGTGACTGCAAGGATTCATACTCTTAGGTTTTTCGGTAAAGTCACGTAGGTAATAATAATAAAAATAATAGAAATAAAATAATAAATTACCACGTTTCGGACTGTATCAAAACTAATTTTTTAATCTGTATTTTGTGATTGTTATTGGGATCAAACATCGAAATGGAATTTTTTTTGCACTTTCTGTACGCAGCATGGACGGGTTGTGCTTTTTCTGTAGGATTTTATTGTTTACGTATGTGATGTTCAATTTTGTGTACAATGAATTTTAGGTGTATCTTGTAATTTTGTTGTTTGTTGCGGTTGAACCCAAATCAAGAGCCGAAGGGCTCACGGTAAATCCTAATGAGATTGTTGCCAAACAAACTTTTGATTTTCCTCCTATTGTCACTCTCACGTGTGTTCAAATAGTGCCAAATTCCTTCTCGACACTGCCTGCAGATGTACGGTAACCAGAGGGAGTCCAGTGTTCTTCACTAATTTTCAGAGGGGGTGGGGTGGGGGGTACTTAACCCGTTAAAGGGCCGACACATTTGACACCATTGGGGTTTGAGAGCACGAATGGAGTGTGTTCACATGTTGTCTATTGTCGGGGGCCGCACGAATTGCCACCAGGGGCCGCCAGTGGCCCGCGAGCCTTGCAATGAAGAACACCGATGTAGTCATTCCGTCTAAAGATAGCCCCGCTCCCCCCATAATCTAGTACTGTAGCCTAAACAGAAGACTGTTGAGTGCTGTTCGAGAGCACCTATGAAGGGCGGTACGGCGGGTGAGGGGGCTGGGTGGCCAGCACCGTTCAGAAATTCGCTAGCGGTGTGATGTTGGTGGCCTGCGAGTGAGAATCGAACTCGGAACTCCGAGTTTCGTAGCATCAGTGCGCTAACCTCCTCCCACCGCCTTCCTCCCTATGTCCCTTTTTGCACTAAATCTTTAAATATACATGCGCTTTATGTACGGCTCTTTTGTAAATCCACTGCTGGATGACCCCCCTCCCCACACAGTGGACGGTGGCTGCACTGCCCCCTGCTGCCCACCGCGTTGTGCACGGTGGTGGTTGCCCTTAAAGTACAATATTCAGGCTCAAACATGTTTGAGATTTAGAGATCTGTCTGACGTTTGTTTTTTTGACAAGCTGTTGAGGTGCTTCAATTTATGTTCTATGGCTTGTCAGAAACTGACGTGGCCAAGTCATGCAGTTTTTTCTAATACGGGTATTGTTTTGTAACAATTGGAAGGTGCTGTGTCCATCCAAATAATTTCGTTCTGCCATGCTTTGTGTGACATGCCATTTCCGTGCTCTCAAATGTATTGAGGTTACAGTGCCTTAGCTTCATAAGCCTTAGCCATATCCATTAATCCTAAAACTCACTGAATTAGCTCATCACAACCTTAATCTGAACAGGAGCAGCTGCTTGTAGATTTACACAGTCAATATGTTTTCTGAAGCTTCTATACGCGCAGTAGTTTTGATGCAAAGCTCACTTTCTGCCCGTGGATCGAAACGTCGGACATGCCAAAATCAATTGGCGTGTTTGATGTGTGTATGCTTTGGCGTGTGGTGACAGTCGGCTGGGCGACTGAGCAGAGTGTCGGTGGCTTTGGAGACGAACCTGGTATAAAGTCGCAACTGATTAACCTCATCAAGTCGGTCCGGACGCTCATGCGAAGTAAGTCGGTGCGAGATTTGTAGCAGACACTCATTACCACGCTTGATCAACACAGCAGATGTTTTTGGAATGTGCTTTCCGGTCTAGAATTTGATGAAGACTTGCAATTCCAAAGTCCATTGTTAACACTGCTAACAAGAGAGATTGTGTAATCTATCACGCTACACCTTGATTATTTTCACTGAGTTTTAAAAATACAGCTACTGCGACAATTTTCGATGCTTATTATGTAAACAATATTAGCTTTTGTTTTGTACTGCATCTCTAAAGTGCTTGTGTTAACGTCATCGCTTACTGTCTGAAACCTGGTTGCTTCTTTGGATAGCACACATGAATTAACTTCCTAATTGAATCATGGGACCTCCTTTGCCAGTACCAAAATATGAGAATAGTATTCCCCTTTTTTTTCTGGCAACAAAACACCTGTGTTAAGATGTTAAAACACCAAACTGAAACATTTTACAAGGAATCTGCATTAACCACAATACTTGTGGTCAAAATGCAAACAAAAAACACCATTTGAGGAGACTAGGTTCAAAAGAAAGCTGTCTCTGGTGTGCATATATTATCAGAGTATGTTTTTTGTTTGCATTCTTACCACAAGTATTGTGGTTAATGCAGACATGATTCCTTGTAAAATGTTTCAGTTTGGTTTTTAATATCTTAACACCTGTTTTGTTGCCAGAAAAAAGGGGAAAACCTATGATCATATTCCTAATTTAATATTTATAGTACATTGCTGAGTTGCTCATATGCACTTTTGTTAAAATAGATATTTAAAAACAAATATTCCTCTTTCGCTATTCTGAAAATAACATAAGCCTTAATGTAATTTTTAATGTAATTTTGTTGTATATTTTTGAGATGTTAACGTTTGTAATTCATAAATTATATTATCTATCTTTGGAGCAATAATTCAACTTATTCTGAAAATATACCTGATGTGGTTAGGTTACACAGGATAACAATTAAAATTGGGTTATTTCACGATTTAAATCAATCACCAATCTCTACTGCATGAAAAAAATGATACAGTATTTAACTGTTCCCATAATAGATAATCAATGTTCACTTTAGTTATCAGTGTCTACAAATGAGCAGCCTTCTCCCATTGTCGTTAATTCATTCATATTCAGGGAAGTACTGCGTCTCTTACTTGTCCATTGGGAAACAAATGTCTTCAGAGGAGGGAGTAGTGGTATTGCAGCTCAGAACCTGGCCACCTGAGTTCAATTCCATATAATTCCCCCACTCCCTTCAACCAGCACAACCCCATGAACGAAAGTCTTCATCCTGCAGTGATTTAACAAAGGGATGTAGATTATTCTTAAATATCAATAACAGTTATTGTGGTATAATTGTGTGCGTGTGTGTTGCAGTACCACTAATTGCTATGAACACGGTGACGATCGTCCTACTGCTGCTGTTTGGATGAGTGGAATCGACCCAAAATGAAGAGACTTGCAGCCAAGAAACATGAGACTTGTTGAACATTTCCATTACCTACTCTGTTTTGGTGTGTTTTTGTTTAACTACACGTGCAATGAAATGCAGCCTACCCAAGTTTTATTTCTGATGTAAAATTAGGAATTGCACAATCGGTTAATGTATTTGGGAACAAATGTCTTGCTGTATTGCCTTTTTTGATAGTGCAATTCGATCTGATAAGCAATTCAAGTATCAATTTACAGTCACATTGAATAAAGCATACTTCATCAATCAGAAAATGTAAGACAATGCCTATTAAACGAATTCAGAATAAAGTCGCAAGTTACTTTTTATTTTCTTGCTTTGTCATTATTTTCAGTTGGAAGCTTAACCACGTAATTATTTTAGACGTGGGGTATTAGGAGACGAGAATGAAGTTTAGGTTCAGTGACTTCATGTTTTATTACGTAAAAGGTTTGTATATTAAGCTCGCAAGCCATTAAAACATCACATTAACGTCTTTTGTTGTGATATGCACATATAAATGTAATTACACTTTATACCACTCATTCATTACATATTAGACAATACTTTTGTTTTATGTAGTCGAACACATGACTTGCAAGAACGCATGGTATTTTAATATGAAATAAACTTCAGCTTCACACTGATACTTCTGAAGTAATCTACACATCTGCTTTGGATTAATGTACATGAACTTTATAATCAAGTGAGATTATAAATATCAATGCATAAAACGACATCACAAACTAGATGAGGAATAAACATGTTTCAACAAAATATAAAACTCCGTGGGCGTCGAGGCGATATACCTTGGCTTGCCAGAAGGTGGTACTGTACAACAAATGTGGACTCCACCTGTTCCACAGTATTTCCCATCACGCGTGGGTTTTTCCCGTGTGCTCCAATTTCCTCCCATGTGTAAACACTCAATACACGTTCAGTTTCATTTTTTGTAAACTAGTAGGATAAAAGTCGTATTTTCTGCATCTATGTTGAAGTTTTTTTCGGAGATTATTTGAACTTTTGTTACCTATTTTTGGTGTAAAAAGGTCTACGCTTGTTTACAACATCATTAAAACATTTTCGAGGAATTGACTTAACTTTTTGATCGTGGTTATATTCTTGAAAGCTTTTCGCTTAAAGATTCGGATGTGTGATAAACCAGGTCGGTAATACTTTATATTTTTTCTGAATGAAAAATCTAAATATCTAAATTTTCCGAAAGTGGGTGGCTCGGGCCAGAGCATTGACTTGTGAACTGGGACTGCTGATCCTGGATTTGAATATATTGGGAGCCACCCGTCAGTAAACAGGGTTCTCAATGTTAAGTGAGTTGATGGTCTGAGCCCAGTAAACATACAGTACTTCACAAAAATCTCATTTAATCTGTTTTTGAACATTCTTTTATTTGAAATATGTTTTGCCTACCGTTTGATGAATAATGTACTGTTCTTCTGTAGCAGAACATGTGGGAAAGTGTTCTCCCTATTGTGTAGATAAATCACTTTAAGGGATCTCGGTAGTTCTTTATCTTCTGCTGGCCATTCTGAAATACGATGCACTGCTCTGCCCTGAATGGATGCTTGGCTCGTGACATGACTCCGGTGGTCCATTGCAATACAATCGGGAAGATGACAAACCATTTAATAACTATCTCCTGTATGCTTATGTTCCTGCTGGGACTGCGATGTTCATTCTGAAAGACTGCCAACATATGTTCGTTTTCCCTTGATATTGCTCCGTCTTTTGTATAAACCCGATGAGCAATATGTAATTTAAATACACATTTTTTTTCTTAATAAAATCTATACGTATATTTTGAAACTATAATCCAGGCATCAATCTGGCCATCAAAGCAATGTGCATTATCTTACTGGCTTGTTGGACATTTCCACCAACAAAATATGTTGTTTCCTGGAATAATTCTAAATCACGCCGGAATTTGCTACATTTTTGTAATGCAGTTTTGCACGTACCACACTTTGAACCTGGCAACCTGTTTGATTCCTGGTTACGGCGAATATCGGTGGCGGGTGAATTACGAATCAGTTATACGCCCCTCCACGTAGGAGGATGGGCAAAAAAGCATTGCCCGTACGATATAGTACATCAATTAATGCAGCCTGCTGTCGTCTGCCTCATTTCGACGTTTTGATTTTGGTCTGTTCAATGGTTGTCCTTGGTACACGATAATCTGCTGTTTTCCAACTGTCCCTCCGACATATATCTTATTGTTTAAGAGAACGTGTTCTACATTACGTGTTATACAGGTAATTTATGTCACGAAATTAGTTTTTCAATGTTTGCCAATGGGCATTCGTTTTAGCGTGTTTATCCGTCTTTTACTCATTAACTGGTCTAATTCTTGAAAACTATTTTTTGACCTGAAAATTTCCGTTATAACCATCCAATAAAGATTTGTATTTTTTGCCACTGACATTTTCTCTCCGCTCCTCCAATCTATATTTTTCCAGCTTTATCACTGTCCATTCAGGTCTCTCCTTCTCTCTGCTCTTGGTTTCTCTTTTATCGTCGTGGATTTTCAAGGGTCTTTGACTTCACCATTGGGTATCTCTGTATCCTCTCGCGCATTTGAATGTACAAATGTACACTCGCACTTCTGTTAGGCGCATTGTCCCTTTGCCACACGTCCAGTTTTCATTATTTCAACTTGCAACGCGCATAGTATTCGCTCACAGGTGGAGTCAACATTTTTGCTGTACTGCATTCTTTTGGCAAGCCAATTAGTTGTATGGCACCGTGACGCCCACGGGAATTTTCACAACATTTTTTTGATCCACCAACCCTCGCCTCCAAAATTATTGTTGTCGAGATTTCAACCTGCCACCTTCAGTCTCTGGGGTTGTTTCCCATCTTTCTGGGCTACCGCGTGCTCACACAGGACTCAGGAGGATGGTCACCCTCCACGTGGGCGAGAGGCTGCTGCACCAAGCGCGCGCACGTGGCCGATTTAAACACGTGGCCTCGACTCCGTCTTCATGCTCGATGACATCATAGCGTGGGAGAGCTTGTGACGTCATCGCGTTAATCGGTCGACCAGAATTAGAATGCTGTTATATTGGAGGAATCCGATGAGCTAATGCCCAATAGGGGCAGATCAGAACGTTACAACAACAACCAAAAACACGATAGGAGTGGAAAATATAGGAAAGGTAAACACATCACTGAAAAGATATATACGAAAAAAAATAAACTATTTTCTTTTTCATCTTACCAGATAAGGCTCACTGAGCTTTATCAGAAGCGACCTGTCACAAATGATAGCTCAACGAAGTGGCTTATCATGTGGGCATTTATCTCCGCCAAATAAGCTAAACTATTTAGACGCTATATTCTTGGTTCTTTCGGTAAAGTCACGTAGAACGGAAATAATGAAAATCTAAAACAATAAAAGCTTTAAATCAAAAATTTTCTATACGCTATCTGATACCAATTATGATAATAGAGTTTGCGTTGAATGTTGACCCTGAGACAATATTCCTCTGCCTTTTGATTTGTTTAATTTTAAAAAAAATTGCCGTTTCGTTCACGTTATTTATTCAGTACAGTACTGAAAAGGACCGTTATATTTCATACACCGCATTGGCAGAGGGTGCCTACGTATCCGCATCTGATTGGTGGGCGTCTCGCTCGCTGACCAATCGGAGGCGAGGAACGCCCCCGCGGCGCTGATGAGAACTGGGATATACAAAGAGGGTTCGATAATCCATCGCCGGTGTTGACGAGGCCGCCGCTTCGTGTTTCTTTAAAGTTCGACCAGAGGCGGATAAAAGTAACGTGGAGTGAGTGTCGCGATCGATCTCATCGCCTCTTAACGCCAACACCACGTGCGCTCGTAGTTGTGTTAAACAAAGGGGGGAAAAACTGCTCAATGTCAGCGGCTTGCCGTGTTCGCGTTCCTTAGGTTTCCGGGTTCTAGAACATGTTACCTTGAATGTTTTAATAACAATTGATGTGTAGTTTGTAGTTTCCTCTAACATGTTTAAGAATAACATGTTTACATCCGCTACTGGTATTGCGTGTTGTGGTGTCGCAGTCTTGTGTAACAGTTGCCTTCATGTACAGTAGAGCTGTTGTGTCGTCTACAGTTTTTAGCTCTTAGCTCCGTAATTTATTAAAATACTAAAGACTTATTAAAGAGCGTGTTTTTAAAGCGTCTCGGTTGATTGTGTGTGTGTGGTGGATTTAAAGCCGACGTAGGGTGTGCTAATTAAATGCTGCTGGAATATAACGCATTGGTCCTGAGGGACAGGTCAGCTGATGGCTGGCTGGCTATGAATGTTATTTTCTTAAAGTTTATATTTTTATTGCGAGATAAACCTTTATTTTGTTTAACTTTTATACGATAAAATATCCCGCAAAGAGTCCGTTCTGGGAAGCAAGGTGGGATTCAACCCCGATCGTATTTGGATGGGTAACCAAATAAGCTTTGGTGACTGCAAGGATTCATACTCTTAGGTTTTTTAGGTAAAGTCACGTAGGAAACAAATAATAATAAATGAATTGATTTATTTTCATTTATTAGTATTTAATTTTTTATTTTCATTTTTTATTTTTACCGACGTGACTTTACCGAAAAATCCTAAGAGTAGGTTAAGGGTCTTCAGAGCTACTACATTGGTGGTCATGACGGCGTCGATATTAGTAATACTGTACATTACTTCTGTGCTTCCACAGTATTAAGCCATCGGCCACTCGCGCTGATCAGCATGGTTAAATTATATTCAATTAATCACCACCCTTACAGAAGGGGATGCTCCTCATTCAGCACTTGATTGGCAAAGGGCCGTACTTGTACATCGGAGGCGTAAGAGTGGGCCAAAGGGACATCGACCTATGTTTACCCCCCCCTGTAGTCCAGCACAGTGGATATACATTTTGTAAGGTGGACAACTTCACAGAGATCCTCATTATGGTGAGCTCGAAATTGCCTCGAGACCACCAGGTCGACCTCGGTTCGTTTTCAAGGACTTTGGCGACAGAAACTTCAAATACGTCGTACGTAGGTGACGTGAAACTGCGTGAGGCTATTGTCTTGCGCGATAAGACGGATTCCACTGACGATGCACAACAATGAGAAACATTTCTTGAACGCATGATTTGTTTTATGTTAATTATGATAATTGTTTTTTTTACCCTTTTATCTGGCAACTGACACCTTTTGTACAAAGAGTCATGTTTGCATTGACCACAATACCTGCAGTCGGAATGCAAACATAAAACACATAATGTATGCGCTGTCCTTGAAATATACAGCAGTGTCTTCCCTCATCGGTTTAACACGTTGCCTTTCGCGAGCAATATCCATAATACGGGTTTTTTTTTGTGTTACATCGCGTAAATTTAAATGTGTCGTTAAACGGGCCAACACCCGACAGTCGTTTAGTAAGGGTTGTCACGTAAATAAAACGTGCCAATTAGAGAGTAAAACATTTACAATTAGACTACGACGTTTAGCCGGTGATTACAACCAGCATCATCAGGCGACTAGCCAAAAACAGGGCACTTTGCCGTGTGCTCACTTGTGTAAAAACTAAATAGAGTAGAGTAAAAAATATACGGTCCTGTTATATACAGTACATCTGTATATATTTTGTCATGTGGCATAGCAAGCGGTGTGTAGATTGAACGTTGTGATAACACCAGGACAGTGATATTTTGTGATATTTTGAAATGTACCTATTTTCAATGAGAAAACTGTGCATTTGTGTCATTCCTTCACATAAAGTCCTGGTCACAAAAGCAAAGTTTGTGGGGAATAATAGCCATTTTCTATACTTTTTAGGCATAAGCAATAAAAAAAATAACACTACCTAGGGAAAAAAATCGTGTTACATAGTGTAATCGCAGTTTTTTTTTCTCCCCCCCCCCCGCCACAGAGAATAAAAGATGGTGTGCATTCCGTGCATCGTTATCCCTTTCCTGCTCTGGGTCTACAAGCGATTTCTGGACCCTTACGTCTACCCGCTGGTGGCGCCCTTCATTGCCCGACTCTGGCCGAAGAAGGCGGCCCTTGTCACAGCGGGGGGAGGTGCTCAGGGCAAAGTCCTGGATGGTGGGGACACTGACAAGGTTCGTTCTGCAAGTCGCACGCACATACACAGCCCAAAAAAGACTGTGCGTACCCAGACAAATGACCTCTCGGTTTCCAACCGTGAGAAGAATATAATTGTATCCACCCCTTGGATTTACCTTTACAGGTTACAGCCCTTTTGTCAATCCACTGCTCACAGTGGCCCTCCCGTCCCGTGGGATCGTAGGTATTATTTGACCCGACTTCACCACGCTGGTCAATGCGGGTTGATGATTGCACAGTAACGTAGAAGTACAGTACAACAATGGGCGCTTCTGCATTGCCCTCTGCTGCCCAACACTTTCTCACAGGCTAAGACACTTTTTATACTGTTCATAACGGTAACCCATCCAAGCACTCACCAGGCTAATAATCCCTGCTTACCTTCCGATATTTTACAAGATAGGGTGCAGTGCGGTTGATTTGGTCGTGGTCATCATGCTTTTGGCAATATACTGATATTATTTTATGCTGGGAAAAGTATTGTCGTTTTTATCTTGTAGACGTACGAGTTCCTTTTAAATATTAGCTTTTTGCATTTATGATGTGTACATCTAATTATTGAATGCTGAGGAACCAATTTCAACTAATGCAATGAATTCTGGATGTCAACATACACAAACTGAACACTGAACTACAATATTAGATGCATCATTAAATATTAACCTACAATGCTAATAGAGGCTCACGACTAGGGTTAGGTAATTTATTACAGTAATAGTATTCTAGTTGACTTGAAACATGTTCATGTGTCTTAAATTTTTTTCAGACGGAAGGTTCAACTCCAGCCAGTGGGACGACACAGGAACTGGTCAACGATAAAAGCAGTTCGGATAAGAAGATAGACTGACCTAATACTCCATATGGACATATAGAGCCACTTTTGCACCATTCTTTTGCACTTGGAAGTCTATGGAGGGTCAAGTGTAATTAATATATGAATGTAAAGTTATATTATTCATGTGTATTCTGTCACAGTAATTGTTTACCTTTGGTAAATCACTCAAAAACATGGCATTTGATCTGAGTAATTAAGAATATGTAGTAAGCATGTGTTACAGTTCTTTGTACATATTGTTTGTTTGTGTGAAAAGTTTTTTTTAATGGTCTAAATATCCAACTCATGATGTCATTTTACAAAAGTATAATTTTCTCATGCAGAGCTGTAACCGATATACGTTGTTAAATACCATTTCATGTTTGAAATTCTCCCTTCATACGATCAGCACAGTGTGAACACATTTTTATCGGGCAACGAGAGTAATGCTTTTTTTCCCATCACAAACTAATCTGAGAACTTTTGTGTGTGAATTTAATGCAGTAAATTAATTGAGATGTCCATGGTGCTGTTTGTGAAAATTGCTTAATCACCAGTAATCGGTTGAAACAGGAACCTTTAGTAGATCTTTACAGATTGTAAAATGAAACCACGATTTGGAGCTAGTGGTAACTGAAGGCTGTCAAAATGTTGGTGCACACTGAATTTCATAGCGATGTATTATTTCCATTGATGAAACACCATTTTCGAGGTTACATCTTACTACGTTTAGACTTTTTTTTGGCAAATGGCTTAGCTTTGTGGCAATATTTAGATGATCACTGTTACTGCTTCGGTATGTTTACCTGTAAATATGCTGCTAATAGTAATTTGTTGCAATGTTTGGTTGCATTGGACCCCTAATAGACATTTATAGAGACGTGTATCGAAGCCATAACACTTTTATTTTACTTTGTTTATTTTATTTATCAACACTTTAAAAAAATCAGCTGCAAAAACCCTGCATCCGAGTCATATTTTGCTGCAATTCACTATTGGTCTGTAGTGCACAGACTGCAAAATAAATCTTTGCCCCAGTTAAAAAACACATTCCTTACATTAATTTTGAAATTTGTTTAAAATATTAATTTATGTCAATGATGGAGCACTAGTAAAAATATGAAGTTAACGTTTGAGTGTATGCCCCTTGTTAACATGCATTCTATGAATAATAAAATCGAATTAACAATTGATATGATCTTGGTGTTTGAATGTTTTTTCTTGTATTTCACGTACATAGTTTGACATGCCAAAAAAAATCTAGGATGCTCTATTAACTGCTTCAGAACTGGTCGTTGTGCACACCTCCACAAGTGGAGAATTAAAGACAACCCACAGTGTGACTGCGGCCACCCGAGCCAGACAGTGGACCATATCGCAAAAAACTGCATCCTACGCCCGCTCTCCGGCGGACTGAGCAGTGTTAGTTGCGCAACTCCTGAAACTATCGCATGGTTCAGACTTCAACTTGGACGTGTGATTTCCACATAATTGACATACACTAGAGAGAGATTGTTTGACAGAGCTACACCTTAGATAAAATAAATGCATAGTAAGTCTAGCTTCTGGACTGAACATTTAAGTCGTGCACACCCTGTTTTTAATGCTTGTCAATTTCTGCAGCCTAGATATTTCAGTTAAGTATTTACAGGCAGAAGAAAAAGTTGATATCAACAAAATATTTATCAGTACAGCTGTCCCCCAGCCAACTGTATTGTTGAGTGATCCTTGCGAAGATTACATGGTAAAGGTGTCTTGCATGTACAAGGCATTAATTAGTTAGGAATGTTTTGCTTTAAAACATGCTCAGGTAGGTATTTTTATAGGAGAAAATATATTTTTTCACAAAACATTGGTGCAATACCTGGTTCTTATACGTTTTTTTCGTTATTTCAAAAAAATAACTGCACTTCTGGTTGTACTATTTAAGAAATAAATTGGGAATGAGTTATTGTTGTAATTGTAGAATTGCATTATGATAGCCCTTCTGAAAAAACACTGGGAATGTTCTGTAGCCTGAAGTGTCTGCACCCCAATTAGTTGAGTTGTACAACTTTGGTTTAGGTTTGGTTACAACTGAATAAGTAATTGAAATGCGACCTAAGCTGTCTATTTCTAAAGAGAATTCGGCCAGAAGCAAACATAAAAGCAGATGATTGAAGGTGGCATTCACTCGCCCTACATTTCTATCAACGCAATTGAGTCGGAACGGTTGGCAGTTAACTGGCCTTTGTATAATGTATGTATTGCTGATTGATAAGTAAATCAGTAGCACTTAAACCTATTCTGCAGTCTAATCTAGGTTTATCGGATTCTATTATTTGAGACAAAATGCCAGTTGTCTTTAACATGTTTATCTGCTAACTAATCAAAAGTAGTAATATGATGACAAATTGTTGTAACTGTTCATAAGACGTCTAATTTGCATTTAAAGAATTAAATACTGTGGAGACCCTATGATAAACATTCATCATAGTTCATTAAAAAAAAATTGTTTAAATGTTATGGCAATAATGAAAATAGATTAACATTCTCTTATTAAATGGAGGGCTGCCATTAAATGTTATTCAGATATAATTTTCTACCACTTGCCTTGAAATACTATATTTAGCATGTGCTGTATATGCCCAAGTTATTTGACTAAAAAGCAATGTTTTAAGTAAAGTAATTTCAATGTAACACATTATACCTTTCAACATTACTGAGTAGAATTAGCGAAGTCTGGGTTTTTATTACACACTGAATGTGATTTAAGCAGATAGGCGATTACAATTTACTTGTCACTTTATGCATACAGCATTGAAAAGCTCATTCAAAACAAAACACGGAATGTTGCAATTCTATTTGCAAACGCTTTGAGCTCACTAAATTTAGGCGTGTGTTAATTCAATTAAAAACAACTCTCCAATGCAGTGACATTCAATATGCTCCCTGCACGGCTCAGAGGCCACATTGATAATTTATAATGGCCAAATAACAATGAGATATGCTTGCCGTTGGAGTGAAAGCGAGATGAGAGCTACTGGACAGAATGTGGACGGACCTGCGTTTGACCAGTCTGCGGTTTTGGCAGGATAATGAGCAGCAGAATTTCGCCACATTTCCATTTAAGACTTCTCTTCCTAACGCCAGCTGGATTTAGACATTTGAGGGATTTTGCTACGACTCGTGAGTGCGTTTGTCTCGAACCATGGCGCCAACTCGATCGAGGATAATCATCGTTGGTATTCTTCTCATCCTAACCAATCACAAAGGTAAGTCTTACAATTGTTTTTATCTTGCAGTGCTTAATTTGGCACAGTTTATTGTAATTACGATCACTTACAAATTGCCATTTAACGTTTTAAGTGAATCATTTAAACAAAAAAAATCTGTTTCGCGCGTGTGCTTAGCCCTTTCAGCAGGGCGTAGGAAATCGATCAACAATACAATTGCCGTGCCACAAACAAACGGCTCGGCGATCAGACCGGACAGCAGCCCCGCCATCGGGACAGCGAGGCAGCACGGACCCAAGAACCAAGTGAAGCTCCAGGACGTGGTGGGCTACGCCATCGAGGGGCTGCGTTTGCTCGGAGTCATCGACGGCTCTCGCTGGAGCCCGCCGGCCTTCTCGCATCTCAAGGGTGCCGACAAGAAGATCACAAACTTCTCCTTCCACTTCCACAACCTGCTTCCCCCGTCGGAGCCGCAGGGAGCCGCCTCCGCGCCGCCACCGCCGCCACCGCTCGACGTCAAGCCAGAACACTCGTTCTCCGGTCTCGCGAGTGTCCTGCAGACGGTGCTGAGGGTCGAGAGGGAAGGGCAGAACGGGCAGCGGGTCACGCTGAAGCTGGAGGACGTGCTGCTGGTGCTGCGCGGGGTGAAGGGCTGGAACACCATCCTGGCACCGTTGCACGAAACCGTGCGCACCATGGGGCAAGCGCGACTCTGGGAGAGGCTCAGCCGGCAGGTGGAGAGCCGCTGGCTCAAGGTCGCCTTCTCAGTGGCGCAAGCTTTCTCCAGCAGGTTGTCTTTTTTTATTTAGTTGTTTTTCATTTATTTTTTTACCTACGTGACTTTACCGAAAAAAACAAAGAGTATGAATCCTTGCAGTCACGAAAACTTCAAATCTAGAACGTCTATTTTTTTTGTACGTGGAAACAAATAATAGTTGTTATTTTCTCACTGGCTTTAATTTGCTGTGGCTGTATTTTATCATTAAGATTTATCATTAGCATCAGGCGTGGTCAATCCACTGCTGGATGAAGGCTTTCCCAAGCTGCCATGTGTGGTGATTTTACGATTGAATATAGTGATATCATCACCATCGTCACGCTGTATCGTTCGTTGTCACCATTGTTAATGACTTGTGAACCTTTTATCAAAACTGACATTTCTGACATTTAAAGTTCCATTTAAATGTCATATTGCATGCTTTTATTGCTGTATCTTCATATACAGTTGGGTTGTCTCTTGGTTTATATTTTGACCTTGTTTATTGTTTTTAATAATAACCAAGGTATGTACGGTATATATTTTATGCATGTTGCATCTCAATGCTGTGGAAAGAGGCACGAGGAATCACGCAGGAAAGCCGAGAATGCACCCAAACCCATGCCGGCAATTGACAAAGTTCAGTGGTCCTATATTAGGATATTGGCCAAACTCCATTAATGAGCATTTATGACCTATTTTATGATCTTTTATCACAGGTGCTCTGTTTCAGACTCTTAATTTAAATGAGCTAATTTTGAATAAAGATTTTGATAGACTTCTCGAAAAAGGTTCATTTATTCTATCTTTTTTTAAACTTGTTTTTTTACCAGGCTATACCCACTGAGCTGTATAGCTCTTTTTTATAAGTGACCTGGCCACAAATAATAGCTCAACGAAGTGGCTTATCACGTGTCAATTTATAGCAGACATATGCTCTTAACGCCTGTTTCTAAATTTGGAGAGAAAAACCGGAGGACGAGGAGAAAAGTCAACGCAATCACGGGGAGAACATTCAAACTCCAAATATACAGGTGTCGGGGTCGAACCGACGACCTCCTGTATATCAGGCGAGGCAGTTAACGCCTCACCACCGTGGCGCCCCCATTCGGTCGAAGCAACAATTTGTGAATAAACTACTGTATTGTCAAGTTGGTCATATCTTGCATGTAATTTATGTATAGTAAATTGCAGTTATATTGATTATTCTTTACTCTTCCTTCCGATAATTAATATTACTCCAGTTCTCTTCGTTACTGGCCATTTTGCATGACAGGCTTTAATGAGTATTCCGAGTTGCTACAACATTTAGTAACTGTCCCAATGAACTTCACCCGTATTGAAGACTCGGTCTATTAGACTGACTGTGTAATCCCATCCATCCGTACTGTGTTCAACCAGCACAATCAGGTCAAAAACATTTCTATTTCTGCTTCTTTCCTTCAGAATCTTTGTCAAAATCTTAATTTAAACTGCAGGAGGAATCCGATGAGCTATGAATTAATTTTTCACAGATGTCCAGTCTGGGCGGGACAGCAAGTTACAATAGCAAACAATACAAAGCACGATAGGAGTGCAAAATAGAGAAAGTGGTAAGCAAGTTAATAAATACAAATAACAAATTACCTACAGTTGATCAAACTTGGGCAAGGCAGCAAAATCAACAACAATAAAAAAAAGTCCCAGGTCACACCAAGATAACACAGTCTCTCAATAAAATGGCACATTACACTGCTCGGCTCTGTAATTCCTTCCCATCTTCTCTCTTGACAAGCTCTCTCAATTCAAGAAACCTATTAAATGTTATATATATTAAACCTTCATCCGTGCATTTTGGTCCTGTTGGGCCTTGCACCACAACCGTGATTTAAATAAACAAAAGTTGTTTTCTTTCTCCAACCACAGCTCACCAGTGGACAGAGGCATGGTCGAAGACCTGGGCAGTTCCTTGCGCGGGTTCCTTTGCGTCCTCTTTGGCGACAAGCACCCGGAGGAGTGCGGGCCTCTCGCCAGCCCACTGGAAGGCATCATCCGCAGCCTGATCTCCAGCCAAACCTGGAGCAACCTCAGCTCCTTCCTGAGGAACAACCTGAAGGTGGACGTGCGCGGTGACCCCGTGGGCTTCCTGGAGGCCCTGTCACGAGCCGTGACGAGCAGCGGAGACCTGCAGCTGATGTTCAACACGGTGACGCCCATGCTGAGCATCCTGGGCGTGCAGGGCAGCACCCTGCAGGCCGTGTCGTCGGCGGGGCGCTTCATGCAAGCCGTGCTGGGCTACGACACCGCAGAGATGGACAACCTGCGCAGCCTCCCGGGCAACCTCATGGACCAGATCGGCACGCGCCTTTACAGGCGCGTGGTGCAGAAGATGGAGGAGGTGAACAGCTTCCTGCTGGAGGAGGCCGCTTCCACGCTGGGCATGCAGCATCAGCAGGATCCTCGGCAGTTCTGCCAAGAAGGTGAGAGCGTGGATACAGAAAAAAAGGGTAAAACAAGATCGTGATTGAATGTCAGGTCTTAGAACGCGATAAATGCGTGCAATCATTGGCGCACTGTTCGCTGTATTGGTAACCGGTACAGGTGTAGAATCTGCAATTGTTTGCTCAAGCTACTGCTGGTGGAAGGGCCTCCGCTAGAGCGCCCTCTCTCGAGGGTATTTTGTCCAATTGTTCCACGCTGTAATAGTCGTGATAATAATCATTTACAGCCCTTCGTCAATCCACTGATAGATGAAGGCACCTCCATGCCTCGTTGATCATGGTGGTTGATTGACCATCCTTTACCATGCTGCTCAGTGTGGGTTGGTGAGTGTGGGGGGAGATGCAGAAGGGTTCACGTTTTGCTTAATTTTTCGCTGTATATTCATGCATTGTTTCAATACAAATTGTAAAGCATAACTTCATATGCATAATGTGAAATACTGTATTGTAATTTGTCAAATAATTAAAACCATGTGTGTTTTCTGTTTTTGTTTCAGCTGACTTAAGACAGCTGCTTCTCTGGTAGGTTAATTTACACACCACTTAAAACACATTTTACCATAAAGTAATTGAGTTATTTGAAATACATTGTGCAGCATATTGGCATTATTTACCCCTGCTGGCACTTGGAGCCAGGTTGAACATGTGTTGGATTTGCCTGGAGTGTCCTTCCCTTGTTTTTTTCTTGTTCATCTTGTTTGGACGTCCGCCAGGGGTGTAATGAATAACATCACCTGGGACCACCAAGGGATGGGCTTCAGTCTCCAGGATCTCCTTTCCCTGCTGCTCTTTGCCGCCTGCGATGACGACGCACTTTCCGAGAGCCCGCATCAGAACACACGCGACTCCCTCGCCAAGGGGCCCCGTTCTGCCTCCAAGTTCTTTGAAAACGACCAAGCACAGGGGCAGAAGACTGTGAAAAAGCAGTGCGGTAGAGAGCCACCTTACTCGGGCTCCATGGCCCAGTCCGTTTACTGCAGCGTCTTCAGCGCTGTCATGAACGACGCAAACTTCGAGGATGCCTTTGCAGCGTGTCGAAATGTTTCCCGGATGTCGGACATGTCAGAAAACTTTGGCATTGTGTACACGTGCGGCTGGGTCAGTTTGGTTCGTTTCAACGAGTCGATTTGCAATGGGGACGGTTTTTCGGAGGCCAGCACTAGTCCTGGTCATTGGTTGCAAGCTCGCTGCAGTTACCTGCAGCGCGAAAAGGTACACGGAGGAACGGAAAGCGGCTTCATATGCGACAACATCCTGTGGTTTGTGAAGCCGTTTGGATTCAGTGTCTTAGACTTTTGCTTCGATCAAAGCCCAGCACGTTTCATCAGTGCCATTTGCTCCTACCCTCATCCCACGGATTACAATGTCTCTGTCCTGGTTAAATACTGCAATCAGGAAAGTAACGTCACAACAAATTCCGGCAGTGAGTTTTTCGTGAAGGAACTAGAAGAGATTACTTTGCACTGTCGGGACTTGAACGTCGTCGCAAAACGCAACTTCAGCTACAACGTCGTTGAAATCTGCAACGTGTACATGTGGTGGGCAGTACGAAATGTTTTCTGTGCAAACAATAGCCTCCTTGATAACTTACAGACGGACCTTCCGTGGCTGAACGCATTCTGCGGAAGCCCTCAAGCAGAAACCACCATGGCCCACCTGGTGGCCAACATGTCCACGGGAGAACTGTCGGCACATTCTGACACCATAAAGAAGTTTATTTTAAGAGGTTTCAATGATACGACTGAGACACACTTCTCCGTACCCAATTCTACCACCATTGCGTCGACAAATATAACCCAAGGGGAGGAGGCTCTTGCCCGTGGCCTCGACTCACTTGCATACAACGGCTCGGACACTTACCACGGTCCGGTAAGACGGAACCGTTTGCCGAGCGCGCGGCCCCGTAACGCGTCCGTCGGAAGCAAAAACGCGAGGGAGTCTCTCCCCGGGCAAGACCCTTCGGTAAAAACGTGCGTGAGGCTGCCATCGCTGCTCAAAAACCTGGTGTCCCTCGTCTGGAGCGACGGCACGGGCTTCGCCGCCGAGCCCGAGATCACGACCGCCTGGCTGCGTCTCGCCACCGAGGACATTGGGCAGCAGCTGGTGGAGGACATCGACGAGGCCATCTTCCTGCTCAGCCTGCTGAGCAGCAACGCGTTCCAGGCGTACGCCAAGCCCACCGCCTCGCTCAGCATCCTCCAGTCGATCAGCGGCTTCCTGCACAGCGTTCCTCCAGACAAGGGCTACCAGCTGCTGTCCTGCTTTGGGGTGGGTCTTGCTTATTTTTTCTTTCCCGGCTGGCTACGTGTAACACGTAGGCTTTCGCGACCAATATTATTCATACTCTTAGTTCTTTCGGTAAAGTCACGTAGGTAAAAAATGAAATTAAAATTAATAAAAAATAAAAACAATGAAATCACGACGTTTCGGAGGCAACACAAGCTTCCGTCTTCAAGTGAAACTGTCACAGCAAAAAAATCTGTAAAGCGATGGGTATTACCTTGTTATCGCGGCATCTCTTGAGGAAGGCCAACGTCTCGAGAAGCTGTGACTTCTTGTCTCGTTGTCTGTTAAAAATTCTAACAGATAGGTGCAATTCCTCCCCGTAGAGGTTGTTTAATTCTAGATTTGAAGCTTTCGTGACTGCAAGGATTCATACTCTTAGTTCTTTCGGTAAAGTCACGTATTAATTTTAATTTCATTTTTTACCTACGTGACTTTACCGAAAGAACTAAGAGTATGAATCCTTGCAGTCACGAAAGCTTCAAATCTAGAAATATTATTCATAATAAAGGTTTTTGGGTTAGATCGCGTTATTCATAAATGTGTCGTAACCCTCCACCACCTGACACGGCCAAACGGTAAAAAAAAATGTGTCACGTTTACAAAAGACAAATAGTTCACTACTTTAGCCCACCGGTGTGTTGAAGAGTGAATCAACATCATTTACAATTTTCAGTACCACGTTTCGCTGGTAATTACATCCAGCATCATCGGGAAATTTGCCAGAATGTTGAAGCCCTCACTTGCTCCCGGTCTTAAATAGAGCAGCAGGGTGAAGTCATCATTTAACCAAATCTGGTGCAGTGATTTGAGGCGGAGATGGGGAGGGTATTGTAATTATATAATAGATTGGTAATCATTTAATTTTATTAATTAGTATTTGTTTCCCCTACAAGGAATTGTAGTTTTGTTGCGTAGTAGTTTTGTTGCGATGATTTGTTGTTGTGTGTGCGTTTAGTTTATTGTCCTTCCCTCGCACGCACCTTCGATTGGCACGGTTGGCTACGTACGGTGTGAAAGAAGTCAATGTACATATTAACATTACCCCTAAGTTACGCAGGAAAGCCTCACTTTGTTTAGAGATTAGACTTTTAGGATGGTTCTGCATTGGGATGATTGGCCAGTTCCATCAATGGGTGTTTGACATGTGGGAAGCAACTGAAGTAGCCGAGCCTGAAGAGAAGCCATGCATATGAGGCAAACCACTCAAAGCTCCACCACACAGGTAGATTAAAACATCCATTACTACACTGGCATCTCCAGGCCACCCCTTGTAGCCCAAGCCGACATAACCTGGTGTTATCAGGTAGTCACCCATCCTAGTACTAACCAAGCTCCACTCTACTGAGCTTCCAAGATCCGACGATATCATGCGCAACCATGGTTCATGGTCGTAAGTACCATCTTCAGTTTTTAGGAATAAACACATCGGCTCTTGGGATCTTTCGATCTCTGTGCAGCGGTAATCTACCCACTCCATCTCCCCACTAGTTGTGGTGTGTAATTTGTGCTGGGTTCTGGTAATGTAATGTATATGGCGTGAGCATTAACATCTCTCTTGACTCACATTGTGTGTGTTTTTTCCCACAGGGTACTTTGTGGAATTTAATGTTTTACGCAGAAAACTCCTCGGAAATTCTCTTCCTTTTGCAGGTGACGTATATCGCGCGTGCTATTCGTTCGATCAAACTTCTGATTAGGGGCCGTCCATAAATGACGTCACGTGATTTTAGACGATTTTGACCCCCCCCCCCCCATAGTCAAACGGCGTCACAAAAAGTCAGACCCGTCCTCAAATATGACGTCACAAAGCTCTGCCACCCCCCCCCCCCAAAAAAATAAAACATGCTTAAAATCGCTTTAAACTATTGTCATTATAGTGCGTATTTAATGTGGCGCTGCACTCTGATGTTGTAGGAGAAAACATTTATTAAAAAGTATATTTAATTAAGTAGAACGTGTTGTCTAAATTTATTTAAAGTTGCGCATTTTGATGTGACGTCACATTTCTCAACCCCCCCCCCTCGTCACACATCGCCACAAATATCTGACCCCCCCCCCTAGGTGCGTTACGTCATTTATGGACGTCCCCTTAGCACGATTGTCGACCTATGTAGCCAACCATGCGAATCGGTGGTGCGAAAGAAGTTCAACAAATCTACATATATACTTCGCGGCTTACAACTGTTCTGCATAGACACTCACGATTCGTGCTGTATGGCTCTCTGAGACCCGGTTAAGGTTTTCTGAGAAAAACAAAAGAACTTTGAGGATAACTTTCCCTCCAGCGGATTGAAGTGCCATTTCTTCTCCGATTGTGTTCGCGGGCCATGCAGCGTGCTGTTCTGCACAATGTCCGACGTGCTGGGAGCTGCCATAGGAATTGAAGTTCTCAGCATGTGGAACGCTTTGTTGCCTAAGTTGGTGTGATATTTGGACCTGAGCTTGGTCTTTTTAGTACCCATTCATAAGATTATTGACAAAGATGATCTCCACGTAGTGTGTGTGTATGCGTCAGTATGTGTGATCGTGTGTATGCGCATTAGCTGGGGTGTTTAGAACACTCTTCTCAGTTCATGGCCATACATGGTATCTGAACCTTTTCTGCATCTCCTATAAGTTAACCTAACCTAAAATACGACCTCACGTAGTGACTGAAACCTCAGCATCGATGCATGACGATGGCCCCACCAACTTTTCTTGTGTGATGCCAGCCTGAATGTGCACTTGCTAACAACAGTCAAACGGTCATAGGGCTAACCTGAGGATCACTGTGTTGTGTTATTATCACATTTGCCTGAAGACATATACTGTCACGCAAATTGGCCAGCGACTAAAAAACATTTCACCAGCATTAGCCGCTCTAGCGTAATCCATGCCTCACAGAGGACGAGCACGCAGCTTGCATAGAACACTGGCTAGGGCACTTTCCGGCAGCCACAACCAGACGAGTCTATAGCGGGAGGCAGCAATAGTTCCCGACACGGTCCAGCTGTTGATTGCGTGCGCTGGGTTCCGGTTGGTGTCAGGAGTACCTGCGCCTGCCCAGCCACGCGATGGAGACGGTGCTCTTCTCCAGCGATGACGTCACCGTGCGATACTTCCTCTCCGAGCTGCGCCAAGCCTGGCACGACCTCTCCGTACGTACACCACACCATTCTTCACATGACACAAAACAATGATTGGCGTCGCTGTGGAGTATACAAAATCGATAAGCAGGCAATGTCTCCTTCAAATGTTCGTCTCTACACGTAAAGGTATTTTTTTACACAAATCACTGCTCCATGGCCGTCTGGGTGTGCATCATTTCAGCAGCATTGATTCAGTATGGGCAGTCCTCGGTTTACGAAGCTAATCCGTTCCTGAGACCCATTTGGAAGTCGGGCGTCCGCAAGTCGAGGACTGCATGCACAATCAAACTCTGTACTGGTTTTGAGGTACACGTTCGCACGTGTACAGACAATGTTCAAGTTGTGGCGAGGCGGCCACGACACAATGTTGAGCTGGCACCACTGAGATCCTTAATTAAAATCCGGGCAGCCAAACCACGATACAACTGGATCCTCAAGTGCGTAAAGTTGACCGTCGCAGTCAAGTCACCATTGACTGCTCAAAACATCATCGCTTATTTGACCTCCGAGAAGTAGACATTTCAGTTTGATTTACAATGACATTTTTTTGCAGGGTATACCAATGGTATGTCCCTTGTGTTGATAAAGAGGCTGAGAATTGAACAATTGTCCCCTGCAAAAATAGCAGATGGACATTTGTCTGATCACATGGTGTCAATAGCAAATTTGCATTCTAAATGTGGTAAGAAAAGTCAATCATAATCAGAGATACATTTTTGTGCAACATTAAAGTTGCCTAATGAACCGCAAGTGCCTGTGTGGGCCTTCACACAGGTGGAGGAACGCTCGGAGCACTTGCTGAAGCCCATGGTCGGCTCACTACTGCGCCGATTCCACAACCTCACGGAGGACATCTTCCTGGAGATGGTGCAGCTGCTGCCGTACCTGAGTCCCGCCGACATCACCGCCTTGCCGGCCGCGCTGCTCGAGAGCCCCAGTGTGTGCGTTTGTTGCGCGCTCGGAGAGCAGCCCGACATTGGTGCCACGGTGGCGACATGTTAATTACCTCGTCTGGTATACAGCAGGTCGTGGGTTCAATACCGACCCTGACGCCTCCTGTATATTTGGAGCTTGCATGTCTGTCTCCCCGTGGACGTGTGGATTTTTCTCCGGGTCCTCCGGTTTTCTCCTCCACGTTTAGAAACAATGATAAGCCATATTCTTATTCTTGGTTCTTTCGATAAAGTCACGTAGAAGGGAAATAAGAAAATAAGAAAAATAAAAAAAATTCTCACGACGTTTCGATTGTCATGAATCCCTGCAGTCACGAAAGCTTTAAATCGAAAGTGATACGCCACTTCATTGAGCTATCATTTGTGGCCAGGTCGCTTCTGAAAAATAGCTATATAGCTCAGCGGATCTTGCCTGGTAAAGTAAAAATAGTTGCAATAGTTTCACGGCGCCATATTGCAAAAAAATACTGTAGCACCATATATTTCCAAACAACCTCGCGATGAAAGTCAAGTCAAAGTGATGTCTTGCTCAAATGACCATTGAGCCGCCAGTGCTCATCTCCCATTTACAGCTCTGAGTCAGTGGTGGAAATTCTACATTGCCATGGCAGCGGCGAGTCTAGCTATAGGACAACCACTGTTGACTTCTCTACAAAGTGGTACTCATCGTATCGACCCCAGTAGGATGATGAGGTGAGCCAACTCCAAAGCAGGATTTACACTCGCGATCACCTTATGATCGCGAGCCTCGCGCCCTAACCGGATGAAGCAACTTTGTTTCACGGCGTCACGTTCCGAACGTTTCAAATCGTATCGTTAAAAAGTGACATCGCGGCAGCCCCCGTGGTGACGATGGTTGCCTTGTGCCCCGCGTCACGGCCGCAGCCTCACCGCGGCGCTGGCGTCGTGCCCGGCGCTGCGCAAGGAGCAGAGACAGGCGCTGGCGCGCCACGTCGCACGCCGGCCCGGCGGCGTGGCCGGCTGGTCCCCGCAGTTACTCGAGTCACTCGCGCCGCTGCTCACCAGCCTCCCCATCAGCTACTTCGTGCAGCTCACAGACCAGCAGGTGAGCATGCTGTATGAATATAGCACCAGCCTCCCCATCAGCCACTTCGTGCAGCTCACCGACTAGCAGGTGAGCACGCTGTATGAATATAGCACCAGCCTCCCCATCAGCCACTTCGTGCAGCTCACCGACTAGCAGGTGAGCACGCTGTATGAAGAGAGCACCAGCCTCCCCATCAGCCACTTTGTGCAGCTCACCGACTAGCAGGTGAGCACGCTGTATGAAGAGAGCACCAGCCTCCCCATCAGCCACTTAGTGCAGCTCACCGACTAGCAGGTGAGCACGCTGTATGAAGAGAGCACCAGCCTCCCCATCAGCCACTTCGTGCAGCTCACCGACCAGCAGGTGAGCACGCTGTATGAAGAGAGCACTAGCCTCCCCATCAGCTACTTCGTGCAGCTCACAGACCAGCAGGTGAGCATGCTGTATGAATATAGCATCAGCCTCCACATTGGGTACTTGGTGTCACTCACCGACCAGCAGGTGAGCACGCTGTATGAAGAGAGCACCAGCCTCCACATCAGCTACTTCGTGCAGCTCAACGACTAGCAGGTGAGCACGCTGTATGAAGAGAGCATTAGCCTCCACATCGGCTACTTCGTGCAGCTCACCGACCAGCAGGTGAGCACGCTGTATGGATAGAGCACCAGCCTCCACATCGGGTACTTGGTGCAGCTCACCGACTAGCAGGTGAGCACGCTGTATGAAGAGAGCACCAGCCTCCACATCAGCCACTTCGTGCAGCTCACAGACCAGCAGGTGAGCACGCTGTATGAATATAGCACCAGCCTCCACATTGCGTACTTGGTGCCACTCACCGAGCAGCAGGTGAGCACGCTGTATGAATATAGCACCAGCCTCCACATTGCGTACTTGGTGCCACTCACCGAGCAGCAGGTGAGCACGCTGTATGAAGAGAGCACCAGCCTCCACATCGGGTACCGCAATCTGTAAAAAAAAACGCGTGGGCTTGTTGAACACGCTAAATCAAAAATTAAGAAGCTAAAACACATAAGTTGCTTTACTATTTATAATATTGACTGCCTATTTTTTATTTTGATATTCGTTGCGCACGGTTGCACTTTATTTTGCGCACCCTAACAATTTACTTCGCCCAGTCTGTGATAGCCGCTGAGGTCGTGGTGGGTTTCTTTTCTCATTCCTGTTGCTCCATGCCCCCTGTACCGTTACCGTTCTGCTGCAATGTGCACCGGTGCCTTACTTTATCGAGGGCGATATTTACACATTCGAAAAAAAGGCTGAGTGCGCCGCGGGTCACAACACTTCTCCGCCTCTGTCTTCCTTGACGCTCACTGCTCGATCCCCGGACATTCCCTGCCACCGCCCCACAAACTTTGGCGCTGCGCGCGTAGGTGCTGTCGGTGGTGAGCCTGCTGGACAGCAGCTCGGCGGACACGGCGCACTGGCGGCACGTGAGCCACGTGGCTCTCAACGGCAACACCGGCAACCTCACGGAGAGAGACGTCCACAGGTGCGACGTCGGGGGTTTTTCAACGGCGAGATGGAAAATGATAAGTGTTGTGCGTAAGCCACAGCTCATCTAGCTGCAGTGTGACCCCACGATGCACGCCGACATATAGTTCCATAGGTTGTCATACTCTCTGGTTCTTTCGATAAAGTCACGTAGATAGAAAAATATTAATCGAACACGACGTTTCAGTCGCAACACAAGCGTCCGTCATCAGATTATTAGTTTTTATATCTACGTGACTTTACGGAAAGAAATAGAGAGTATGGATTCCTGCAGTCACGAAAGCTTCAAATCCATAGGTTTTGTTTTAGATTTGAAGCTTTCGTGACTGCAAGGATTCATATTCTTAGGTTTATTCGGTAAAGTCACGTAGGTAAAAAATTTAAATTAATAAAAGTAAAATAAAAATAAAATAAAAAATCACGACGTTTCGGAGGCAACACAAGCTTCCGTCTTCAGGTGGAACCGTCACAGCACGATTGCTGTATCAAGTACTTACTTGATACAGCAATCGTGCTATTACCAATGGAACAACATACTGTCCAGGAAAGCCTCACTGAGTTCCTGCGCTCGAAGTATGGTGGGTCCTGCATTGCAATGTGTGGTCAATTCCACTCAGCACGTGGGGGGGGGGGGGGGGGTAACACTCAAAACTTCATACAGATGGATTCAAGAATCCATTGCTGTACTTCCATGCAGCGATCTCGCAGCCCAAGTCCACATCAATTGGTGTTCCCTGTTGGTCTCCCATCTAAGTACTAACCAAGCTCATACCTATCTGATGAGAACACGCACATTCATGGTACTTTGATTTGATGATTTGGTCACCTTTCCTCACACTGAAACAGCGGTGAGTGTCTCTTTGTTTACGTGTATGGCCGCTACAACCACGTGCAGTTTCAAAGTGTCGCATCTCGCCGTGTAGGTTTGGCAGGGTGCTGTGTTACACAAACACAGAGGACCTGGCGCAGTTGATGGGGAATCAACCCGTCTTCCGGAGCGTCCTTCAAGCCCTGATCTCCTGCATAGAGAAGGGCGCCATTGACATTGACGGCAAGGTATGGAGGTGATTCACAAGCAGCTGCTAGCGAGCCTAAAGCCGGATTCACAACTCGAGCGATCAGTTGCACAAGCAGGTTGTTCTCAAAGTCGCGCAACTTCAACTCCCTGCGACTGCGCTGTCCGCATCTCAGCGAGTAGTTGCGCTCCAAGGAAATTAAAGAGCGTACGGAAGATTGGAACGACCAAGCAGAGTTCGCGTATTTGCTTCACGTAATGGAATACGTCACTATAAATCGCCGAACTGATCAGTTGAGAGTAAGAGTCCTACTCATAAGAATGAGCATTTATATACGGCGTCATTCATGCAAACGGAATCGCACGACGCCGCACAATCCACAACACGTGGGGGCGGCATATCAATTAAGATGTTTTCAGCCAATGAATGACGAGTGTGTATACGTGTGGGAGGACACCGGAGTGCCCAGAGAATAGTCACGCGTGCGAGGGGGCAGCACTCTCCCCCCATACAGATCTCAACAGACGACATCAGTCCACACGTTGCTGGACCTGCCTTCTTTAAGGCAAGCCAGAATATGGAACCTCGACGCCTACGGGAAGTGGATTAGGGGCCGTCCATAAATGACGTTACGCACCCAGGGGGGGGGGTCAGATATTTGTGACGATGTGTGACGAGGAGGGGGGGGGGAGAACTGTGACGTCACATCAAAATGCGCAACTTTAAATATAGAATTGTTATAACTCGAGCGATCAGTTGTAGGAGTGTTGTTATAACAACACTCCTACAACCATTTTCAAGGAGCATAAACCATCATCCGACCTCCGGTCATTCTCGCAGCGGATTTTGGCTTAGCCATCGAAGGAAAGAGGGTCACTGCATCGCGCGCTTTCAGATGCGCTTCTGCGGCCGTCTGGAACGCTCTTCCTTCCGATATTAGGAAGCCACTGGAGTTGTGCACTTTTAAATGTAGATTGAAAACTCATTTCTTTAGAATTGCTTGTTGTGCATCGACTCGCACAGAGACCTTTAGGACTCACAGAGACCCATCGTTTGTTGTCCTTTCCCCATCACCTCTGATTAGCAACGGGTGGCTATGTACGGTGCAAATGAATTTGTGGTGCTCGAGTTCTGGCTCTTGGCCTTTCGCCATCTTTCCCTCCCGTGCAGCTCGCGTTCTTCATCGCCAAGAACCTCGGCGTCGCTGAGGCCTCAGAGCTGACGCAGGATGACCTGGCAGAGATGGCCTACCTCCTGCCGGCTTTGGGGTTGGCGTATACGCAGCAGCTGCCCAGCCAGCTGGTGCAAGCCGGCGCTCGCCACATCAACTCGATCACCTACGCTCCGGCACAGGTCGGTTCTGGCTTCGGTGTGCCTATCATGTAACATGCCCGTATTTGTCTCGGTGTTGTCGTACGTGTTACATGTGCGGTGCTTTTTGTTCAGGGGCCGTCCATAAATGACGTCACGCAGCTGGGGGGGGGGGTCAGACATTTGTGACGATGTGTGACGAGGGGGGGGGGGGTTTGAGAAATGTGACGTCACATAAAAATGCGCAACTTTAAATAAATATACACAACGCGTTCTACAACATTAGAGTGCAGCGCCACATTAAATACGCACCACAATGACAATAGTTTAAAGCGATTTGAAGCATGTATTACTTTTGTGGTGGGGGGGGGCAGTGCTTTGTAACGTCATATTTAAGGGAGGGGTCTGACTTTTTGTGACGCCGTGTGACTAGGGGCGGGGAGGGGGTCAAAAATCGTCCAAAATCGCGTGACGTTATTTATGGACGGCAACTCATTCGACCGGTGGATGAGGGCCCCCCCATGCCGTGCGAGATGTGGGGGGAAGGGGGGATTTTACCATAACTTCAATCCCGCCGGTCAGCGTGGGTTCGTGAATGCTGCAAGCATTGACGTGAGAGCAGTAATGGGTGCTGCTGCACTACTCTCTGCTGCTCTCTGCTGCTCATATTGTAGCCCTCCCCCATTAGCCTCCAACACCTTGTCTTATGCATGGTGGCCACCCATCCCAGCACCCTGAGGTCTGACGAGCGGCTTCTGTAAATTATATTTTAATTATGTTCCATTCATGGTACTGGAATCAAGAGTGCCCCTAAGGTGGCACCTGGTTTTGAGTGGAGGTCAAGCGGCAACTGCCTCAGCCTGGTGGCATCTGTGTGGCTCGTCATGAGGCGTGGTTGCTGTTCTGTGAGAGAGTGATGAGAAACATTTCGGGGCGAGTCCCTGCCAGGCCCAGCTCCAGCTGCTCTAAAGATGTTGGGGGGGGGGGGCAATAGGGATGTTGTGTGTGGGGGCTCACCATAGGGAATTGATTCACTGCGAAGCGGAGTGAACTTGGCTGGGGTCAAAATGACATTTGGTTGTGGCAGGGCCCTGCTCCAGCGCCTCTGCAGCTGATAGAGGTCTGCAGGACTGGCGAATGTCAGACTTGGAGTGAACTTGACAGTGTTTTTAATTCTGTTATCGCCGTGCACTCTCTGAGGCCAGCACTTCTGTTTCCAGAACAATAGAAAAATGTTTTTCATTGCAACAAAACGTGAGCCCGGTACAACGCGACGAAATATTCCAGTGACGGGGTGCTACAGAGAATCCGCGATAATCGATTCCGGCATGATGGAACCACACGACAGGGGAAGGAAGGGCGGGGGGGGGGTTTAGGCCCTGCTGCCCCAAACAAATGGGGACCTCGCGTGTGTAGGGAGGAAGATAAAGATTTAAATGGGGAGGGAAAAGGCGTATAACCAACATGCTATGGAAAGACCAAGGATAGAGGGGAGGGTGGGACACTAGGAAACATTGAATGATGATGTATTTGAAACCACCCCGTTATATTTTTTTACACGTGTGTGTATTTGCGTGTGTGTGCATCTGTTTATTTTGAACGTATGGTATGTATTGTATTGCAGGCTCGAGTGCTTGCTGAAAAATTCATTCACGAGAGACAAGTAAGAAATGTTGTTTCGTTACATAAGGCGTTCACTGCAGTCGTTTTGAAACACACCATTTATACCACTGCACTGATTGCAGAGAGATTGATTTCAAGCAGGTTTAAATGTTTTTTTAACTAACTTAGATAGTGCTTATTGTTTAGGTTAGTATACTATTCACAAAGTTTACACCAGGGTTAATGACCAACGTATTGTTTCGTGTTGATCCTATGATACCACATGTGGTCGAATTTAAGTGAATCGAGATAGGAGGAATGTCCGACCGGTAAGGCCTCGGCGTCGACACTAACGAGAGAGTGGCAGCCAATGGAGGAAGCACACCTGAGGGCATAGATTGTTACCTCCCAGGACAGCAAGAAATGGTAACGGTTGGGGAGACCTTCATTCAGCAGTGGATTACTCAGGACTGATGATAATGATGACAAGGAATAACAATTGATGATGATTATTCAAGGTCGCCAAAGTTGTGCTCACACAGCGTGTGTGCCTCTCCTTGCCCAGCTGACGGCGCAGGTCGTGGGGCAGCTGGGCAGCTTGGTGTGTGGGCTCCCGCCATCTGTGCTGCGCACTCTGCCCCCGGCGGCCCTCACCCAGGGCTGGCCGGCGGTGAGGCCCCACGCTGCCTGCCTGCGTGCCGCACAGAGGACGGCCATCATCTCAACATTCAGGGTCAGCATGCTCCCCTCCCCACATCAGTTTTCATGTTCTCGCACATGGATGGGTCAGAGACAGGATTTCCCCCCTCGTTAGGCCCTTGCGCCGCCAATCTCAGATTTTTGGTCAGAGTTTCTGTTCTCCCCCCTTGTACTATGACCGATGCTTTGTACTGCGCTCGTGTTGAGTCGCAAAAAAAACCTATTTAAAACAACTATTTAGGGTCGGCCTCCCTCACCTGGCTCTTTTGTTCATTCACTGCAGGATTTATTTTTCCCCCAAGTCTCCCTCGCAAAATAGGCTTTTATCTGAATGGGCCTTTCACCTCGAATCACAAATTGGCCCTACAAAGTTGGCGTCACAGAAACTACTTCAAAAGGCCTCTTTATCCACATGAGGGGAACATCTTTTGATCACCTGCAAAGGTCATCACATATCAATCAAACCTGAATGTTTAAGTCTCATAGCTGGAATAAGCCTATTTACATGAAAAACCCAATGTAATGTGATGGCTTTTTTCAAAGTCATTGATCATAATCACCATACTTAATTACGCAGTTGTTCCCTGGAACCGAACCCAGGATCCCAGTGGTGCTCGCTCAGTGTCTTAACTACCCGGCCATCTCTGTATCATATGACACATTGTAAAAACAATTAATATTGTCAAGCAGTGCACATTTGGGCAGTACACCACAGGGTCTATGCTGAATCCTTTGACTTTACCCAGCGCTCCAAGATGGACTGTCTGGAGTGGATCGCGCGACTCGGCCCCCTGCTGTCTGATCTGTCGTTGGTTGACCTGGACTTCCGCTACCCGGCGCATGCTGCCAGCCTTCCGGCACTCGCTGACATTAACTGGACTCCTCACCAGGTGTGTGGGCCCCTTTTTGCAAGCAGGTGAATTCAGGAGTCAGTACCCGCTCTGGGTCTGTGTGGCAGCAGTGGTTGTTGTATTGTTGCATCACAAGACTGTGATAGATGGTAATGGTAATAGTGTAGTGACATAGGACGTCACTACTGTGTCGGCCCGTACGAGGGCTGGGGGCCCCAAGGGGGTGCCTGGGGGGTCACGTGGTGGAGGGACCCAGACCTTCCCTTGAGGTGGGGGAAGGGAGGCGTGGCCTGTGAAGGGAGGCGTGGCCTGGGCAGAGCCGGCCACGCCAGAGCAGATATAAGCGGGGTGTGAACGCAGAGCGAGGGCTGTTGTACTCCGAAGTGAAGACGATATCATCGGTCCTCAAGTCCCGGGTCGTCGTCCTGGACCAGGCAGGCCGTTGCCTGCCTGGTCCACTCTGCGTGGTGTTCCAGAGTGTTAGTGACTTGAGGAAGGTGGTCACCACCTCATGTACAGTGTTATATTACTTACCGTTTAATAAATAGTGTTGCCTCCAAGATGTGTGTGTGCACCTAATTCGAACCCACTACAATAGAAAGGCCATGATCCAGCGGTAGATCATTCATGGCTGATGATGATGATGGCGTCAGTACTCAATCACTATTTGTGTTTTGTTGTGTTTATATATAATATTCTTTTTTCTGAACGTTTTGTTGCAGGCACAGTCCCTTTTCAGAAGGATTCTCAAGGGGCACAGTGGAGAGTTGAAAAAGGAATTTATACTGTAAGGGATCTTACTGTCAGGGATCAGCGATGGTTCGGTGCCATATATCCACCGTGGCCATGCACCTGCACAGCGGCTCATCATTGTGCTGCCTTGTCAGAATCAGAACATGTATTTATACTGGAGGAATCCGATGAGCTATAATGCTCTTTTTTCACAGATGTCCAGTCGGGGCGGGTCAGAACGTTAAAACAACAAACAATACACAAACACGATAGGAGTGCAAAGTATAGGCAAATAAAAGGTAAATAATGGACACACAAAGAACATGTTTCAGTATATCATTGTAATATGATGATGATTAAAATAAACATTTTAAAACATTCAATTGTGATTGGAAAAATATTGTAATTTATTTGTCTATCAGTAGCAGACAATACATCTCCCTTCCAGGAGTGGCCATCAGCTCCCAGAAGGCCGTGAGGCTGAGGGGCTGGGTAAGATTTACTTTGAATTGTTTATCGAAAAAGATGGATGTGTAAAGCGGCCGTGTCGTCTGCTTATTTCTTTTGTTATTTATAATTCTACAAAATGACACTCATGCTTCTTTTGAGTTGTCTGTCAGTAGGTGTCTTTAGTGAGGAATCACAACCAATCACTTTGCTCAATATTCTTATGCACATCTCCAGGTCAGCTCATGCACTCTCATTAAACTAACTTGCACGATGGAAAGCAGATTTCATTGTTGTTATTTATTATTTGTGCATTTGCTTATCCTTGGTTCTGGAAATATGAACAGCATGACAAAGCACCATCATTTAAATCATCCTCTTTGCTAATGAAATCCTCTTTGAGAGCCACGTTGTTCAGTCAAACTGAGGTTAAATGTGACAATGTCAATACATGAATGCACAGTGTGACAATAACATATATTTGTTCACCCAGGTCTCTGGGGACGGTTTTTCAAGGTGTGGACTGTGAGAATTTGATGGCATTTTCCCAGGATCCTGAGTTTCTGGGTTTGGTGCATCACCTGTTGTTGGTGGCGGAGGTGGTCAGGACATCTCTGGTGAGAGTCTCGCATGGGCATAGCTGATGACTGAATGTTGGTTTCTGAAGGCTGTCGTGGCCTCAACTTACACACGTATTTTCTAAATGTCCACAGTGCAAGTGCATTGTGGCTTGGATTGAAAACAAATCTGAAATAACCGTGGAAGAAATCATCTTGATGGGACCTCAGCTTGTCATGGAGTTGCCGTAAGTGACATAAAGATAGAATAAAGACAATAATATTTGAAACGGTAATATATCACGTGAAAAAATATCCCGTGTTCATTCAGCACATTCATCAATAACACTGCCATAAAGAAGGGCCATTGCCCGAAATGTTGCCTAATATTTGATCTTTAGGACAGTGTTATTCAGAAGTGTTGTGGTTTTGTTATTGGTGCTTGTGTATCACTGCTGACACAGCTATAATAAGCATTGTTTTTTCTGATGTTCCCTGTTCATTCAGATGATCATTTATTTGTATTTTCAGCTAACAATTGCTCTCTAACACCATAGAATAAACATTTAATCAATATTTACAACATTATGGTAATTATACTGGTTAAAATAATAGTTGTCATTATTATAATATGAAAATTTAATAACGGTGCAATGTTTTGTATTTTACTGTTTAGGATGAAAACGCTTTCCTCATTTCCCAGCAAAGCATTCAAGATGGCTGTGGACATCATCACCCAAAACCAAATACACTTCCTCAATCTGGAACCGTCCAAGCAGAGGCAGCTGACAAAAACAATCTTGGAGCAGATGGTGAGCACAGTGCTATTTTTTTCTTCACATAATTTCTCCAGCGATTGCTCCTGAGCAAAGAAAATGTGCACACATGTCCCAATCGTGCTCTGGCCACCAGCTCAAGAACCAAACAGCTTTTTTACGCCTTTCTTATTATTCCAACTCTCAGCTGTGAGCGGTAACATCGAGTAAACATTCGCACTTCTGTAGCTGCAGCTCCTTGCCCACCACATGGGCCCATGCTGACACGGAAGTTGAGTATTAGAGCATCGCAGCAATGGACTACAAGATGAGATGTCCAGCAAAAAGGGGCTGCCAAGGGCAAGGGGCAAAAGGGGCAATTTTCCCTAGAGCCTCACACATTTTTTCAAAACTGCTTTTTTGTGTTTTAGTTTGTTTTCCTTCCCCCACACCGTCGATTTGCACGGTTGGCTACACGTACGGTGTGAAAGAAGAAAACATTTCCACGGACCACCAAGCCCCCTACTCATGGTGGCAAACGCATTCACTTATCTCTAAATACCAGTGATACGAAATTATTAATATTACCGGAACATACAAATATTTTGAAACTTTTATTTTGAGGGGGGTGGGGGGGGGTTAGATATTAGGGTTAGGGTAGTTTGATCTGGGTAGTTTGCCTCACTCCCTTTTTCAATTAAATATCATAAGTAAAATATGAATTAATGTCCAAAACAATTATTTCTGGACCATCAACCTGTGCATTTGCATCACAGCCACCGCGGCCCCACCTGGAGGACATTCGCGGACCACACTCTGTGGGCCACTGGCAGAGGTCGCAACCGGGTACCCGATACCCGTACCCTACCCGATACCCGGCTACCCATACCCGGCCGGGTACGGGTAGGGTACGGGTACCCGGCCGGGTACGGGTACCCGTTTGCGACCCTGGTGCGGCCGGGTACGGGTAAGGAATCAAAACCCGTTTGCGACCTCTGGCCACTGGGCTAGAACAAGCGCGTCGTGCGGTAAAGCAGCAATGTGCTGAATTGTGAACTAGCTCGAGCAGCGGCTCTTGCAAGG
Organism: Lampetra fluviatilis; assembly: GCF_964198595.1. Lineage (NCBI taxonomy): Eukaryota > Metazoa > Chordata > Hyperoartia > Petromyzontiformes > Petromyzontidae > Lampetra > Lampetra fluviatilis. The sequence continues at coordinate 6,671,426 of NC_136287.1, read as the reverse complement.
GCTGCCTCTCGCTCAGCAGGTGGAGCCCTTCTTCAGCAAACGCATATCGTTGAAACGTGAACAGGAGACTCGACTCTACGGGTTTTCGTTTTCGCGGCTGTGCAGTGCAGCTCTCAGATGTGTTTTCGGGTTGTGCTGCGTGTCGTTCGGCACGATGTCCAACGTTTCGCTCAACGTGTCGCCGGGAGCTTCTTCCGGAACTGATAAAAACTCTCAGTACCTGTCTGAATCTCCGAGCACGTTGGACGTAACGTTAGAGATAATGCCGCCGAATAACACGCGGCAACAACCCGAACGCAGAGAACGTTTGCAAACACCAAGAAGCCGCTCCTTGTTCCACTCTCCTACTCCACTCCACTTATCCACGTCCATCAATCCTTTCTCAAATAGAGAATTAAGTTCTTATTCGTTGTTGCGTGCTTCAGATGAGTCAAACGTCAAGCATGTGCCGTAGGTGCCATCACAGGGGAGTGGGTGGGGGGAGTGGACAAATGCTGTTGCCGTGATGCTACAATCTAAGTCGGAGATTTAAACCTGTGTTTGCTGGCCTATTAAAAGCTGCCTCGTGCCATGTCCCTCGGCTACAGCTCCGCATCCGAGGCATCTCTTTTCTCACAAAGTCCCTCCCCCCTCCTCACCATCACCAAGTCAGTCATCCCCTCCACTTATAAAACTGTGCCACTGCCTGTGGTCTGCAGCACAGTAGGAGGCAAGCAGCTGAATTTGAGAAACCATGAAGTGTCCGTGGCGAGAATTACACTTTGCCTACCCCGTCCCTTCCCTCCATACGTTTGCAGCCGCTGCCAACCGTCGTGCAGATTGGCGGTGAGTACCTCGACTCGCTGGGCTTCCTCGTGGGCTTCATGGAGGAGGAAGTGTTGCGCAGGATGTCTCGCCCAGAGCTGCTGTTGCGGTTGGGCGAGCTGCACGGGTACTGCCTCCCGGCCCCAACGTTTGACGCCCTGGGACTCATCCTCACGCAGAACGATGCCCTCGGGTCAGTGATGTGTAACACCGCCTGGATACTTGGAGTTTGCGTGTTGCTCTCCCTGTGGTCGTGTGGATTTTTCACAGGGTCCTCTGGTTCCATATGTAGAAACATGCGTTTAGAGTATACATCTGCTATAAAATTAACATGCGATAAGCCACTTTGTTGAGCTATCATTTGTGGCCAGGTCACTTCTGAAAAAGCGCTATATAACTCAGTCGGCCTTTCCTGGTACAATAAAAAATTGTAGTAGTAGAAGTAAATTCCATTCGAGACTTATTTAAAATCAAATAACATCATCACCTGAATCCAGCTTCGAGATGTTTTATTTTCTGCAGAGGCTGTGTTTGAATGCAAGCTGTGTAGATAGTTTGAGGGGGTCAAGTTCTGTCCGTCCTAGCCATCCACCACATACGGTGAACGATGTGGTGCTGCTGCTGCTTCTGCAGGGGTGCTGACATGTGGAGTCTGGCTACCGTGGAGCAGCTGGGGAGGTTGGTTCTCGCCCTGCCTCTGGAAGACATCTACCAGCTGCCCAAGGTGGGTGACACCTCGTGGCATATACGTCACTGCACAATACAGAGACTCTTATAATGGTAATAATATGAATCATTTGTACATTTTATATTCACGCCATTTTTTGGCACAGAGGCTCCCGTGAAGGCGCTGTGTTTCACAGATGGATATAGCTTGCCAGTAAGTTGATGATGTAGCTATATGGTTTTATCCGATTAAGTACCGTAATTTGTGGGTCATTTTAAAATGTGTCAAATTTGGACCGTCACTCTGCCATGGCAATCTCAGACATTACCCTGCCGGTGAATATATCGCACAAATTCTATCTCTGTTGGAGCTACCAACCCCACATCCAAGTGACTGAATTACAGGCATATGCCATCTCACCTGTCTGATTAAAAATCACTTCTCTGCATGCGTCCGGTTAACCAACGAGTCCTTGGATTCGCACCCCCCCCCCCACGCTGCCTGCCGCAGGAGGTGCTGAGCATGGAGGTGGTGGAGTTCGTGCTGCGGGCGCAGTGGCGCTGGGAGGCGAACGCCGTGGGAAGGGCGTGCACGCGTCGCCTCGGCGAGAGGGCCCGGCTGGGCCTGCTCAGCAAGGCTCGCGCTCTCGCTGAGCGGAGCTCCCACATGGAGCACGGGCAGCGTGGAGGTGAGGGCGGTGGCCTGCAGATGGTTACTCCGATTGTGGAGATGTATGTCGGGCAGGTTTTAATAGGATATCGGGAAAGCTACCAAGCTTCCTGGTTTCTGCTGGTCTGTCCGGTTTCATAAAGGCTGTATGTGCCAGTGTCCCAAAGCATTTGGGAAAAGGATTTGGGTCCTAGTTTAAAATGTTCGGGCCTAAGGCTAGGCTTGTACAGGCAAAGGGTGGGGCAATGGTTGGGGTTGACAATGAGAGAGAGAGACCTGGTATAACGTATGGATATGCATGGCATTCAAGAGCATGGATTCACCAAATGCCATTCGATAGATAAGCACATGCTGTGTATAGCTTGATAATTGCGAGTACAGTACACATTTGGATTATACGCAGCTATCTTCGCCCCCTACTTTGAAAACTTGGCAGGACCCTCCTAAAAAAATGTCATGAGACTCAGTGAGACTTTACTGGGTAAACAAGCACAATAACAATAATATTATACACTGCACTTCTATTAACTGTCAGTTTAACATGTAGGCTTTCAAAACAACACATCCGAGTCAGATTTGGCACGGTACATAAAATACAGAATTTAATATCTGGTACAAAAGATGTATTGCCGAAACTATCAACAGAAGGTGTGTACAGGATTAATTGCACGTGTGGTAAATGTTATGCTGGGCAAACAGGACGAATGATCAGCACGAGATTAAAAGAACATCATAGAAATATAAAATTATTCCAAATGCAACTGTCAGCAGTAGCAGAACACGCGTGCCAGCAAGGACACTCAATTGATTTTGATAATGTTGAAGTTTTGTGCAAAACTAGCTACTACTGGCCAAGACGAATTAAAGAATCTATCGAAATTGAAATAAATAAAAAGAACTTTAACCGTTCGGATAGCTACCGTCTTAGTGCTGCGTGGAAGCGAATCATGAAATAATACATTATTTAAATGCATTCCTACAAAGGGCAGCGTACTTAAATAGGGATTACCGTTGTTAGGTCTATTTTAATAAACAATAGACAGGAAGGACAAGTTTAAAGGGCTCGCATAATGCACAAGCATAAGGTACGTTGCCTCAGTAATCCCCCCCCCATCATTGTGCAAGAGCGTAGAAGGGTGGTCAACACATCTACGCCTCTATATAAGGAACGAAACAGCAAGAGACTTCTCCACGAATCTGGCTGTCGCCTGATGAAGCTAGTTGTTATTTCTGGCGAAACGTCGTACTCAGATTGTAAATGTTGTGGCTTGGCTCTCCAACACACCGGTGTGCTGCACTAGTACACTACACTATACACCACACTATACACTACACTATACACTACGGCACTATACACTAGTGCTGTACTAGTGACGAATTGGCCACGTTCTGTTTACGTGACAACCCTTATTAGTTGGCTGTGTCGGGTGGTGGCGGGTTTTAACGACACATTTATATATTTACACGATCTAACCCAAAAACCTCTATTATGGATCTATGAACTGTATTACGAAATTCAGGAATAGCATCTTCATGTTAAGCAGGGCATCTCGAATTTCCTACACAAGTTAACTATAGCACTTCACGCTGTTACTGTGCAGCTTGATTACCGTTTGAAGAGAATTTCGGTCGGAGTGTTTGTGGTGTCGACTTCATTATTCATCTAGCAGCATTCAGTGACAATTTCAGCTATCTCGAGTTGTGGCTAACCCTTGTCTAGCTTGGTGAGGCGACGCCGGACACGTGTTGTACTCTGTGCTGCTGGTGCTCCTCCTTCTCAGCTCCGACGTGCGCCGACATCAAGGCCACATTCCCCGCGGTGTGGACCCCGGGCCAGCTGGTGCGGATGTCTGGGAAGGATTTCTACGACTGCCTGGAGACACTGGGGGCCGACGAATACCTCTCGCCCGAGCAGCTGACGGCCATCATGCAGAGAGTGGGACAGGTCAGCCTCTTGGTCACCCGTCTCTCCCATTTAATAGCATGATACAATAGGGGCAAGTTTAGGGCAGTCGTCACGGGCGATCTTCATCGGCAGCGCATTAGCTATGAGCAGCCATGTCAACTTCGTGGCGTAGAGCGGCGAGTCCTGTCAGAGTTCTGTCTGGTCAATGAAAGCAGGTGTGTTTGCCTAAAAAAATATTGTTTTGCACAACGCTCAACCTCAGGTAGTCATGTGACCTCAGTTTGTGATCTGATTGGTGTTTGCCATCCCAGTTGTCCATTCGTGCGAAACGGCCTCTCTCGGATTTGGTCCAGATTCAGGTAACTAAATGTTTTACAATAGAAAACGCTGCGGCGACTGTTTTCGGTGACAAACGCTGGCAACGGTTGCCCTAAAATTGCCATCGTGTATCATGGCTTTCATTCCTTTGCCACGAAGCTTGAAATAAAAACCCCCACATTACTGATGCACACTTGACCTGTGTAGCCGCTTACACATTTGTAAGTGTTTGGGCCTCTTTATTAGTCGGTGATATAATTAACGAAATCTCACTTTAAAGGCTCTGCAGGGATTAGGTGTTCGCTGCTCGATTAGCATATGTTTCTTTGAGGTCAAAACTGCTGTAAAGCAATAATAGTTTGTCGGTATTTTTTTCCTGATTTTTGTTTGTGTTAATGGATGTAAACCAGAGTGCTAATAGAAGACCCACTCACACGGGGGAAGTGCTGCACTCAAGCCCTGGATGTGGATGCGTTGTTAGAAACCTGCTTGCTTTACTGCCCCATGCAGGCACCCACCTCATTGCTTCTGCAGGGGGGCATCCCAAAAATCCGTGCTCTCTTCATGATCTACCAACCCCACATCTGAATGGCTGGATTACGAGCATGGATAACAAACCTGGAAACAACAAGATTGTGATGCTGCTAATGATTATGATGATGATTTTTTTGCTGGTGGTGATTATGATACCAATGATGGTGAGCATGATGATGATACCAATGGATCATACTGGCGATGATGAATATGATGCTGCTGATTACATAGATTTTTGTGATCATATTGATGATACCGGTGATGATGATTATGATGCCAAGAGTGCCGACGAAGCTACTGGTGATTCCAGAGATGATGTTAATGTCCTGGATGATGAGGATGACGACGACGATGATGACGATACCGACTGCTTCCTTCTGCTGCCCCCCCCCCTCTGCAGCTGCATGGCGGAGCAGCGCGGCTACCCCCCACGATGATTCAGCAACTGGGCCGCGCTGCGACGCGTCTCACGCCGCGCGAGCTGCTTGAGCTGGACCTCACCGACCCGGCCGCCCTGGCCTCACTGGGTGCCCTCGAGGGATGGGACCGCAAGCAGGTGCCCCGAGCTCACACGGCTCTAATTACGCACTCACCACACGCTCACCACACGCTCACCAGACGGTCACCCTGGTCTCACCCAACACTCACCACACACTCTCCCGCAGAGAGTGTGTGTGTACAGTGCGAAAAAAGTTAAATCTACATACATACCACGTGCTCATCGCACGCTAGCTCCATGCTCACCCCATGTTTTACTTACACTCACCCCATATTTGTCCCATGCTTGCCTCACGCTCACCGACTCGCTCACCCTACGCTAACACCACTCATCATGTGCTCACCCCACACTCAACTCACACTCACGCCACTAGGCTCACATTCATGCCACACTTATCTCACACTTACCCCACTCTCACCTCCTGGTCATCCCACTCACCCTACACTGTGTTTTGAGAGGTCATCGCTAACATGTATGATTAATCCCTCATTGTTTAACCTAACATTTTCATTGCTCATGCTTGTTGCGTGTGATTGAACTCGAAGCCACGTGTGCAAATTTTATGTACTAAACTTACACTGAATTAACCTTGGTTTGAGCAGCGAAACATCTTCCTGCACAGAAGTCAATCTTTCATTTGCAATGCTATGCATGCTAATTTAAAAGCCATTATAAAAGATTATTTGCCAAAATGATGAAAGGAGGTACATTTACATTTTCTGTCAACAAGTTTGTGTTAAACCGACATGTGTTCTCGTGTTAAATGGACTAATGTGATGCATGATAATTGGTTTTTTACCCTTCTATCTGGCAACAAAACTGACACCTTTTTACAAGGAGTCATGTTTGCATAGACCGCAATACCTGCAGTCATAATACAAACAAAAGACATAACTCTGATAATGTGCACTATCCTTGAAGTTGATTGGTCCACACCCGAGACAGCTTTCCTTAGAGCCTAGTCTCACATGGGTTGCCAGATAGAAGGGTAAAAAAACAATTATCATATTTTTACTGGCAAATGAGGTTCCCATAGTGAATGTGATGCATTTCAACCTCATTATCGGTCGTGCAGTGATCAGTGCACCACACTCTAACCCCAGCGATCTGACTTCTTTTCCTGCTCACGACCAATAACAGTGGCGAATGTTTGAACCAGTTATGATCCTCCCCAATGTCGACTCAACCTTAAATTGAGTACCTGGTGTGGTGTATAAACCGCCACAGGTGTGGTGTTGTGGTGTTAGCCGCCCACCCCCTCATGTGCCGTACCAGCCTTTATTGGTGCTTATTAATGACACTTGCCCCAAACAGCCTGTTAAAGGCTGTACATGGGATTACCACCGCCTGGGTTGGAGTGGTGGCTCGCGCATTTCACTGCGGGCACACTTTGATGTCCTGTCGCTTGGCTGCAGTTGGTGGCAGGTTTCCGGAGTTTCGTACAAAGGAGTGGGTCATCGGTGGCGGAGATGGACTCGACCGATCTGGTGATGCTGGGACACTTCATCTGCGGCATGACGCCGACCGACATCTCGCGCATCAACGCGCGGCAGTACAGGTCAGAGGGCCGGGAACATTTGCTGGAAAAAAACAGAGGGCAAAGGGCGTGATTCAATTCTTAGGAGCCTTGGGATTCTGTGAAGAGAGAGGGAGATGCCACAAAACACTTTTGCCTTTTTAAAATTTCTACAACTCAACACATGCCCGGTACAATACACCGATCATAGAACGGAGGGGGGGACAGAAATTACGCAAACGGCAACCCAATTTCAGCGTGACAGGGCCCTATTAAGGGGGCAAACTAGGCTCACTTCCCCACCCAAGTGGAGACCACGTGCGAGGTACATGAAGATTTATATGAGGGAAGGAAATACATTTGTCAAAATTTTAAGGGTGAAGGTGAGGCCCTGGAATTTCTCGCTCGCACCACCTCCGGTGGAAGAGCCTGCACACTCGAGGCAGCTCTGGAGAGCTACTCTCGAGGGTGTTTTAGCCTACTCTTCCACACTCGGCACGGGTGGAGGAATAAGTTTGTGAAGTTTATGAGAGCAGTAACCGTGGTAGTTTGCGACAGAAGGGCGATAAGCGAGGTGGTGAGCGAGTGACCGGAGTGAATTCAGTGAGAGCTGGATCATCAATCAACCTAACTGCTCTGAGACTTTGAACTCCATCAGGTGCGGTGACGTAAGAACGACGCGATCCATTCCAACAATGTTCCAACTTCGACCGAATTTATGTTTGGAGTAGCCGGAATAATTGTACTTTGCTAAAGGAGGCTTCGCATGAAACAGAAATCCAAGCATAGAAAGCCTTGGACAGTGCGAGGGGTGTGCGTGCCACCGGAATTGTGTGCAGTCGGGCAGCCCTGGCGATCGGAAGGCTGAGCCTGCGCTGCACAGAGGCCCAGCTCAACTCCTTGGTCAAGGTGGCAATGAGCTCCTCAGCCTTTGGCCTCCCAAGCAACTGGGGTCTGGAGGTGTTCACGGAGATCGGGTCTGTTGCAGGTACCGCACGATCGGATCTGTTGTCGGTGTTCAACTTCGTATGATTCGCACGCTTTAAGGAATAAAATCCGGCTTCGGTGGCAATCGAGGTTGGGGGGAAGTTGTCATGGTAGTTAGCGCACTGCACTATGGACCAGGTGACCTTAGCCCCTGAGTTCGATTCCTGGTCACGGCTAACATCAATAGCGAGTGATATCTGAGCTGTCACGCGTTCTCCCCCCAACCTTGCTATTCACCAAACCACAATGACCACCAACGTGGTGATTTATGGCCCATTGCCAACATGGTAACTCATTTCTTTAGAACGGCTTTTTGTGTTCAGTTTGTTGTCCTTCCCCCGCACCTCCGATTAGCACTGTTGGCTAAGTTCTTTGCGAAAGCAGTTCAACATACATACATACATGCATGGTGAGAAGAGGCCATCATCCACCAGTGGATAAAGGCACACTTTGTAAAGATGTCAATCAATGTAATGTTTCCTCATCTTGTTTTATGTTGCAGTTGGTCTCCCCGATGTGGTCCTGTCAGCCTTGGTCAAAGAACAAATCGAGGGCCTCACATCGACCGCCATTGCAATTATGCCTCCACGGAAATTCGCTGTAAGTAATCACAAACGCACGTTTCTAAATGTGGAGGAAAAAACCGGAGAACCCGACCCAGAGAGAAATACAAAACGACCACGGAGAGACACGCAAACTCTGAATATACAGCAGGCGTCAGGGTAGAGATCGAACCCACGACCTCATGTATACCAGGCGAGGTAGTTAACATCTTGCCACCGTGGTGCCCCCACCTTATACGAAGTGCGTTCCAATAGTCCACGCCGCGTGTCTCATTCACCGGTTTCCTGGGCGAGCTGCACCGGAAGCTTAAATGTTTGAATTACCCCTCATACGTGCCCTGCATTGGCGAGACCGTTACTTATATATGTAGGACTCTTACTGACGCGACAACTTCTTTGTCTCTCTCGTTCCTTTATTTCGCATATAGTTCACATCTCCGACAGCATCGTTCAATGTTCCTCCATACTCTTCAATGTACAATTCTCCATCAGCCCCACTCGATGTCCCTCCGTTCGCTCGCTCTGCTGCTTCGCTTGCTCTCTCTCTCTCTCTCCACCAAGGTCTGTTACTTCGCTGCTTCGCTACGCTGTACTCGCTCCGTCCTTGCTACTCTGTCCGTACTCTCTATATCCACTGCTACCGTATACTGTATTCTCTTTGTCCACTGCTACCTTATACTATACACTCTTATCCACTGCTACCTTATACTATACACTCATATCCACTGCTACCTTATACTATACGCTCTTATCCACTGCTACCTTATACTATACACTCTTATCCACTGCTACCTTATACTATACATTCTTGTCCAGGCACCAACTCCAACACTAACTCAAACTACGACTCCAACACTAACAATGACTCCCGTATCTCCATATGCTCACTGCCTTTATCCCCGAACCAATCAGCCCCAATTAATTATATCATCCCCCGCTTCGCTACTCGCCCCCAGGCCCCCAGCCTCACGTGATCCTGTTATCGTCGCCACCCCGGCGCCAGTCATCAACCACTCACCCTCTCGACCAATCACCGGCCTGCGTCCTCAGTTACCCTTAACACCTGTGGCGTCTCTTAATGACCTCACCCCTTAATTGGCGCAACAACAACTGTATGTCCTCAGTTGCCCCCACTGTCCGCTGCACGCTCGCATCGCAACTAAACGCGTGGTTCGTGTCATTTGAAGTCCTACATATATGCCAAACTAAGTGACAGAGCAAATTAAATATGATGATTTATTCGTGAGGTTAATTAAGTGATAAAGCAAATTAAATATGATGGTTTATTCGTGAGGTTATTGGTGACTGGGCTGAGAGTTCAGGTTTAATTACGGGTTGTGTCATGAATTTGATCCCAGGCTCTGTGTGGTGGCAGCTCCGTGCTCTGACACGCGAAGATTCACCCCCTCCCCGCCCCCAGCAATTTGGTTATCACCATTCGAGGTCGCAATTTGATCCAATGGGTTGATTATTTTTAACCATTCAATTTTTTTTATTGTTTCATTTGTAATTTTGTCCACTTTATCACCCCCGATCTAACATTGGCTCATAATTTGTATACAATTTGTGTAAATAGTGAATGGTCAATTCTCACATGCACGTTTCGATGCATGCATCGCAAGGATATAATAATTGTAATCAATACAATAGATGCATTATTCCTCATCATCAGCCATGATCAATTCACCGCTGGATGAAGACTTCCCAAAGCATCATCTCTCATGATCCCGCGACGTAATTACAACTGAATGTCGATGCGGAAAAGCACCTTGGCGTGCGCCTCCAAGGAATGTTTCTACACCAGTGCGTAAATAACCTGCCACGATGCATTGCTAACATCCCCAGTAGTAACCTCCACTGAGCCACCCAGCCCTTTGCGTTCCTTCCCCTAGGTGGTGTTCGAGGTGAGCAGCCTGCAGCACTTCACGGCGGCGCAGGCGGAGGCGGTGACGGACGAGCAGCTGGAGCAGCTGTCGCCGCTGCAGCGGCACGCGCTGCTCAACGTGCGGCACCGCGGGGAGGCGGTCCCCGACGGACGGGGTGAGTGGCCGTGCGATCGTCTTCCATCCCGTGCAGCACGTGCTCGAAATCGTGCAGTAATTCAGCGCTGGGGTGCGTGCGTCCGTAATATATACCTTTTTGTCATTGTGGCCCGCGGATGCGAATATCGCAGAGCCACTTGCGAGATCCTTTCTATGCACGCCTTTTGTAGTTGCTCTTGCCAAATGCCTCTTTCCTTCGTAACCTATTCTGGCCCATGCTATGTTCTAGCCTGTACTGCCATTCGGGAGTGATTGGTGGTGCAAGTTGTTTAGCGCACGACGCTATGAACCTGGTGAGTTAAATTCCTGGCCATGACTTACTTTAGTGGCGAGCGATATCTAAACCAGTCCTGGGCCACTCACAGAAACAAACTCACACTGACCAGCATTCACTCAACTCCCATTTGGGGACATGGTGTGGGGAAGCCTTTATCCAGCAGTGGATGTCACTTACACTTGAGTGGCATTGAGCTTTGTGTGTGTGTGGAATGATGTGAATGTTTATGCTCATCCGCACTGTGCCGTGCATACACACTAGGCCCAACTCTCATCATGTGCAAGGTCCCATTGTATTAAGATGGTTGTGTTAGCCAGGTGAATGTTGTAGTTAAATTTAACGACTTAGGTTAGCAACACCCGATGTATGCAATGCGATGCAAAACACGTATCACTCTCATCTTTAAATCGATAACCAACTTTTTACTGAGAATGCAGTTTGTATTTTTGAAATATAACCTACCATATTATTTAGTTTTATGCAGTGCGCTAACTAAGAAACGTATTGAAGGAGCCTTAACAAAACAAGTTTGAGTTATTAATGGGTACATTCTAGATTTGAAGCTTTCGTGACTGCAAGGATTCTTACGCTTTGTTTTTTTTGGTAAAGTCACGTAGGTGAAAAATAAAATAAATGAAAACAACTAAATTAACAACGAAATTAAAGCAATTTAGTTGTATTCATTTCTTTAATTTTATTACATTTTATTTTTTACCTACGTGACTTTACCGAAAAAACCAAAGAGAATGGGTACATTCACAAATTATTCACATTTGCAATAATTCCTGCTAAATTTTAGCCAAAAGTAGCCGTCATCCGCGTTGCTTGTTGTGTTAAATGCTCAATCGTCTCTGTTTGATTTGTTTCAGGTCGTTCATCTGGTCGCCTTTTAAGGTCCCTCACTCCCATGACTACCACACTGCTCGTGGCTTTGTGTTTATACTAACTGGTGCTGGTGTTTACAGCTTGCAGCAAACAAGCAGCCTAAATGCAATCTTGACAATGCCTGTGGTTTATATTTTCAACAAACGAACCGTGGTGCTGTAAAATGTGATTTTAAACATATATTTAGACTTGGACATTTTCATTCTTCTTTGGCACGACTGTAAATAACTTTCGCTGAGTTTTAATTATAATTTCGTGTTCTGCAGTAAGCAAGGCTGATAGTCGACACATCGGTGAATATTTATTTTTAAGCTCGCGATACATAAGAATCAAAGTTTTTGATTTGTAGTATCGCGCGCTGAACCTGGCAACTCGAGTTCATTCTTGGCTACGGCTAACATCAGGGTTTCTAGATTTGAAGCTTTCGTGACTGCAATGATTCATATTCTCAGGTTTTTTCGGTAAAGTCACGTAGGTAAAAACATTAAAATTAATGAAAGTAAAATAAAACAAAACAAAATAAAATTCACGACGTTTCGGAGGCAACACAAGTCTCCGTCATCAGGTGGGACCGTCACAGCCGAATTAGCTGCATCAAGTGATGCAGCTAATTCGGCTTGATGCAGCTAATTCGGCTGTGACGGTCCCACCTGATGACGGAGACTTGTGTTGCCTCCGAAACGTCGTGAATTTTATTTTGTTTTGTTTTATTTTACTTTCATTAATTTTAATGTTTTTACCTACGTGACTTTACCGAAAAAACCTGAGAATATAAACATCAGGGTTGTGTGATCTCTGAACCAATCTTGGGCTCCCGACGCCTTCACCAATCTACGCTGGTCAGCGTGGTGAAGTATGGTCAAACAGCCTCCCATGATCGTGACGGAGCAGGAAAGCCTTCATCAGTGAGTTGAGAAAGGGCTGAAAATATGTTTTATTAGGTTGCAATTAGTTCACATGAGCCCCTGCAGCCACCAGTGGCTGCTACATTAACCGCAGAGTAAAAAAGAAAAGAATGTATTATTTCATCTAATCACAACAAATCATCAAATTGTGTGGAGAGGTGAACCGTTAAACTTCTAGCTGACAAGTGCCGGTGCTTCCTATGTAAAACAGTGCCGTTTGTAAGTGTGGCACCACCATGGTCCTGTATATTGTGTACCCGGGTGGATCGTTGAGGCTGATTTGCAGAATTGAGCTCGACTGAAGAGAATGGATATATGTCGTGCAGTCGTTGGTTGGCACGTGTATGTGTGTGCGCGCTTCACCTCACCATCTGGCCACCACGACCTGCGTAATCTCCTGTGTGCTCACATCTTATTGGTGGCTGTGTCTACAGTAGACTCTTGACACGACGAGCCCAACATTTAAGTTTTATTTGCAGGACTTCCGTAAAAGGAAGCATATTATATGTTTTGCAAAAAAAAAAGCAAACGGCACTTTGTCTTGATATTAAGACGGTTGTTTTGTATTGCTGTTTTTCTTCCAAGTGCATGTTTGAATTTGTAATTAAAATGTGACCTAGAAAATATAGGAAACTATGTATTGTTAACAATTGCATTTGGTCGTGCATGAGTTGAGGTTTGCGTGTGTGGATCAAATCTTTGCATCCGGAACCTAATTTTTTTCACAAGTACAGGCTTAGTCTTAGATCAGAACAAAATCTCTTCAGCGTGAGCGTAGATTAAAAAAAAACAACCCTGACTAACATCAGCAGTAAATGCAATATCAAATGCTATTATAATCTAACCCTGAAACATTTTGATTGCATTTTAAGCCACACACATGCGCACAATACCATTGGTTAAAATGGTGGCTGTCTAGGCCCGCGGTACCCTTGCTTTGATTCAGTTGGCAAGGATCTCCTTCTGCATGGTGCTCATCCCGAGTGCGTCCTCAGTCAGTTGGCCGTACGTGTGTCCATACTGGAACTTGTATCCTACGGACAGATCACAGACAGCGTGTTAATAATCCAGAGCGCCTGAATCCTGGGTAGCTTTAATCGGCCCCCATTTGGGGGAGAATTACTCATGAGGTTGCGGCTGGACCGAGAATGTTGTGCACACGCGGAATGTATTCCCTCTGTGATTCCTGTTCTTTGGGTTCAAGAATAAAAAATTATAATCCAGATCAACATCCCCATGTTAATTCAAAGCATAATGCAACAATACTAAACATTACTTATGACAGGTGCAGAAGTGGTGCAATCGACATGGTGGCTCAGTGGAAGAGTGAGCAGCTCGCAATGGGAAGGTTGTGACTTCAATTCCTATTTGAGGGTTGCCTCAGCCCATCATCCCTCTCGGGGTCGATAAAGTGAGTACCACTTTGTGGGGAAGTCAACAGTGGTTGCCTTATAGATGGACTCACCCCCCACCATAAGGATGTGCATTTTCCACCACTGCTCGTATGAGTAGGAAATCACATTGGCTTTAAAAAAATTATATACAGTACACAGGATACATGCTGCTGCTGCCGCTAAATGCGCAATCCATTCGGTACTCGGGCCCCTGAGTTTGATTGCCGGTGGAGGCGAACATCAATGATATCTGAACCTGTCCTGGACCTCCCCCCTCGCCTTCAACTTCTATGGTGAAGAATGAACAATCGACAATGTGGGAGGGAATTCCAAAGTGGAGCAGTGCGAGGAAAGAAGCACGGAGAGTGTGTTTTGACCGGCACTACTGCGGTTGACCAGAGTGTGGATGAGCCAAAACAGTAACGATAGAAGTGCGATAAGCAGGCGACCGACCGCCGTCAAGCGAGCGACTGGAGTGGAGCAGTGCGAGCAAATCGTTGTGCACCTGGGACGTAGCCCGTGTAGTTGGGGATGAGGCCCATGTCCGGGGCATAGATGACATTCCTGCTGGGTGGCTGCACTCCCTTGTGCTGCACGATGTCGGGGAGGTGCCCAGGCAGCGCCGTCAAGGTTGCCACCGCCTTGCTTTCGTGGTGGGTGTGCGGGCGCATCCCGTCCAGGAGATCGGGCTTCCAGGGGGACAGCGGCGCCATCGTGCCGCCCCTCCACGCGCTGGTCCTGTCCAGCTTGGAGCTGAACTCTCGGAGCGCACGGTTCGTCGTGACCGGGTACCCGGCCCCGATCAGGAAGCGCTCGCGTGGTACGTAGCCCGTGTATCCTGCAGAAAGCGTGGCAGCGGCGTGGCATTTACGAGTTGTTGCGGCTGGTGTGCGCGTCTCGCAATGATGGAGCTGCCATCGTTGAAGCGGTGATTATAATAATAAGAAGAAGAATCGTTATATTTATATAGCACTTGAATGCCTCAAACTCAAAACGCCTTACATCTCACGTCAAACAATTCTCAGGGCACCCCCATTGGCAGCTGTCCCTGTGCAGCACAAGGTGACTTAGCATCAGCTTGCGGTAGGTATTGGTTTGCCAGTAGGGGGCAATGATTGCTATGTGTAAATTTACGAATTTGCAGGTCATTTTTCGAATTTGGAAAATTTGGACCTAGGAGCCAGCACAGGATGGTCTGCTAATTCTTAATGACGATAGGGGACCTTCAGTGTCCACTGTGAACAGACGATGCACATTAATGATTAATACTCCGACAGTAATAACAAGGGCGGCCTGCTGGCTTTGAATCCGCCAACCTCTGCAACAAGCGGCAAACGTGCTACCGACGATGGATCGTGAAGATATTAGACGATGCCGATTGTTCACGAATGATGATTATAATATTCACGATCATTACATTACAGTGTCATTGATGATGGCGGTGCTTGCGTGACGCTCGACACGCACCAGACATGAACCACTTGTAGGGGTCGTCACTGTCCATGTTGTACGGGGAGTTGAGGACTCGGAGGGCGGGAGACGAGCGGTACAGGGGCACCTCCTTGGCCAGGCACGTCAGCGGACGGCTCGGCATCTGACACAGTCACAGCCCGGGCCACACAGCCGGTCGAGTCAGTCACGTGTGTTAATGTGTAAAGATCACCTGGAGCTTCTTCACGGCTTGCTGGGTGTGTCGTCTGCATTGTGATGTGTTTCATCTGGCAGGGCAAACACAATCTCTTCACCTTCCCATGCCACGCATATCCATTCATTTGCTGTACCAGAATGATTGACACCAAACAAAGAGGGATTTCTACAGCTCTATGCACACCTATGTAAACTGAATATTGCTCAATAAAAAATGACCTTGTGATTATTCTTTGGGTCTTTCGGTAAAGTCACGTAGATAGGTTGAAATAAAATAACAAAAACTACGACGTTTCGATTGCAACACAAGCGTTCGTCATCCGGAAAAGGGTGATTCATTGTGATTCATTGTTATTTTTACATAAATCTAACACTCCATTATATTCAATTTAATTAACACATTTTAGTCACTGCTGGACGAATGCTTGCTTCCCCATGCTGTGTCGGTCATGGGGGTTGTTTAACTATACTTCACCATATTGGTTAGTGGGTTGATGAAGGAAGTAGGCGGAGGGGGGCGAAGCAGGACACACACTTGGAACTGTTTAAATATCACTCGTGATCAAGAATTTAACTCGGCCAGTTTCGTAGTGTAGTGTGCTAACCACTGCCCCACCACTCCACCCATTAATAGTAAGTGTCCGTAAAAAACTAAGTGACAGCCCGCTGAGATAAATGGCCTCTTTTTCAAAGGATGCCTGTGACAGTACAGGACAGTACAACATAACAAAACGCAATATAGGACCAAATCCTATAATAAAAAAAACAACTTCATACAAGCAGCTATCTGTCAAGAAACCCCGATTAAAGTTTTACGTTTTTTATCAAACGGTTGTATGCAAATACCCAGGTACCGTATTTACAGAATGTAACCATTTCAATGCGATAGGCAGATAAGGCGCTCAAATTATACCGCACACGGATTCAATATTGAGATGGATTTAGGGCTGACGATTGTTAAACAATACGGTCCGCTTGCATTTAATTTAAGACTTAAGAGCGACATCCCATCGGATAGTTTTGTTGACCCAGTGGCTTATGCGTTCTCAACATTGGCAGCATATATAGGGCCCTAAGCAGAACTCCGTTCTGTCTCCACACATAAATAAGCAAGTCTTAGTCCATCAGTCTATTGGCTTTCCAGACCAATGCCATAATCAAGCAGCATTTGTTTAAGCAAGAAAGTTCTGCACCCATTTCGACCTTCTGTGTCTCATCGGCACAACGGCAGGCTCGTTAACACGAACCGACCGAGCCAGACAACCGATGACAACATGCATTGCACCTTGAAAGTGACGTGCTCGCTCGGCGAATCGCCTCCTCTGCGTTCAGCGACACTGCCCCTGGAGTGGAACCCACCATCGATCCCACCACCACCCCCGCCACCCGCTGAGCCATAGGTTCGAGCCCGGAACCTGGTCTCCCCGTCGAGGGACGTTGTCTGCAGGCGCCGCTTGGTCGCCACTCGCTGCTCCTTCTCGAAGAGACGGAGCGCATCGCGACACGTGTCCGCGTATGTGTGCGAGAAGAAGCACTCGGCTCGTGGGATGAACCCTAAAAAAGGGAGCAACACACGTACGCAGTATAATTGAACAACTGTCGTCTATTCTGTTCTTGTGAATGGCAATATGTTAAGGAGATGAATGCCAGTGCCGAGGTCTGCTCGCACGAGAGGGCTTCAGGAGAGAGTTCGTCTAGTTTTGCAATCCCTCCACAGAAGGAGCGCAGACAGCAGTGGCTTACTTTCAGGTTCATAGTTCGAGTTGCACGGCCACAATCGCACTACTGTGCCATTGTCTTTCATTTTCAACCTCTTAACGAGATGCGCGTATCGTCCTGTTGATGTTCTGATGCGGTTGATAGTTACACTGGTGTCTTCGAGAAATTCCAAAGCCAGTCCCAAACGTACCAGTCATATTGAAGATGTGATGTGATATAACAATTCAGCACGCTCCAAATGTAGCACTTCCCAGGTGCAAATCTCCATGGGTGTTTATGTTCATAAACGATCAACGAAAGTGTTAAAAATCTTTGCCCCCCCCCCTCCCCCCCATGTTTTGCAATAAATGTGGTTTACGAATTTCACTCCGTGATCAGAATATACTTATCTACATTTCAAATGTCCTCTCTCTAAACCTTCTGGAATTGATGTTGTGCACTCACGACGTGCTATATAAAAACACATACGCGACAAGAACCCCCGCATAGCCTACATAGGGCTGGAGAGGGCAAGTTCTGTGAGTGAAAGTTTTTAAAAGCAAAGCACGCATTCACAATTAAGCATCCGGATGTACAGAATTATTCCGGATAAATCAATCACAAGCACAACGCCTCTGGTTAATCTTGCAAAAGGGACAGTTTGGATCCACGTGCTCTCATCGAATGACGTAAATGAGGTTGAATTCATTGAGTGTTTCATTTGTTCCGCTTTGGGTCCTGTGGATAGGACTGGTGAACCCGCCTGGCTCAAGCACCGCGCCAAGGGAGGGATAGGAAGCTGCTCTCTAATCAACCCAGACAGGCGCGCGCGTTGCTTTGAGCTGATAAGCGCTTAAATAAGGCGCAATGGCATCGCCAGCTCTCTCATTAGTGGTCGATTAGTGTTGAAATGTCAGCATTGTTAAACTTGGCTGAATTCTAATGATACATTTATTATACGGAGCTGAAACGAGGCCAAATTGCAAGCATGCGTTTAGATGACTCTATGTAGATTATTTGGGTGCTATACATTTCCACATGATTAGCCACTTTGTTGAGCTATCGTTTGTGCCCAGGTCGCTTCTGAAAAATAAGATAATAGCTCAGTCGGCTTTATCTGGTAAAATAAAAAAACTAGTTTAGTTCAATATTTATTTTTAGTAATTTGCTCACTTTTCCTATCAAGTACTTTGCACTCCTCTCGTGTTTTTGTGTTGTTTGTTGGTATAACTTTCTGACCCGCCCCTACTGGGCATCTGTGCAAAAAAATAACTCTATAGCTTATCGTATTCCTCGAGTAAAGGTAAAAAATTAATGATTCTTATAATAGCTCATAATTATTATAAAAATGTAATAGACCTTCGTCCATCCATTGAACGATGAAACACATTCCCCCTTCATTCGGTGTTGGAGTTGTTTGACAATACTTTGCCACACGGGTGGGTGAAGGGAGTTTGGGGAACGCACGAGCCCAAGACCGCTTGAGGAATTTCCTCGCCACTGATCTGAGCCGGTTTCGGGCATCGAACTCGGGACGCCGGGTTGCGCGGCGCAGTAGGCTAAGAACTGAGCCACAGCTCCAACCCAAAACAACTTCATCTTATATCTTTATAAATAGCGCCTTTATCCAAGGCCGTATTTACAAGGGTAACGAGTGGTACGATGAGGGTAGCTAAAAGTGATGTGGTCAATAGTGATGTGGTCAATAGTGATGTGGTAAATAGTGATATGGTAAATAGGGATGGGATATGGGGGGGGGAGGTAAGTGGGTACGGGAATCACGGGGGTTGGTGCCTCGGGATGGAGGGAAGGATGGGTCAGGGAGAAGAGGTGGCTGGGTCTTGAGGGAGAAGCGGACGCGAGACACAGGGAGTTGGTGGCATGCTGAGTGTGGAGGGGAAGTTTGTCCCAGTGTGCACCGAGCGCTGGCAGCGGTCTGTCTAATTCGGGCTGCATGCACGCAGCGTTTCGTTATTAATTTACGTGAATATACAAAGACAAAAACAAAGATCCCCCGTTATAGCCTTAACAGACTGTAGGGGCAAGTGCTGTTAGCGAGCACCTATGAAGGCCGGCACGGCACACAAGGGGGTGGGTGGCCAACACCACGCCCGGCCGCCTTTGTCTCCCTAGTGGCGATGTTTACACATCGCACCGGGTTCTCATTTGAGGCTGAGTCGACCTAGGGGAGGCCCAGGACCGGTTCAGTTAATCGTCACTTGGTGTATGGCCGTGAGCGTGAATCGAACCCGGGTTCGCCATGTTCGTAGCGCAGCTTCATTACATTGAAGCGGAGAGTACTTGCATTAAAGCTCGTATTGCTCAATGGCGATACGCTGGCTTCAACGAAGCACTATGCTATCTGATCTCAGGGGGGTGGGATTTGAATCCGTAACCTTTGTTACACTGACGTGCCCACGTGTCCTGGTCCAGTCCCCTTGACTACAGCGCGACAACACGGCACGAGGCCAGGGGAAATAGGACCACAGATAGAAGTATTACTGAACACTCAACCCTTTCCAACATGTTTGGCGTCGAAAGTATTTGACTCGCAATAATCCGTTTCCTTTTCAGCGGCAGAACGAACGAGATGACGGCTAATGGCGTGAGACGTCATCACATTGGCTGCGAAGGCTTATCCATGAATGCTGCAGTGCCGGATAATCCCAGTAGCAAAAGTAGCTACATATGTATGTAGCTATGGGCCCCGCACTTTCAAGGGCCCCGCGCTAAATGCTTTGAAGCTATCAATTCCGGTTCAGTGATTCTGCAGTTGCTCTATTACTATAGTACTATACCGCCTTCAACTTTTATAAACGACTGGGTGTTTAAGGTTAGCGATTTGTCGTATTATCTGGCTGTATAGCAAATGAAAAATACAATTTACTAAGCAAGTAAAAATATTGTGTTTTAATATTAACGTGTTTATTTATTTATTTAGGGCACCTTTATAACATATGCTACAGGCCCCGCACTTGCTTAATCCGGCACTGCAATACTGTTTTCAACGCTTTGATCAACGTGTCATGTTTTATATGGGATAAGCCACTAATATTAAAACAACTTTATACGAGAATTTCATTGACATTGCATATTTTCTTCTTGACGAGTCGATAGATGTATGCACGTACGTAGAACTTCTTTCGCACCGTACGTTAAACCAACCGTGCTCCAGGCAGACAGATGGACAGAGCGAAATGCAAAACAAGATGATGGTGATTTAAAGCTTTCGTGACCGCAGAGATTCATATTCTTGGTTCTTTCGGTAAAGTCACGTAGAAGGGAAATAATAAAATAATGAAAATAAAACATCATATAATTAAATTATCACGACGTTTCGGCCACAACGCAAGCATCCGTCCTCAGGTGAAGAAACAAAGCTGTCGGAAAGACAGCGTCTTAATGCACACTGCTAAGCTTGGCAGGGTATTTTAAGCTGGGTGGGAGGAGGAGAGAGCCCTGACAAAGGAGTTTACGTGACTTTCCCGAAAGGACCAAGAATAAGATGATGGTGATGATGATGACGACGACGACGCACCCGTGTATCCGGGCACCATGCTGGCTGTCAGTTTCTGAGCGTCGGACACGGGGCGTCTCTGCGACATGCGCTGGTGACCAGGGGATCCCGGTGGGGGTCGCGGTTGGACCGGCCGCCCACTCTGCAGCACCAGCTTGTCCGAGTGAGCCACGGCAGGGTCGCGCAGAAGCTGGCCCGTCTGTTGCCCGTACGTGCTGCCCACGTTGTACTTGTACTGGGGGCAGTAGCCGCGGTACCTGTTGGTGGAATCGGCAGAGAGGCGAATGGAATCACCGTGACCTGAGCCGGCTCGTACCAAGTTACTACGTACGAGGGGAGTCAGGGGCGAGAGGAAAGGAAAGACATGTTACTGTCTTCCCAGACTTGTCACAAAAGTCTATCAACGTCCGTGATCAATTCAAGCCGTGATCAACCCACTCCTGAATGTCATCAGCCATGATCAATCCACAAGTGGATGAAGCCCGATTATTTTGTAAACAGTCCAAAATGAATGTTTTTCCCAGACTTGTCACAAAAGTCTAGCATCGTCCGTGATCAATTGAAGCCGTGATCAACCCACTCCTGAATGTCATCAGGCATGATCAATCCACAAATGGATGAAGCCCGATTATTTTGTAAATAGTCAAAATTTTATTTTTAACACGTAGGCTTTCGCTACCAATATCATCCATAAGAGAGGTTTTTTTGGGTGAGATCGCATCGATATATGAATATATCGTTAAAACCCGCCACCACCCGACACACCCAACTAGTAAGGGTTGTCACGTAAACAGAACATGCCAATTCGTCACGAGTACAGCACACCGGTGTGTTGGAGAGCCAAGCCACAACATTTACAGCTTCATCAGTTGTAATTACTGGCGAAACGTCGTACTAAGATTGTAAATGTTGTGGCCTGGCTCTCCAACGCACCGGTGTGCTGTACTAGTGACGAATTGGCACGTTCTGTTTACGTGACAACCCTTACTAGTTGGCTGTGTCGGGTGGTGGCGGGTTTTAACGACACATTTATATAGTTACGCGATGTAACCCCAAAAAAACCTCAATTATAGTCCAAATAAAGTCTGCCGTGTTCTCTATTCTGGACTTTATTTGGAACACTTCTCTCATCTCTCATCGGTCCTGATCAGTTCCAAGCCACGATCAATTTCACCGCTGAATGTCATCAGCCATGCTCAATATACTGCCGAATGAATGTTGTGTGCTGAAGCCCACCTACGTTTTTTGTTACTTAACAAAGAGACAAATAACCCTTACGGATCCGTACGACCGAACCCCACTTCCCTGATATTGGCGCGATGTTGTCGGATCTCGGAATGCAACAAGCGGGGTTTAAGCTCGGTTACTCCTTGACTCGGACTGCCCAGGAATATCGCATTTGCTGTAAGGAGGGTTGGCCTGCTGAGGTGGCCATGAGACGGGAGCCACTTGTGTGTTATTCATTCTTGAATCGATCTGTGCGGAGCGTTTAAGTGTTCACCCTTACGGTAGGCCTGTTTGTGTTTATCCATCTCCTCTCGTATTTTGCCACAAGGCAAACAATTCGTAGGTTTGGCCAAATATACCAATTGCAGGACACCCCCTGAAGAAAAAAAAACCACCCAACTCTGTTGGGACTTCGGGGAGGCTTTCTTTGAAATGTAAATACGTCTTGCATAGCTAATGGAATGTGCGTTGCAAGGGTTCCAATATTGTCAAGTTTTCAATGATTAGAGAGATCCCATGTTCGGTCTCAACTTGAGCGAACCGTGGCTGGCATTAAGTATTTTTAAATCCTTTATATTAAGTTCACTTGCTTGCTTGCGTGCTTACGACCGTGGAAATCTTTCGGTCGTTTTTTTAACCCACTTCCCGTGATCCAATCGAGCTGACATTTTGCACACAGACTCGTTGTGCGTGACAATTTATTTTCGTGAAATTATTTTTCCATAACTTTACACTTTTTAGGAATTTTTTTTGATATTTAATTACCAATTGCTTAATGGTGGCAGGCAATCACCTGACCCATAGGTGGCAATCATCTCAAGCCAGAGGACGAGAGGACTCTAGCCGCCACGCATATAAAGGATTTATAGTGAAAAACTTTGTTTTTACGGGTTAATTTTTTTTTATTCGTACTGGAAGTACTGTACATCAAAACACAATAGCAACTAGTAAAAACATTGCAATATCGTTACAATGCATATCGTATAATTTCCTGGAAAAAAATTATACAACAGCGACACTAGGATGGAATGCGTATTATAAATGTGAATTATTATTACTCGTAAGGCGTATATTGACCGGTGAACGTGTACACTATTCCCAGGTTGCCGTGTGTGTGTGTGACCCCGTTACCGTGTTGCCAATAGCACTCAGTGGAAGTCGTCACTACCCCCTTCTTAACTCCAGTCGCTATAGAGACACGTACACAATGGCAGTCCGCACACGCCCAGCTCTTTGCGGGGGTCTTTGCTTGAGCAAGTTCACACACACACAAAGAGACCCCCACCCACCCCCCGTAGCCCTTAACACACTGTTGGGGTAAGAATTGTTAGCGAGCACCTATTAAGGGCGCCACGGTTTCTGCACGGCGCACAGGAGCGGGTGTTCGTGGGCAGCATCGCACAAGGCTGTCTTTGTCTCCCCAGCGATGATTTGTTACACACCGTGCCGCCAGGAAAACTCACTCGAGGCTAAGTCGACGGAGGGGAGGGCCCAAGACGGGTTCGGATATCACTCCCCACCGCTGTCAGCCATGGCCGATAATCCAATTCGGGTGGCTTGATTCGTAGCACTGTGCATTAACACGACTACGCAACCGCTCCCCAACACACACACAAACATACATAAGCACTGAATAGACCAATAGGGCTCTAAATAGTGGAGTTACTTGTTCGTTGCTTAGGCGTCACACGAGTTTTAGAGGCTTGCATTGGCAGCGTGACGTGGATCTCCAATGCTATCTCACAATGGTGCGCATTGCGTGGGTACATTGTGGTCTGTGATATCCGAGTCCGTCATGCCCTCCTGCCCCTCGCTTCAACCAGACCGTACTGACCAGTCTGGTGAAGTATGGTCTCTCAGCTAGCAGTAGACAGTGCCGTGAATAATTCCGACTCCAGTGACTCCGTCATCCCGAGAGCCGGAACGAGCAAAGTTACCCAGCAGCGTTTGTTTCAGCAGGCAAACCCTCGAACGGGTTTCGATCTCACGAATTCTCATCAGCAGCACGGAGCTATGCTTTGATCGTAATTTACGGATTGCAAGATGTCTTATAATGAGAGTAAAAGTGCGTCTTATAATCCGTAGAATACGGTGCGTGCGTGATGAATGTGATGCATACACGTCGCGAAGCTTTAGCCCCCCGTGTCACTCACCCGGGGATGTAGTGCGGCTCTGCGGTCATCAGCAGCGAGCTGATCTTGGGAGGAAAAACGTCTTGGTCCATTTCACCTTCTCGCTTGAAAATACAATTTGAAACAACAAACCAAAAAAAATAAACTATAAAGGAAAGAATATACGTATAACGACACAGACACGCGCACACACACAACTCGCAAACTCACCGCACGGATACAACTGTGAAGAGCCACCCTCGATGAGACCGGCCAGATTGCCCGTGTGGGGCACCGCGTGCCAACCTTACCGCTTCGTCCTCTGCCGTGAACGCCGCCTGTGGTGTTTGCCCGTTGGCGATGCCGCTATTTAAGCCACCTCGACTTGTGCTTTCGTTCGCTACTCCCTCACTCTTTGCGGGAAAAGCCCTCCCCGAGATGGCGACCGCTAAACCAGGCACTGCCCCGCTGGAAGGCGGGACGCTGGCACCTAGGAGATGGTGTTGTGACATGCACCAACAAAACCCATCGCCATGCGCGTAACTCGAACGCGCGTGTCACGCCTGTGGCGACGATCTGCACGACGATTGTTGATTGTCATAGAATGTCTTATTCGGGCGCGTGTGTGTGTGTGGGGGGGGGGGGGGATTGGTAGTCTCTTGTCGTAGGAATGTGGAATTTCCACCGAGGCTCTGTTGTAGGGATGTGGAGCTATCCATCTTCGGCCGAGGGCTGTAAGAAAGAGTTTAAAACCATTATGGACTGAATCGAATGCATTGCATGCCGAACTTATTTCGCACCGTACGTAGCCAACCGTGCAAATCGGAGATGTATTGGAGCTGTCCTATGTGTTGTTAGTCCTTACTATAGCGGGTGGGTGGGTGTGTTAGAGGCGTTGTTATGCACAGCTCTGCTGTACTGTCGCATGCGGAACGTGTATATTTTTTTTACCACCGCCTCTGAGCGTTAATGCCGGAGCAGGGACTCTTTGTGCATTTGGTAGTGTGTGTGCAGAAGGCGTTTGAGTGAATGTAGTCCCGGCCTGTTTATTGTAATGGTTGAATGTGTTCGAACGTAAGCGTGTGCACTCTATTTCATTTGCAGTGTGTAGATCAGGTTGTGTGTACGGTCCTGTATTACCTGAAGAAAATATTCGCTTGAACGTCACCCCTCCTTTTTTATTGCCATTGTTAAACACACGTTACATTTCATTAAGCCTAACACCCGTGCGGTGTGTCGAGCACTTTGTCATTCCACTGCTGAATGAGAGCTTCCTCACGCCTTTCGTGCTCTAAGGAATATAATTTGACCATACTTCACGCTGGTCATTGCGTAAATTAGAATCAAATTAATTTTGGTAAAGGGCGGGGTGTTACTGAAATTCACACCGTCTACAACACCTGTTCTTTAACGCTTTGTGGTTATCAATCCAAGCACTGTCCAGGCCCAAAGCCCTGCTTAGCTTCTGCATCTTTCATTTGTCGTTGAGTTTTATTGCTCAGCCATGAGTGTTAACTTCATGAAACCATGAATATTTCAATCTGGTTTGTTTAGTTCATTTTTTTTTCAGTGTGATGTCATCTGGTTGCGTAGAGATGATCAATGTGTATCGTTTGATTATATTGTGTAGAGGCAACGTCACATGTCTGTCAGCCCACAACCCTTGCTTGAGTAAATGTCACAATTACAGTCGAATCAGGGCTCATTCTGAGCGGAAGTCCATGGTGACTGATGTTATTGATGACGAGTTATATAGGGCATGTGACCTAATATCTAGGTAAAAACATAATCATTATCAAAATATGCTCTTTCACCAATAGAGTTCTAACAAGTCAGTCTGTCGTATATACATGGGGAATAATTGACATAGAATAGCCTTCTTAACATGAAAACCTCTAAATTTCGATTTAAAGCTTTCGTGACTGCAGGGATTCATCTTCTTGGTTCTTTTGGTAAAGTAACGTAGAAGGAAAATAATAAAATAATAAAAATAAAACATAATAAAATAATTCTCACGACGTTTCGGCCACAACAGGTCTCCACCTGAAGACGGCTGCTTGGGTTGTGGCCGAACGTCGTGAGAATTATTAAATTGTTTTATTTTTATTATTTTATTATTTTCCTTCTACGTGACTTTACCGAAAGAACCAAGAAGATGAAAACCTCTTTTGTGAATAGCCAAAACACTGAGCACCGTGAATTGTCAAAAATAGTAGGGAATTGATGACGAACCGCACAATATACTTTCTCGCATTTGTGCACAATGGGTGTATGCCGTGGTGCAGTCGACGGACCATACAGACACAAGACTGCCCAACACGCATGGTTACAATTGAGCAAAACACATCTTTCCTGTTAGATACGAGGTGTTCTCAATCTATGATTGACCTTGCGATACCCATATATATCTTTAAAAAAACTCTTATCCTGAACGAGGATGACCAATGTATTGTTGCAGCCATCTGAAATGTGTCAAGGTGCAACAAGAGGGCATTGCGTCAAAAGCCATTATACGGTATTATGCTCCATGCCTTTACCTGCCAGTACTGATCAGCATATGGTGAAATAATCCCCATAACTTGCATAGTGTGACGATGCCCTCATCGAGGAGTGGATTGACCCTCTAACTTCCCTGGCAATACTGTGGGAACAGTGCTCTAGTAGACACGAAATGGGCGTGTTGGTGCATCTGCCCTTGAACTTGCAAGATTCGGGCAGCTTTGCGATTGTCATAGATGTTAATGAGGCGATGCATTCCTGTACATTGCAATTAAAACGATGCTTCATGTTTTATGTATTTATTCTTTTGATTTCTGCTCAGTATGATACACACATGACTGAGATGAATAAATACACACATCAGTTGCTTAAACTTGTATATGCTGGATTTATGGAAAGCAAATGTTAATGTTTTCTGTAATTTTAGGAGTAAAATCACCACCCCCCCCCCCTAATGTGACATTCTTTCATGTAATTTCATAAAAAAGGTAAAGCTCCAGCCTTGCGATAATTGCTTGCTCATTCCACTGCTGTGTGAAGAGCCTCCACTGGAGGATATTTTGGCCAGACATCCTGGAAAAGGTGGGGGTACCAACACTGTACCCGACCATATGCATCCTGCCGATCGACTAACCACGCCGTACACATTCATACTGCAGGGCGAAAAGAGGTGGGGGGTGGGGGGATTTGATAAATTTGCACCGTTTCAAATACCACGCCGGGAGATCGAATTAAATCGGTGACCTCTGAATTACAAGTCAAGTGTGCTAACCGTAACACCACCGCAGCGTCCTTAGCATAATCTTATAGCAGTCGCATATATATGCATATTATGGCAGTTCACAGTGAACATGAGGCGTGAGAAGGTTGGGTTTGTACATTTAAAGAGTTTCATGAATACGACATTGAAATAAACGGGCAACGTAGTTTTATGGAAACTGTAGCAGCACGTTTAGTCATACACCGGCCGAAAGCCAGATGCCTTCGTGCCGCTGGCCACGCCGTCTTCCGCTGGCTGGCTTGGTGGCAGTGCAGCGAGGCCCCCTTCCCTGAGGGCCATGTATCCCGTGTCGTCCTCCTCGCTGCCTGTCAGCACAGCGTTTCTGAGCTTCGGGATCTCCGCGAACGGCAAGTACGCCTCACCTGTGGAAGTGCGAAGGGCATTGTGTCATTATGGTTTGACGAAAGAACGTGCATATATATATCAATGTTGTTATCGGTTTATATTACCTGGGTCACAAACGTTGAACTCGCAAAGAAAATGGGCACAAAAGCCAAAAACGCAAATAAGCAAGGAGAGATGCATGCATGCATTATACTGCAGCATGGAAAGAGGGACACACGACATTGAGCACACACTCAAGTTAGATACATCACTCAGGTTAGATACAAACTTCAAATCTAGAATAAATACATCAAATTAACTGTTGCGAAAAGTAAGTGGATATGGGCAAGATACTTCGCTGGAAGGGATGGTGGCCGGTGGTTAAGACTAACTACCGAGTGTCCACCAAAAGAGGGAACATGCCTGAGAGAATATCTACCACAGAGATGGGGCAATGAAATCAGCTCATGCGCAGGTGCAAGACAGTGAGAGATGGGAATGGCTTGGGAAGGCCCTCATCCGGCAGGGGATTGATCATGGCTGATGATGTCTAAAAAAAGACGTAAAATTAACCCTTTATTGTATTAAGATAGAGTAGCATGTGCTTTATCTTCATTTATATGTAACTTGAATGCCTGCGAGTGCAATGACACATGCGGGAGGGTTTTAGTAAAGTGTCCACAGAGTGCGTTTTAAGACTGCGGATGTTAAAGGTGCCGAGGCCCACAGCTGTGCTCACCGACGGGTAGGCCAGCCTCACGTCTGCTCTTTTCCGTGTCGAAGAATGTCTCGTGCTGCTCCCAGCGACGGTCGCACGCCGCGCACAGAAAACTCGACTCAAAACGCGGGCAGCTGCAACCTGGCGACACAATCGGGTCACTCGATTGTCTGCAGTATGAGGAGTTGTGTTGCCAAGTTTTTGTTGGTGTCTTGCTCTAACAAAGTGGTACCCCCCCACCTCTCAAACCTGTGGTCTACAGACCACTGGTGGTTTGCAAGGGCATGGGAGGAAGTGGTCCGCTGATTCGTTACCCCAATTAAGGTTTTTTTGGTATTATTTAGAAAAATATGTTATTGTGTATATGGTGGTCTGTGATGAATCTCTTTCATTTTTTTCCAAAGGATGACAATGGTACTGTAGGTGTAGAAACATTCGGAACTACCGCTCTAAAGCAAGGTCCAGGCCAAACTCACCTTTGGTCTTGCAAGAGAGGCTGCCTCTGGGAACGTGTGCGTCGTGGCTATGTTTGCAGCGACACTTGGCGCGCCAGTTCTTCGGCTCGAAGCCAGGACGCTTTCGCAGCCAGAACTCTCCCACCTCCTCCGGCCGGGAAGGGATGAAAGCAAATGCACGGCACCCGCATCCCGGTTTGGCACATGGCACGTGTACACTCTGACCTGCGCACGGCACGTGTGGAGATGGTATCAATTCCTCGGCAATTGCATATGCTGTCCACGTCGGTGTTTCCCAACTCCAGACCTTGCGAATCTCTACGGCAGTACAGCTTTCCGTGATTACCCGACCATCAGGCGCAAGCAGTGTTGCAGTCAGTGGCGTCATTCGCGCACGATCAGAAAAGATTGACAATTATGGAGGACTGGAGGTTGAGAGATGCTACTCTACATCATATGTAAAATTTTCACGGTTATGCGATAAAACTAACAAAACCAGGATCCCATGTTTTTTTTAAAGTGACAGTAAAGACCTTCGCTTCAGACCCGAGTTGCTCGGTGAATATGCGGTTTTGGCGGTGGCAAACACGTCTTCACCCGTGTAGCTGTGGTGATTGGCGAGAAGGTGCCCGCAGAAGCAGCGGCACGATTCTCCCACACGGATGCAGTCCCACGTGAACTCTGGGCAGCGCCAGCCCACGTACACGCCTGCCCCCACGCACACGCCAATGCTTAGACAAGTAGCCTATACAATGGGGGAACTTTGGATATTTTTGTTGTAACACACCTCGAAGTTAAATGGGTTAGTCGATCAGCCAGTCGTGTGTAGTGGGGTGAATGTGGGTAAGTGTAACTCTTCCTTCAAAGGAGTGTGGACAATGTGGAAGAGTAAGCCAAACACCCTCTAGAGGGACTCTATCTTTCGCCTTCCTCTGGTGGAGGCCCTTTTGCCAGTAGTAGCATGAGCAGGTAATTGCAGGGCTGCACCTCTACTTTACATTGGACCTTCGCCATATGTTGAGTATTATCTTCTGGAAATGTTGAGTTCATGTTTATTCTAATAAACGGTGCACACGTGTAATCTTGCATGTTGAAAATGAGGGTTGGTGAAATGTGCATCTTTGTGAAATTCCCAAACCCACTGGCCTGCAATATGTGCAGGAGATCACAGTGCAGCAGCTTGGTTTGTGAACTCCTCTGGATAAGTAAATGACAATCTTGCACCTCAGATGATCAATCGTACATGTACAGGCTCTTTGTCAATCCACTGCTGGATGAGGACCTTCAGGGCCGAGCGGGTCATGGGAGCTATTTGGCTATGCTTTACTACTCTGGTCAGAACAGGTGGGTGAAGGTGGGAATCATAGGAGTGGGAGTACAAGAACGATTGTTGCTGTACTGCCATCAGCTGCCCACCACGTAGTCGCACAGACGATTCATCATGGCCCGTTAACTTAAACTCGCCATGTTGGGCTCTGCGTTGCATGCTTGATTTGTGTTGATAATTGATGTGTTGTGCTTGTCACACCTGTCTTGAGAGCCTGCAGGGTGGCTTCCCTCTCTGGGTCGAAGAGCTCTTTCACTTTGGCCGCGAAGTTTTCCTGATGCATGGCCTTGGCGACAGATACGATTTCCTTTTTCTGTGCAGGGATCACAGCTCTGCCAGTGTAGCCTGCGACACACGCGAGAGAGCACGCTGTAGCGAAAATATACAACGTACAGGCCCTTTCGTCAGTCCACTGGTGAATGAGAGCCTGCCCATGCCGTACATGCCAATGGGGTCAAATGACCACACTCACCATGCTCGTCAACGTGGGTTGGTGAAGGCGGGCAGAGTACATGTGGAAGCATAGAAGTACACACGGTACAATGGATTTTGTTTTGCTGCCCACGTCGTAGGCCTGTGGCCCATGTCAGCCTGTGGTGGTCACACATTAAAGCACTATCCAGGCTCCAGCCTGCTTAGCTTCAGAGATCTGACAAAATCAAGAACATTCCTGGTGTCATGGTCATAGGCTCATGGGCATGCAGGTAAAAGTAATCGAATACAAATAAATGATAATTTGTTTTGGAGAGAGCGCTCTCATTTATGCCAGGTCGTCTCGCAGTGATTCACGTAAAATCTCAACAGCTGTCCGTGTGGGTACAAGCTGGCCCAGCAGCCGGTCTGCAAATGAACACTTTTGCCAGTAGGGAGGGCCATGATTGCTTATGTTGTAATTCCTCTGAGGTAAATTTCAGTTTTAAAAGTTTCCAAATTCGGACCCTGACGCGGGCACACGATGGCCTACTCTTGCAAATGACAACGGAGGATCTTTTGAGGTCCACCGTGAAACGGATGGAGCATATTGTTGGGGTCGGGACGCCCGCAGCGAGAATCATGGCAGGCGCTGGATTCAAACGATGAACCTTTGCAACAGCCACACACGCTAACGTTGAAAAATATTAACTTTGTGCACGTGTTTTATTTTCAATAATGTCACTCTATTTGTGGATCATTTTGTGGTGGAGAGTGGTGCCGCAGTGGTTAGTGCACTGCACTGTTGAACCTGCCGGCCCTCGTCCGGCCCATGGCTAACATGAGAGGTGAGTGATATCCAAACTGGTCTTGGACCCCTGCCCCTCCGTATTGACCAGCTAATGAAGTAAGGTCAAACAACCCCCGTGACAAAAAGGTAAGCAGAGACCTTCATTCAGCAGTGAATTGTTTAATAATTTGTAGATAATTGAGCAATTTGTATTCTTCGTGGAATGTCCCCATTAGGCAGTGTGTAGCTTTCTCACAAAGAGGGCCTTGTTTTTTTTTATTCTGATGGGTTCGACACAATGAAGAACCATGTGTCCTTTTCTACAAATACTCTCTGGCAGCGATTTTTTTACGGAGGGAGCAATTTGTACTCAACACTAATTAATACAATTAAAATCATGACACGTCACCAATTAAAATGGCAGCTATTTGACAAGCGCTGCGTTAGCAATTAATACATTGCAAGTTAGAGTGAAATTATCCCAAACCACGTTCATTGAAGATCCACAAGTTCCACTGACAATTACCCTTGAAAAGCTTTGCACAAGCGTAACCCCCCCCCCCCCCAAATATAGCATTAGGTTCCCACTGGGTGCACCTTCATTTGGTAACGCAATTTCAAAGTGTTTAATTTGTCGCAAATTATACGCAGTGATTTCCCATAAGACGAACCTCCCAAAAAGTTACAAAAATTACCACCACTGAAAAGAGGCTTCTTGTGACATACACAAACACTGCTTCACGGAAAAGCATTATCCAAGGTTCCAAACCCACATGCTTCCAGGAATACATTTCAGCCAGAGCTGTCTGGGGCTGAGCTCCAGAAACCGCTGCCAAAAAAGTATCTGCCAGGGGTTCGGAGGACCCTGGAAATTATTCCGTGAGATATTACGTCCTCAGCCCGGAATGCATCACAATAATTACTGCAACCACCACGTGGAGGGGGAAAAAAACCCAACACAATGTGCCATTGAAGCAGGCCATGTATTGTCATGCACTAGAGATCAAGGCACATTCCATCAGGCAGCACCTCTTCGCGATACGACCTTCAATGCTTCCGGCTTTTTCTTAGCCACGGCTCCTGCCCTCGCTGACGTCGCTGTTGCTGCTCCCGATGTCCCTGCGGGGCTGGCAGTCCTCTCTGGAGGAGGCCGATCCTTTGGCTGCCCTGCAGGGCATGCCCTCCCTCCTCCTGCGCCCTTCCCCTCCATGATTTTGACCTCTGCTCCTGCCCCCGCCGATGGCTTTGTTGCTCCCGATGCCCCTGCTGGAGGAGGCCGATCCTCTGGCTGCCCTGCAGGGCATACCCTCCCTCCTCCTGCGCCCTTCCCCTCCATGATTTTGACCTCTGCTCCTGCCCCCGCCGATGGCTTTGTTGCTCCCGATGCCCCTGCTGGAGGAGGCCGATCCTCTGGCTGCCCTGCAGGGCATACCCTCCGCCTCACTCCTCCTTTTGTCTCCGTCGTCGTGGTGGTGGCGGCCGTGGCCTCATGACAACCATCATCTCCGCCGGTCAAACGATGGGCGTCACCGTTAATTGTGTCTGTCCGCCTGTCCTGCTTCTGGTCGACACTGCTGCGCCGCATTGCAACAACTAAGATCAACCCGGGGATATTGCCGAGTGACGATAACAGTCCCGCTGAGAACGGAAATCTTAACACAGCCCTGGAGCTGTTATAATAATCCCAGGTGTGTCGCGCTAACACAGCACACGATTTATTCTGCACCGCGGACACGTCAGTGTTGCATGGATATCTTGAATGTTGTCATTTCCTGTGACCGGGTAACGAAGGAATAAAAAGGACCCCGACTAGTATTTATAAAATGCGGCTCTACCGCCACCTAGAGGCGTTGTTAGGTTATTTCCACCGGCAAGTCAACATGCCGAAGTTGGGCCATCGCCGTGCATGTGTGGTGGTTGGAACCGTTGACCCGATGTTGTCAGTCTAACGTTCCATGTTTACTGGGGCAGGCACTTGCAAATGCAATGGTACCATAACTCATAATGGATTAAATGTTGATTTTAAGCTTTCGTGACTGCAGGAATCCATACTCTTTGGTTCTCTCGGTAAAGTCACGTAGGTAGAAAAAAAAATAATAGATCACGACCTTTCGATCGCAACGCAAGCAATCGTCATAAATCAGGAAGAGAGCAATTTCCAAGCGAAATCATTGAGGGCAGCAACCCAATGTATGAATGCTCCCGGGCCATGAAAGGGTTATGAATGATTGTCAAGTTCAGCCACAAGAGGGCGTACTGACACCGTTAACAACAATGCGCCATTGTACAGCACACACACATCAAGATGTGCCGCAAGCGTTACAAAACTTGACATTTGTCACAAATATAGTCAAGTCGCTGCTATTGGCTACAAAAAAAGTTCCTCACACCTTTACTAAATACCATCATGGTCTTTCCAACATTTCAGAACGGACATTTGAATAAAAAAATACTTGGCTTGCATGGGTGTGTATCTGAAGTATCTGAAGGCACGGTATCCAAATATGAAATCGAATTTTGAAATCCAAAAACAAGCATCTTTAAATTTGGCCCTTCCCTGGAAAAACAATTATCCTGGACAAGATTTATACTGACATTTGTGTTTTTAAACCGAGATTGCAGCACGGTTGTGTATCGATGTTTGGAAGAGTTTTGAAGCCAGTGCCAGCACCCTCTCTTGGGTACTTCATTGTCGAGCGCGATTACGACGTAGACAGCAGGCAAACCTGCTTCAAGTTACGAGTACTACATTCACATTCGGGTTTTCACTTGTCCTGGTTTTTCTCAAGGCATCCTCATGTTCAGGCACCGGTCCTTGAACATCTGTAAGTCTCCCCAAGACATTAAACATCCTGGACTTTTGTCCGTCCCAAAATAACATTTAGTTTCCCTCTGTTCTGGTGTTGTAACCACTGTTACAAACACACCATCGTTTTGCTAAGAGGTAGTGTGCAGCATGAATAAGTGTCAGTGACAATATAAAAAAAGCTTTTTAATATGTCCCAGCAATTGGCATGATCCTTCATATGCACAATTAAATTACACCCATGATTTCTAACCAGAGATGTATAGATGGGGAGTGAGATGACCTGGTTAAGGAAGGATATATACAATCAAGCGTTCAAACATGTATAGGCCATTAAATTCAGTTATTCCTTATTTTACATGCATTGTGACATCCAACTCAGTGCTATGTACAGCTGGCTTTGTTGAGAAAAATTGCTGACTAATTCCCACAGGTGATGGGCGGCATTGATTCTGCAGGCATTATACGCATGCAGTGCTTTGTACAATAGGGAAGGGCTGTAATGTGTTGAGAGAATATTCCAATCCCAATGTACACAAAGGCTTTTTGGTTTGGGTCGAATTCATTATGGAAAATTGTGGAATCAGGGTTTCATTGTGGAGGGAGACAGTCACTTCCCCCTAAGGTCAATGGCTAAAATATGTGTTGCTTTAGTTTAGTCATTTGTTCTTGAAGAACTTTGGGCTTTGCAGATAGTAACCTGTCTTAAAAAAGAGAAATATCATTTTATTTCAGAACCCATGGTTTTAGTGCTATAGAGAAATGTTATTTCATGTCGCCCAGATTATGTCACATAACAAACAAAAAATCCCAGCCCCCAGGCCTTCGACTGCTTTGGTTTTGTTGCTTAAGCAGAGCGTTTGATGTGGTTTCACATGCTGAGGGACACGAGACAGAAATAAAACCTCCCCCCCCTCCACTGGTAGCTGTACTGAAGAGATGCATTGCGTGGAGAATAGTTGGCCTGGGGCTATAGTCAAACTCTCCCATTATATCATCAATCACGAGACATTCAGAGAGCAAAAAATGGTGTGAGGATCCACTCTTGTCATGTTTAAAAAACAATGCCATGTAATAACGATCATAATTATTCACCGTGGAGGCAATGCTCTGTCTGTAATGAGTTGTCACAATGCTTTGTTTTCGAGTAAATGTGTGTTGGCATGGTAGTTGAAAGTGGTTGGGGAAATAGGGAGAGGGTTCTGATAGTGACATGCCATTTGTGCTTCACCCCAATGCTTTTATACAAGTGAACTAATGGTAAACAAACAAAATCATGAGAAAGGTTATTGAGTTAGATCACGTACATGCAAATTTGTCGACACAGATAATTCGTAAGGGGTTGTCACGTGAAAAAAAACGTGCCAAATGTGTTGATACTTGAGCACCACCGGTGTGTTAGAGAGTAAACTCACAACATTTACAATTTGAGTCCAACGATTCACTGGTCACTACAACCAGCTTCAACAGGCCATTGCCAAAATTGTAGGTGGGTTTACGAGAACATTTATATTTACTTGATCTAACCCAAAAAACGTTATCATTAATAATATTGGTCGCGAGAGCCTACTTGTTATATATAAATAAATCACTTGATATGAAACAGCCACAATTGTGTGCGCTGTTTTGCCACCTTACTTTGAACCAAAGTCAATACAGTACAAGGATTTTGTGACGATTTTTTCTTGAAATTCATCGATGAGGGTCATTTATTTACTTAACTTATTCATACTTAAGGACATTGGACGAATGGCTGGGTTTAGAATCAGGGGGAACAAGGGAGAGAAGGTGATGTTGTGTTGATGGCTCATGGGCTTCACTCGAGTTTTAGTACCAGCCTCGTATCATCAGACATAACTCGAGAGGGCTCAGTGTCTCTGCTGAAGGCTCATTCCCCCTTTTATCAATATGCAAACTTCACTCGATGATATACAAACTGTCTGGGAGGGGGGGGTACAATTAAGCAATGTGTGCCAATATTCTTAGGTTTTTTCAGTAAAGTCACGTAGGTAAAAAATTATAATTAATAAAAAGTAATATAAAAATAAAATTAAAATCACGACGTTTCGGAGGCAACACAAGCTTCCGTCTTCAGGTTGAACCGTCACAGGACGATTGCTGTATCAAATAAGAGACATTTCAAGAGACCCGTCCTTGTATATATACTGGTTGAGGGTGGGAGGAGCCAAGGCAGGCACCTGGATCGGAGTTTTGTATTATTATTGTGAGGTTGGTGCGGCTGAAGCCGCTGCTAGGAATGAGCCTTTGTTGTGTAGACTGGTTGAACTGGAAGGTACCATAGTTGTTGAGGTGCGGCTGCTGTAAAGGTGCGGCTGCTGTAAATGGGACTGAGCCTTTGTTATGTAGATGAAACAGCCCTTTGCTATGTTGATGGGATTAATTCTAGATTTGCCAAATATGTGGTAAAACTTAAAGCAGGAAACCAGTGTGTGAAAAAAGAAAGAAATGTGTGCCAAGCCTTGCATTACACACACACGGGGTGAGAGCTACAGGAAAATACACGATAGGCAACAGGCACATCACAGCATTACTCATTCTGTACGGTGTGTCACCACCAAATACACTTTGTTGAAAATTGTGGTGTGCGCTGCCCCTGAGTTGTTGTATGCTCCCCTCCCCCCACCTTTTTAAACAGGGTCAGCTTCTGGGGATGCCTGGGTACTGCTCTTTCTGTGGTGCTCTTAATCCAGTGGCTGTACAAAAGAAAAAAAAATCGATTCTTGTTTGATAATATAATTAATGGAATCTACTTTACAATTTATATTTTTGACTAAGTTGAGACCAATTTGTGGTATAGCAGTTGTTATTTAAAATCTATATTTTTCATATTGGACTAGCAGTGTTTATTTATTGAGCTTTATCATCGTTTGTTATTAGGGTTAAAAAAAAATTATACCTGGATAATCCTTTCAGATGGGACGTCTCCCTTGCAAGGATGTCAAGGGTATATCTAAATTGTGCTTTTCACTGGGTTTCTATAAGAGGCAGGAGTTAATAACTCACCCTATTGAATGAAATGCACCCGGGAGGATGTCCACCGAGGAGCTGTATTGATCAAATCAGCTTACGTGAAGGTGCGAGGTGGATTATTACATTGCGGGATCGTGAGAGATGGCGATGGCTTAGGGAGGCCTCATTATACAGCAGGTGGCTTGACCGTGGCTGCTGTTGTTGTTGATGATGCTGAGAGGCAATTCCACACTGGGCAGGATAACCTATTTTAACAAATTTTATATATTTTACGATTTATTATTTTTATTTCACCAGGTAAGGCCCACTGAGCTACGAAGCGCTTTGGCCACAAATGATAGCTCAACGGCTTATCATGTGGAAATTTATATCAGCCAAATACTTTAAACACATGTTTCTAAATGTGCAGGGCAAAACTGTAGGACCCAGAGAAAAATCCACGCGGCCGCGGGGAAAACATGCAAACTCCAAATATACAGCAGGCGTCAGGGTTGGGATTGAACCCACAACCTCCTGCATACCAGGCGAGGAAGATAATGTATTTCCACTGCGGAGTAAAAAAACTAAACTTTTAATAGCTAGCGCTAGCATCATGCAATTGTGATTGACTTGTTTTTGGTAGTTTTCATTAGATAGGGATGAGAGCCTTGTACATGCAATGTGGTGGTCACGTGACACGCATGTGAGGCGTGATGGGCGTTTTGCCTTTCTGCTGCTCTTTGTGAGAAACACCTTTGTGTGTCGTTAAATCTAACTCTTCAGGCAGCTAAGAATCACATCGTAAAAAGAATTAACTCATTCGATGACCCCGCTCTCAACTTAACAGGCCGTTCACCCAGCACTGGAAGGGGCTCTTTAGTCCTTCACAATGCTGGTTTGTCACATATCAATTCATCATTCGGTGAAGTCTATTAAAACATGATTGCCCCCCTAATTAGGGCTATACCCAAATGGAATCAAATACTAGGACCTCAAGTGCATCGAGTTGGATGGACTTACCAACGGCCTGCAAAAAGCACTTCTGTTTAACCAATTATGTTCCATAATAAATGCACCCTCTTGGACAATAACCATTACAGCCCCTTCTTACTGGCGGGTTTGAGAACAACAGTTTAGACTTTTAGGAACTTATATGTAATAAACGTTATGGGTAAAGGTGCAGCCTTGTAACTGATGCACACACCACTGCTGTCAGAAGCATCTCCGCGAGAGGGAGCTCGAGAAAGCCCCTCTTGAGGATATTTTTGGCCTACTCTTGTTAACGCTGGCTAGACGTCTTTCTTGGAAGAGGTGGGAGTTTCCACACTTCACCCCACCACACTCGTGAGCTCCCGGCCAACTCACCTTGATGTACTCATGTATAGGCATTTGCTAGGTGGGCAGCAGCAGGGTGATACCGTTTTCAGAAATTTGCCCCATTATTTCATCTGCCACGCTGGGAGATCGAACCCGTGCCCTCTGGATTGTAAGTCCAATGTGCTAAGCATTATACCACAACAGCTTCCAATACAATTTATATCGGGGCGAAAAAATATATATTCTACGTATTTTCCTGCTGTGCATTGCTGTCAATTCGAATGTCCAATTTAACCAATGTAAGCCCCCCCTCCCTGCAGTTATTTATTGTCCATGTTCTAAGAAAATAACAATTTATCTTTTGATTGAAACATTTTCCGAACATAGATTGATGAAAATAAATACAGCGTTGACGTCAATTGTAATCTATATATATAAAATCGCAAATCTGTCTGTCTGTCCGTCTGTCTGTCTGTGTGTCTGTCTGTCTGTGTGTGTGTCTGTTTGTCTGTGTGTCGCCGGACCATGCGCAGTTTCATTGGACGGCGGTTGCCCCTGGCAACGGGTAGCGACGCATTCGCTGCGGGGTGGACGCCATTTTTAATTCCCGTTAAAAATATGCGCACGCATTAACACGCGACTCTGAGGTAAATTCATCAAAGTTTCACGTCCTCTTCACTCCCCCCCCACCACAATGTGTGCAATTACTATTATAGGGTCGGTAGATAATAAAATTATAGCGATTAGACAGTATTATTGTAGCGCGGGGGGGGGGGGTAACGGCCCCTGTACCCAGCCTCAGCCGGGTGGGCAATCTAGGCGAGGCCGGAGGCTCTGCACGGTACTAGGCCTCGACACCCCACCACACTATAGGCCGTACATATTACTGCACAGCGGCCGAGGAGATCGTGCCTGGGGGGGGCAGGGGTAGCAGCCCATCTGTGTATATATGTAAGGTTAAATTTCGATTTAAAGCTTTCGTGACTGCAGGGATTCATCTTCTTGGTTCTTTCGGTAAAGTCACGTAGAAGGGAAGTAATAAAATAATGGTAAATGCAGCTACATATCACTAACATTCCTTTCCTTTATTAACGCTGTTCCTTGCGCCCCCCCGTGGTGCTGTTGATCCTGCATAATGCATGGGCATAATGGGACTTTGAAACCCCTCCGCCCACCTCCTACGCATTGTCCATTGGTATGCTAAATTCCTCTTCATATGCACATTCTTTTGTTAAGGCGCTCCTCCTCGCAACACCTATATAAGCTCCTAGCTTGATAATGTTCTCATTCTTCGCCTGAGGACGGCTGCTTGCGTTGTGGCCGAAACGTCGTGAGAATTGTTTTATTATGTTTTATTTTTATTATTTTATTACTTCCCTTCTACGTGACTTTACCGAAAGAACCAAGAAGATATGTAAGGTTATTAAGAAATATATTTTTCACCCGGGCAACGCCGGGTACTTATGCTAGTAGGGTATATTACGAAACATTGCGCAAACGCGACATTTAAAAGTGTGGTATATGACAGCATTATGTACCAAATTAAAGGTAGCAGAGTACCGTATAATAACTAGACAGTGTATATGAATCTTAATGATGAAAATAGCAATGCAAATTTAAATTGCCTTGTCGAGCTAATAAGCAAATTTTAATATATTATAAAACTGATCAAAAACATGTATGTATGTAGCAATGCAATAATAACAGAATTACAGAAAGTAGCAAACTCTTCAAATAAAATAATATCTGTGTAAAGTTTATTTATGCTTGCACTTACCAATTGAATTGTGAGCAACGCAGGCGATTTATACAACAATACAATACGATTTGGGTTAATATACGGCATCGATATGCGATTGCAGCTTTAAGGTGCTGTACAAAAGGGGGGGCGTGTGCACGATGATAACGAAAGGGACACGGGCAGCTACGGGCAGGGGAGCAGAGGAAAGTCCGGAGCCTGGAGATAAAATTTGTAGTCCTGAACCTCCGATTAGCACTGTTGGCTACTTACGGTGCGAAAGAAGTTCAACATACATACGTACAAATGGGGGCAGGGAGCCGGTTTCACGGATGACTGGGAAGGGGGTTGGGGTTGTGGACGGCCTCGGGGGCAGCAGTGCAGAAGTAGTCGGGGCGCTACGGTGACGAGATGTTCGCTACCCCGCCTGGTATACAGGATGGCCGTGGGTTCGATCCCGACCTGACGCCTGTATATTTGGAGTTTGTATGTCTCTCTCCCTGTGGTTGCGTGGATTTTCCTCCGGGTCATCCTGTTTTTCCCTGCACATTTAGAAGCGTGCGTTTTACCACGTGATTTGCAATTTCGTGGCTTCTGAAAGAGAGCTATGTAGCTTAGTGCGCCTTACCCGGTAAAATACAAAGAAGTTTAGTTTAGCAACCCTCTCATGAAGCGGAGCAGAGGTTGTTTGAGGGTGTCGCTGAGTGGCCCTTTTTGCTGACCGATGATAATGATGTTAATGACTCATATGATTATTTATGCATTGATTATAATATGCCGCCGAGATCCCTAACCTGAAACCAGCCTTTACTCGCCTCCCTTCAAATTACTCAATGTTCCAGGGCACATTGGATCTCGGAAGCTAAGCAAGGGCCTCAGCCTGGATCGTACTTGGACGGGCGATCAACCTGGTAAGCAGGGATATGTGGTGGGAAGCAGAGATTA
The DNA here is from genome assembly GCF_964198595.1 of Lampetra fluviatilis. NCBI lineage: Eukaryota > Metazoa > Chordata > Hyperoartia > Petromyzontiformes > Petromyzontidae > Lampetra > Lampetra fluviatilis. The sequence continues at coordinate 6,630,179 of NC_136287.1, read as the reverse complement.
CTATACGTGAATGCTCCCCATAGTCACTAACTCGCACTGACTCGCGTGATTAGGTATGGCCAAAGCAATCCCCACGACCTGCACAAGATCTCCTGCAGTTCTCAACATCGGCAGCCGGGGTTGCAAAATACGTGATTAAGTCGATGTTTACCACTGATATGCTGTGGCACTGTCATTAAACATTGAACAATGGTTTATAATACAGTTTTTTTTTTGTTAGATCGCCAATTCGTTACTAGTACAGCACACCAGTGTGTTGGAGAGCAAATCCACAACATTTATAGATTGTGTAAATATATAAATGTGTCGTGGATTATTATTTGTCGAATTGGCATGTTCTGTTTGCGTGACAAACCTTACTAATTGGCTGTGTCGGGTGGTGGCGGGTTTTAACGACACATTGATACATTCACGTGATCTAACCCAAAAAAAACCTGCATTATGGACGATATTGGTCGCGAAAGCCTACGTGTTAAACTGAACAATGGTTTGCTGAACCGAGGACTGACACATTGAGGACGGTACAGTGGACATGCAGATTAACCCTGACATTCCTGCCACCTCTATAGCTCGACCAGGGAACATACATCGGGACGGATTCGTTTCATCTAACTGAAAGATGGCTTGCTGTGTTAAGAGTAGAAACCAATTAATTTGTTCTCTGTGGGACGTAGCCTTGCCAGAAGGTTTTGTGTCGACGCAAGCTTTGTAAGGGATCTTTCGCCTTGTTTATTCTCATTGTTGGCGGTAATCATGCGCATTAAGTCGCGGCGTCGTTGACATTCTTATTTACAAGTATTTCCGTGACCCAAATGCTTATAGTATTATATCGGCAGCAAAAAAACAAACAACTCACAACGACGTCTTGCACGACAAAGGTGCTCGTGGGTGCGCGTCACCATCACAGTGATCGCCAACACGAGGTCGTAAATATATTTGGAGAATGTCCACGATCACAACACTTGGGTTGCTGTTTATAGGCAATCGTTGAAAACATTTGTGAAAATTTTAGGCAATCGTTGAAACATTTGTGGAAATTTAATTAGTTAAAATACCGTGATTAGATTCTACTCTGGTATAATATTAAGTGGTGACGTTAATTTAGATCATTACAGGTCATTAAACCCCTTTAGTGTTTGGCCAAAATTAGTCTGACATTCTCTACAACCTGCATCATGAAATGCATCAGTTCTCAATAAATGGCATTTATCTCCACGTGTATGATATTTTGTTGTTGTTTTATTTTGAGTTTCCATGAGTCTTACGTGAATCCGGCCAGGTTGCTCATCAGTTGAGCGATTACCTCGCAATCGGAAGGTTGTCAGTTCAACTCCTGGTCGGGGGTTGACTCAGCTCAATATCCCTTTGAGGTCGATAGAAAAAGTACTACTTCGTGGGGGAGTTAATGGTAGTTGTCCAATGGATAGACTCGCACCTGCCATAAGAATGCATAATTTCCAGCAAATGGTCGTAGCTGAAAAAAGGAGATGAGCAATACCTCTATGCTCATTTGAGCAAGAACTCATATTGACGAGTCTTATTCCATCTTCACTTAAAGCTTTCGTGACTGCAGGAATTCATATTCTTTGGGTCTTTCGGTAAAGTCACGTAGATAGGTTCAAGAAAATAGCGAAAAACTACGACGTTTCGATCACAACACGAGCGATCGTAATGACGATTGCTTGTGTTGTGATCGAAACGTCGTAGTTTTTTTTCTTCTTTGAACCATTTACGTGACTTTACCAAAAGACCCAAAGAATAGTCTTATTCCAATTGTGCTCTCAGCACCATGTCATGAGATTGTGTTCATTGAAAACTCATGCAGACCAATTTATTACCCCTTATTAGAAATTGGCTCGCAGAAGGAGATATCATTGAACTACTTTTGAGAACCCTTCAAGTGACCACGTATCTACACTCGGGGGTGCTGAACTTTTACAAGCCCCATACAGTTGAGATGTTTGTCACGTGACAGTCACACCAAATGTTGTAATAATTCGAGCTGGAATTTTTGCCAAATTAAGTGAATAAGTTATTTAATGTAAACTTGATTTGAAGCTTTCATGACTGCAGGAATTACTCTTTGGTTATTTCAGTAAAGTCACGTAGATAGAAAATAAATTCAATAATAGAATACGACGTTTCGATTGCAACACATGCAATCGTCATTAGGTAGAACTAAATTTGAGAGAGAGACAAAACACAGACACGGAGACACACAGACAGACACACAAGCAGATAGAGACAACACAGAGACACAGAGAGAGACACACAACAATTTAGTTCTACCTGATGATGATTGCTTGTGTTGTAATCGAAACGTCGTATTCTATTATTTAATTTATTTTCTTTCTACGTGACTTTACCGAAAGAACCAAAAAGTGATTTAATGTAGACAATCTTCTACTTCTTGTTTTGTACGGCTGATGTCGATGCAGAGCAACAACTACAATTTCACATTCAGGTGGTCAAGCCAGATAACCACGTCAGGAGTAGCGGAGTTTACTGATGTTATGTCTCCTTCGTATTTGTGCATCGGGCTAAGACAATTACCTCACTAAACATGAGAGCACAGTTTAAACACAGTTGGCTTGCCCCTGGGTGAGGCAGATACCCTGATTTTCCTCCTTTGGTGGGCCCGGGCACGCCGGTCCCATGTAACTGTGATTGGTGCTTTGTGTTGGGCTCGTGTTGATTAGGGGCCGTCCATAAATGACGTCACGCGATTTTGGCCGATTTTTGACCCTCCCTCCCTCGTCACACGGCGTCACAAAAAGTCAGACCCCCCTCAAATATGACGTCACAAAGCTCTGCCCCCCACCCAAAACCATAATTCAATTTTGTAAATAAAACATGCTTCAAATCACTTTAAACTATTGTTATTGTAGTGCGTATTTAATGTGGCGCTGCACTTTAATGTTGTAGGAGAAAACATGTATTAAAAAGAAGGCGTTGGAAAGCTGAAATTTTGCATAAAATTCACTTGAAAATATTCAACGTCTAACTAAAACTGCAGATGTTCAGAATATTATATTGAAATTCTCTTAAAATAAAAAAATATTAAAAGTAATTATAGCTATATAAAATTGTACTTGAAACTTTGTAGTAGAACGAAGCAAAATGGAGAGTACAATTATAACAATCACATAATCATTCCACAGAATGAAAAGCCCTGGTAGAATCATTAAAATAAAAATGTTTAATAACAATCATTAAGCCTTTTTACAAAACGTATGCTTCTCCATTCTCCCATGGAGAAGCAAAATGCTCCTTCATGGAATAAATAATCAAATAGTTAATAATGAAAATTAATCAAAATTAGTGTTGTTATAAGAATTGTATTGTTTATATGTATTTAAAGTTGCGCACTTTTATGTGACGTCACATTTCTTCAACCCGCCCCCCCTCCCCCCCTCGTCACACATCGTCACAAATGTCTGACTCCCCCTCCCCCCCTAGGTGCGTGACGTCATTTATGGACGGCCCCTTATCAATATAAAACAGTTGGCTGAAATCTGGATTCAAACCTCGGGGCCTTAGCTGTGCTGGCGCGGTGCCGCCATTGCTGAGCTACCTGGTCACCTTGAGATGTCGTTTATTTGTTTTTTCAAGAAATATTGCTGCATCCAACGAGAACAGTGAAGAACACAGGGTACATCTGTGCTGGGCAGGTGTGAAAGTGGCTTTAGTAGAATGGGGATAGAAAAGTCATTGATTGCAAACCCGATTATATATCTAAAATAAACAAATCTTACAGATAGGACAAATGCCACGTTCCCTGCAAATCCTTAAGCTAAGGAAAGTGGAAAACCTTTCCGAATCCACATCAGTACATAACTATGGTTACTTTGTGGTTATCAAAACCGAGCTTCAGCATGCTTTTCTCGTGTTTACATAAGGCAGCTTATATAGGAAGCGTAATATAAACTCTTTGTTTGTGGACACCTTCTTTGACTTTAGCAAGACATATGAAAAGACTATATTCATTGACAGATAAACACAAATTTATACGGATGCATTCCTTCTCAATGGATCGTGGATTGTTTTGAATTAATTTGGTATTATGTTTTGCCCTGGGCATGTACACGTTTGTAAAATACTGTGCAGTATGCATATGTATTTTGGATCTTGCTTACATGGCTTCTCCCATCAGTTTTTCCAGGAGAAAAATAATGTTTGTATATTATATATTTACAGTGTGTGTGTGTGAGCGTGTGTTTCATGTGGAAACAGGCAGAATTACTAATATTATCTCTGTGCAAGAAGTTGTATTTGGAAAGAAGCAGGGGGTTACATTCATGCTTGCAGCTTCATACAACTCGTTCACATTTTTCTTGCAGAGATTATTTAGTTTGCCTGGAGCCAAGTCTCCTTCCTCTGTGTGAGGCTTTTATGTGTATCTGTGCTGGGTTTGGCAGTGATCTTTGAACTTCAATCTTAAAAGCTCTGTCGATCAATGCAACCGTCACAAGGGACATGGGGCTGTGTACACCCCATAGACTGCTAAGATTTGGAGGAGCTGAATACAAAGTCAAACTAAAGTACGCAAGGTAAAGCAAGGTGATTAAGATGTTGTCGAAAACAAAATAACTCCAGGAAGGAATTATTTTAAATTGTAGCGCGCATAGTATTTGCTCACCCTCGTGGAGAGAGAATGACTCAGAAGTGCTAGCAACCACAGACAAGCAGGAAAAGCAGCCACGCCATGTGACGGTGCCCAACAATTGCCCAATTATATTAAAGTTGTATCAGCCAGTTAACGAGCGTTTGTATGTTGGAAAAAACTGGAGCACCCGGAGAAAACCGAAACGTGCGAGGGGGAAACACTGCCGCACATAGACAGAACAGGTGGGGTACACATGTTAGCAGTACTGTTTTCCCCTGGAAAGCCAGGATATGGCAACCTCAACGCCCATGAAAAAGGAGTTTCGCAACATTTGTGCGATCCACTAACGCTCGCCACCTTGGTGATTGACCACAGGCGTCCACCACCGCCTGTAGGTAGAATTAAGCGAGTGGCTCAGACGTCAGAGTGCTGTGCTGGCACTGTTGAGCTTCTGGATTTCAATTTTAGCTGCTGCCCATGATTAAACAATTGGAGCGTTTTCATGGTCTCATCTCAGTCACCGTTTACTGAACAAAAGCAGCACCATATAAAATATTGTTTTCACTAAATGTTGTTAAATTGCAACAATGAGAATTGAAAATATAGGTTGACAAACATTTATCTGTTGCAGGGCAAGTGGGCCCTTTTTGGGGATTAGAGGTCAGAAATAGTTACGTGATATCTGCTCTTGCGGTCCAAATTCATGCTCTGCTGTGCGAAAGTTCCGAATGACATGATGCCAATAACACACTGAGGACACAAATCGGGGAAAATACTAAAATCTAGTCTATGTAAGTTCGTTAGGAAATGTTATTGTGTTTTGAAATGTATTGCATTCTATTCACTGTGGTATCATAATATTATTTTATGACAGCTTAAATCTCCACCACCACAATGGGTTTTGTAAGTTTGTAATGTGTTGTTATATTTGATCGCTCATGTGGGGAGAAAGACCACACTTTTTAACGAGATTTGTCAGGCAAGTGGTCACAGTTGATGTCTGCGGATCAAGTCCAGTAAGCTGTGCAAATCAATATTCAGCCATTTAATTAAGGTCACTGCTACCTTGTAAAAATAAGTGAGGGCTTCACTGGATAAAATGTACTAGCTAGTTCGATGGCAAAGATCAGAGTGGGTTCACCCTCTGCGGCAAACTTAATTAATGGTGCAAGACTTCGCACTGGGGATAAACATAATGAACGTGGTTTGGTCATGAATATTTGACAGCAACACAGCGGAGCCCAGACCTGCAGTTGTTTGAAGCGTTTGTGGGGGCTGTAGCAAAATCCACAACATTTACAACATTTACAATCTGACTACTCAGATTGTAAATGTTGTGGAATTACAAAATGTTCAATCTGAGTACTCAGATCTGAGTACTCTCAAACACACCGGTGTTCTGTACTAGTAACGAATTGGCATGTTCTGTTTACGTGACAAACCTTACTAATTGGCAGTGGCGGGTGTGGCAGGTTTAACAACACATTTATCATTTTTGTAATTTAACCTAAAAAAAACTGTATTATGAATGGAACTATTTTTAAAAATATGGAAAAACTTGAGACAGATGCCATCCAGGCATCCACCCTATGTCCTTCCTTGTGGAAGAGATACGTAGATGACACGTTCGTCATCTGGGCACATGGACTACCAGCTCTGGGCCAATTCTTCAACCACATCAATTCCATACAGAGACCAGATGGCTCAATGGGACACTGTCGACAGGAAAGCCACCCATACGGATGCCTACCTTAAACCTGACTCCCCCCACCATCCATCCCAGAAGAATTCCCTCATCAAAACTCTACACCATAGAAGCTCGTATTTCCGACCATCACCACCGAGCCAGTGAACTGGAGCATGTACACCATGCCCTCAAGATGAATGGATATTCAGACTACACAATCCGTAAAGCTATCACCCCAACCGTTGGGAAAGAACCATCTGAGGACCCAATCAAAACCATCACTTTGCCATACATAGCAGGGGTTACCCAAAATATTTCCTAAATCATGAGCAAACACAAGATCCAGGTTAGATTCAACACAGTACATAACATTCGTGATCTGATCATATCTGTAAAGGATGTGATCCCTGACGTGCAATACCCCGGTGTCTACAAACTAAGCTGTGTCTGCGGCAGTAGTTACATTGGGGAAACTAAGCGCAATGTCTCGGACCGTGTTCGTGAACATAAGGCGGATCTGAAACACGGTAGGACCAATATCTCAGCCATGGCTGATCATTGTTTTAACGCTGTGGGCACACACGAAATAGATTTTTCCAAGACGAAGGTACTCTGCAAACCCACTGATAATCAGCAAAGATTCGTTCATAAAGCCATCCAGATATATAACCACAGACACAATTTCAACCGAGAAGATGGGTAAAACTGAGCAATCATTGGAAGGACGTTATTAACCAGTTTAAGTCATAACTGGCTGTGATGTTTCCATCCTACCTGTCGATGTTAGCAGTTATTTTCGACTCTTTGAGTTACATTACCAGGCTACATGTCTCACTAACACAGCCACCGTTGCTCGTTTTCCTCAATATCGTGGTAGTTTTCGCTTTTCTTACATTGATATGCTAATCTCTCACAATACAATGGCCAGCTCCACAGCCTCGTTGTCGTGGAGGTAACTCAACTCTCTGATCCTTCATTTACATGCAAAATTCCTGACATGTTTTCCTCGGCAATTCTCAACTCTCCACTATTTGAAGTATACCTATCTACTGTGGATGCCATGGTGCAACTTTACAATACTAGATTAAACAGTATATTGGATAGTTTGGCCTCCCTGAAATCATACTGGATCTCGGTAGTGAAGTCTTCACCCAGGTATAACGACGAGCTTCGTGCAATGAAGGAAACTGTCCGCAAGGCAGAGCGAACTTGGAGAAAATCTGATCTTGCCATCCACTCGCAAATCTTCAAGCACCACCTTACAATTTACAAAAAGGCACTCGACCATACTCACACCAGTTATCTTTCTGCTACTCTAGTCAGTGGTAGCGGGTAGTTTCTGATAAACTACCTCAGGGCGTGACGACCCTGCCTTGCGCGAGTCCCAGGCACAGCTGGCCCGGCTGTCAGTACCTGGTAGGGGCCCCTCCCAGGGTTACTCGGTTTTCTCACTGCCGTGTGAGTGTCTCGGGAGAGTCAATGGCTAAGGGAGTAAACCCCGACATAAAATCAGGAGTGGGGCCCCTCAGGCGGTTTTGTGACACACAGCGGCACATTCCCGGCAGCCCCTGCTGCCAAACTGCTCACAAACGTCGTGCTATTCACCAGAGGTGTGGACTCGAGTCATGTGACTTGGACTCGAGTCAGACTCGAGTCATGAATTTGATGACTTGCGACTCGACTTGGACTTGCATAACAATGACTTTGTCCCACCTATGAGATGTGGACTCGAGTCATGTGACTTGGACTCGAGTCAGACTCGAGTCATGAATTTGATGACTTGCGACTCGACTTGGACTTGCATAACAATGACTTTGTCCCACCTCTGCTATTCACTCCTTTGGACCTCACCAGCAAGGCCGAGGGGGGGATCCTGACGCATGGGCATCACACCTGAGGTACTGAAATGTGCAAAACCCGCCATTCTCACAAAACTCCATGAACTTATCTGCCAGTGCTGTGAAGAAGGAGCAATGCCCTTTTACGTTATTTTACCGAAAGATCCAAGAATAATAATAAGGAGCAATGCCTCAAAATATGAGATACTCCAACATCATCACCCTCTATAAAAACAAGGGTGACCGCGGGGACTGCAATAACTACCGTGGCATCTCCCTGCTGAGCATCGTGGGGAAAACCTTTGCCCGTGTGGTCCTCAGCAGGTTACAGATACTAGCTGAGAGGATGTATCCTGAGGCTCAGTGTGGCTTCAGAGCAGGAAGGTCCATAATTGACATCCTCTTCTCCTTGTGTCAGCTACAGGAGAAATGTCGAGAACAGAGAATGCCCCTGTACTTGGCATTCATTGATCTTACAAAAGCCTTTGACCTCATCAGTAGGGGAGGCCTCTTCAAACTCCTCAAAGTGATCGGCTGCCCACCGAAGCTGCTGGCAGTCATCTCCTCTTTCCATGACAACATGAAAGGAACAATACAGGACAGTGGCACCACCTCAGAGGAATTTCCCATACTCAGCGGTGTAAAGCAGGGGTGCGTGCTTGCCCCAACACTGTTTGGCATCTTTTCTCACTTATGCTCACACATTCTTTTGGGACAGAAGAAGAGGAAGTCTTTCTCCATACAAGATCTGATGGCAAACTCTTCAACCTTGGCCGTCTCAGATCTAAAACTAAAATCTGCAAAGTCCTCATCAGAGAACTCCTATTCGCCGATGATGCCGCACTGACAGCTCATACAGAACAAGGTCTGCAGACACTCATCGACCACCTTGCCAATACCTGCAACAACTTTGGCCTGACAATCAGTCTGGAAAAGACCAATGTCATGGGCCAGGATGTCAGAGATACCCCTTCCATAAACATTGGCAGCTATATTCTGGAAGTCGTTCAGGACTTCACCTACTTGGGTTCCACCATCACCTGCAATTTGTCTCTTGTCACAGAGATTGACAAGCGCATTGGGAAGGCGTCTACAGCTATGTTCAGGTTGACTAAAAGGTGTGGGAGAACAAATCCCTAACGCTCAACACCAAGGTACAGGTGTGCTGGGCCTGTGTCCTTAGCACCCTCCTCTATGGGTCTGAGTCCTGGACAACATACACCCATCAAGAACATCGACTAAACACATTCCACCTCCGATGTCTCAGGCACATCCTCGGTATCAGAAGGCAAGATCGCATTCCCAACACCTCAGTCCTCAACTTGGCCAACATTCCCAGCATGTACTCTCAACTCAGTCATAGGCGCCTGATGGCTTGGACACGTGCGCCGCATGCAGGATGGCAGAATACCAAAGGATGTCTTGTACGGTGAGCTGGCATCAGGCACACGGGCCACTGGTCGCCCAGTCCTGCGCTTCAAAGGTGTCTTTAAACAGGACATGAAGAGCTGCGACATCAACCAAATGACTGGGAGAAAATTTCCAGTGACCGACTCAGCTGGCAGCAGGTCGTGAAAACAGGCCTCAACAGAGGCGAGGAGAAAATACACACTGCTTGGCAGACCAAGAGCAATAAATTCCTCTGGAGCTGCCACCGCATTCACTTGCAATTGTTGTGTCAAGGATTTCCACTCAAGGATTGGCCTACTAAGTCATTCTAGGCGCTGCAAAACCTACAGCTGACCTCGTAAGGTGCATAATAATTGTCTTTCGAGACACACAGGCCTATGGAGTCAATGCCTGGAATATTCTAGGATTATTTTTTCTACCGTTAATAGGCCCCTTAATCCTGTGCTTCGCCTTTCTCGAATACAGAGGCTAATGCTGACCGGTTCCTTCAATTATTTTTTAACAAAATAAACACAATTCTCCTTTCCATTAAATCTCTCTTTTTTCCTACCATTCTGCCCACTTTTCCGGCATCACTGCTGATATCTGATTTTTCTGTATTCTGCCAGTTCTCACAATCAGATGTTGGTTTATTGATGGTTAGTTCGAAACCAACCTATTGGTCTCTTGATCCTATTCCTTCTAAATTTATTCATGCTAATTTTACATCTCTTGCAGTCTTTATTACCAATCGTATTAACTACTCACTCCAATCTAGTACTGTCCCTTCTTTTTTTTAAATATGCCGCTGTCATTGCTATACTAAAGAAGGCTGGCCTCGATTCAAAACTCCTCAGTAATTATCGTCCAATTTCCAACCTGCCATATTCCAGGTTCCTTGAGCTTTCAGTAGCCTTACAGCTTTAACATCATCTCCTCATAAATCATATTTTTTTATCCTTTTCAGTCCGGTTTAGGGTAGTCAATGACTTGCTGATTGCTGCAGATACGGGCCAACCTAGCATTCTTGTCCTGTTGGACCTGAGTGCTGCCTTTGACACCAGTGATAATTCCAATTTGCTCGAGCGTCTGGAAGGCTATATGGGGGTTTCCGGCACTGTTTTGCGCTGGTTTACTTCATATTCATCTGAATGTAAACAGTTTGTCACCCTGGGAGGGATACATTTAGACACATGTTCTGTTTCTTTTGGTGTCCCCCAGGGTTCAGTCCGAAGACCACTTTTGTTCTGCATATATTTGGCCCTACTTGGCCATACCATATGCCAACTTGGACTTTACTTTCATTGTTATGCTGATGACACTCAAATTTACTTCAACATTGAATCCTCCCTCAATGCAGCAGCATTTTGGGTGTAATTTTCTTTTGTGACCATTTAGGCTTAGATGCAGTCTAACTTTCTTCAGATCAAAGCTGATAAGACAGAGGTGCTGCTTTTTGGGTCCCATCATCAATTGTGTAAGACTGGCTCGTGTCAGCGGGTTAATATGGCCACAATGTCGGTGCTGCTCAGACAGTTTGCAACCTTGGTTTTGTGCTTGATCTCTCACGAACCTTCGAAGTGCACATTAACAAGGTTATTAAGGCTGCCTTCTTTCATCTCAGAAATATAGCCAGAATGCACCACATTCTCTCGTTATTGGACCTTACAAAGCTAGTTCACGCATGTATTTTCACGCATCGATTTTAGCAATGCATTATTAGCTGGAATCTCTCTCAAGCTGTCAAACCGCCTCCAGTACGTGCAGAATGCAGCTGCCAGAGTTCTTACTCGAACACCAGTTACTGAGCACATTACTCCTGTACTTGAGTCTTTCCATTGGTTACCGGTCAGGTTCGGATTGGAGTTCAAGATCCTACTTGTCACTTACATCCGTGACCTCCTCCACACGTATGTCCCAACGCAAGTTTTTCGGTCGTCTGAGTGGAGGACTATTGTGTGTGCTGAGGTCGCACCTCCATTCAATGGGTGACCCGGTGGCTTTTCCCATGTTGTCCCCAAGCTGTGGAATTCACTTCCATCGAATATTCGACCTGCTGAGTCCCTCGCTTTATTTAAATCCTGCCTTAAGAATCTTGTTTTCTTCAAGGCCTTTTCTCCTGATTATTTTGGTTATGTGTTTTAGGTATGTGGGTTGGGGGGGGGGGTCATAGCAGCGCCTTGCAACCTCTGGGTGAAATGCGCTTGAAAAGTGTAAATTATGATTAATGTGCATGTAGCACTATGTATGGTGTAAGTAAATATATGGAACATATATTTTGTAGCCAATAGGAAGCACTAATATTGGACAGATTTTCATCGACAGAGAGAAATGTTGCACGAGTTATTATGGTTTATTCAGAGTGTATATTATATCCCCATTCACGGCTTGCAATTTCTCTCCGTTATTGACGTGCAGCCATGCATGCAGCATCCTTTCATATAATTGACTTGTTTTGTCTGATCTTTTGTAAAATAAAACTACACCACAACCACAAAAGGAAGGCAACAATAACGTGTCAAACTTTTCACAAAAGTAATTTTCCTACGTGCGCATGCTTTTCTGTAGCTTATACACAAAGAACAACGTGCCCCTGCCGGCCTCAGCTGGGGTCTCTTCCCTTGCCCAAAATCCCTCTGCTCCAATTATCCCAGAGGCCTTGACATGTATGGCCTCTTGTCTTGACATATTGTCAATAATAATCCACCCTAACTCAATAAATAGTCGTTGGGTGGCTATTGTCAGATTTTGTTAATCTCCTCTCTCCTCTCCCAGACTCCTGCATCCACTTGCCTCTCTCACTTGGAATGGCAGCATCTACAGCAATTATTTCTGTAAACGGTCAAAATCGACTGCATTGCCGGCGTGATCTTATAACTCGGGGCATAGCTCAAACTTGGTATCATACGTGCTGTCAGTATTACCATATTGCCGTGCACTCTTTGACAGAGCACGCTGGGTACTAGTAGCGTGTTCCCCGAAGCCATTTTTGTCAGAGAGCTTACTGTGGTTGTGTTCGGCGTTGACTCCTGAGCACTTCTAATGTTCACTGGATCAAAGCATTGACGAATTTTGTCACAATTTATAAGGGAACCGATTCTTGATTAAGGGAATCGACTCTTTATTTGTTTTTGCTTTGCCTACCTTGCCCACTGCTCAAATTGCCTTTGCCCTCAGTGAAGCGTAAAGCCAGGCAATTTTGTACTGCGACAAAATCCCAATCTTCACAAATGCTTTGGGACGCCCAGACAATCTCTGAAACTGGGACTGTCCCGGCCAAACCGGGACATTTGTTACTAGAGTTGTTGCTTGTAGTCTCAGCAACCTCATCTGTGGGCGGTGTTCAATTATCATCTTCAAATTTCAAATCTTGCATAATTGAGGTTCAGCATTAGAAAACTCACCAACACTTGTGCCTTAAATATTCAAGCAGGCTTTTTCCTGAGCGATGCATTTTGGTAATTTCATACTCGGGACTGACATCCACTGCAGTGGAAGGGCCTCCACTTCACATCATTGGTAAACACCAATCGTCAGATATCTTAACTTGAATCGGTGCTCTCTATGACATGTTACGCTCCATTCATACCAAATAGACTGCTGCGGAAAGTGATGTTAGAAAGCATCTTTTAAGGCTGACATGGCACATGAGAAAGTGGTGATGTGGGTAGTGTTACGCTAGGCCACCCTCCCCCCAGTGCTGATGTTTATGCACCACACTCGGCACTCATTTATAGCTGAATCAAAGAAGGGGAGGTCCAAAGCTCGTCCAGACGTAACTTGCCATAGCCGTGGTCGGGAATCGAACTTAGGTAGCCTGGTTCATAGCACAAAGCTAACCACTGCACCACCACAATGCACTCACAAACTGTCTATGTTGTAATTCAAAATCAGTTTTTCTACATCGCGTGGGACGTATTGAATAATCATCAGGTATACGGAGGGTATAATTACCTAATTTTAATTTGAAAAGGTTGGTAAATGTCAAAATGTGGGAAGTGGTGAGTCATGAGCACCACCTGAGTTTTGAAAAGCTTCCTTTCATGCGTGGGGAGCGACCAGACGTCAATATTCCGCAACTATAATAACGCCTCATATTTAAACAATCTGGAAAACGTAATGCCAATTTGCATCCTCTAATGCTTATCCAGCTGTGTTGAAGATTAACGGTTGTACTTTGGGTGATTACATGTTCATTTTTGGTGATTGAATTTTATAATGCATTTTGCATTCCGTCATGTCTCTGCTCATCATATGATCTTGGGTCAACAAAATGAATACCACTTTGTGAGGAAGTCATCCGTGGTTGTCCATAGGAATATGGAATTCCCGCAACTGGCTCAGGGCAGTAAACAGGAGATGAGCACTACCCAAATGCTCCTAAAGGCAGGAAATGACTTTGACTTTTATCGAGGAACAGAAGTTGACGCAATTTTGTTTCCTCCAATGAACATGAGGCATGAAATAGGGCCAGTGATTTTCATGTTGACAATTAACCCACGAGGCACGTGCTCTGAATGTGCCGTGTTTGTCAATGTCGTTTACACGAATACCCTTGGTTACTCTAGTTGCCTAGTAATGCCCTCGGTAACCCTAACCCTAGTTACCGAGAGCATTTGGGCACTGACGATCACAGGCAATGTTCCAGTCTTGTGAAAGATGTCCCAGGGTATTTATTTTTGAGTTAATTAATGCACAATATGTACATGTGCGCAATGCCTCCGGTTCTTTTGGGGCTGCGAGACGGGCTCTACACACTGTTGAGACAGCTTGTGCTGCAGGCACTATAATTGCTGACTAAAGTTGTTAAACTGTTCTGGTGCTGAATGTGTTCGTCACTTTGGTTACTCGGCTGCCAAGTTCGATTACGATAGCTATTAATTATACGGAGAGAAGCACAACTAGTTTCTAAAAGCTACAGACATTTGGATAGAATTGTTGCTTATCTAGTGGGCAGTGTGTAATATTGTATCTTATCTCGGGTCTCGTGTTGAATAGCCTCTCATAGCATGGCCATGTTTTGTGCTTGAAGTTTATTTTTCTTCCAAGGATAACGTTGGAACAGCTAAACATGCAAGGTGATGTTGTAAATGAGAATTCCCTATGACTGGCTGTGTACAGTATATACAGGCCTTTTGTCAATTCACTTTTGTGTGAGGGCCTCTCTGTGGCACTGCTGGTTGTGGGCAATACTGGAACTGATCACCACACTGGTCTCACCGCATGTTAGTGGAGGCAGGAAGCAGAGATGTAGGAGCCAGATGTATGGTACAACAATGCACAAGGTGATAAGCAAAAATGCATTTATTTAAATAAAAATTTCAAACTGACGTCCATGAACATGAATGCATGATGCATGAATTCCCTTTGGACTTTTTTTTTATGCAGGATACCGCACATACCAACTATTTGGACTCGTTCGTTCTTTTCTTTCCAAGTTTAAATGTCATCTGAAAAGGAAGCATTTTTTTATGTATTAATAATGATAACAGATAAAATATTAACCTCAAAGAATACAAAATGTAAATGTCTGAATGCCAGTGTTAAAAAAACATTGAAAACAACCCTATGAGTCCTGACTTTTGGGTCACCCTGTATTTTGCTACACTGCCCCTCTGCTACCCACCACGTAGCACCTGCATGCCCTATGCCAACTTTCTTTGCCCATGGTGGTCACCCATATCCATGCACTATCATACAGTAACATCTCGATGTACAAAGTAGATGCATTCCTAGATCTTCGCTCGTATATGGAAACTTCATATAAAACTAGATTCGAAGCTTTCGATGGGATTTCAATAATTTAACCAGATGTGTATGTGTCTTTGATGAACCGTACAGCATTGTTAGATTAGTTTGTTTAATAGTTTAGTGAGAATGAATGACCTTTAGTCATAACACTCCTCGTTTTCCATTTTTTATAAAGTTTAAAAATATTAACTTTTACTATAAAATCATGTTTCACCATTTAAAATATTAACTAATTCAGCTAACTGTCCCTTCCAGCAAAAAAGTGCCACTTCTTTTAGGAAGGAGTGTATAGAAACAGATGTTTGAAGGCATCAAAGAACGGGCACTCAAAATAGTAATACTTTGAAGTCCACAAAGTCGTCATTATGAATTTGGTTTTGCCTGTGAGGCTTTTCATGATTTTTGTGAGAATGCTGTGTTTCATGGTTTATACCATGGATATGTGCATTTGCTTCTAGATTGTATATTACTTTTAAATCCGTTAAGCCATGTTTTCACCACTTTCCACAATTTTTAAGCTGCCATATCTGTACCTCTGATCTAGTAAGACATAGAGATGAATGTGTAAGTATGTTTGGTCTAATCACGCCACGAATTGTGATTTCAAATGTCAACTAATTAAAATGGTATATAGTACATTGATATATGATGGAGTGGTATTCGTAACTAGGTGTGGAGTACGAAATTTGAAAATAATGTATCCATTTTATGTATAAGGACTTAAGCCTTCAATGTAAATGTTTTATTTTCATACGAGGGATGAAGTTTTAGAATAAAGATTGTTAAAGACAATTTAGGATTTTTTTTCTGATTTTTTAAAATAATATTTTTGTATTAATTTAGTACTTCTTAATTCTAATAAAGTGACATCACCCGATGCCACTTTTCATGGAAAAATCATGGCACTGGCATCATGAAGGTGACATTACTATTCCGTTGACAGAACACAATTGGTTCAATCGGGAACCATGTTTATGTCCAGATCATCTGAAATCGCATATCTCTTCCAGATTTTATACTACGCTTTCATGACCAATATTGATTCATAATCAGTTTATTTTTGATTAAATCGTCTAGGTATAATGCCATTGTTTTTACTAGAACCCACCACCACCTGACAAAGCAAATGAAATCAAGTTGTCACGTGGGCAAATAAGAAAATTGATGTGGTTTATTAGAAAAACGGAATCTTAAAACGTAAGCAACATTTTGACAATTTCATATACAATGTTTCTCTGGAGATTACATCCAGCATGTTATTAAAATTATTTTGCCCAGAGACAATAGGTACATATTAGACAATTTTCGGTTAATTGTAGGATATTTTTTATTAAACCTTTGTTCATTTCCTTGTTCAATATTTTAATAGTTTCACGAATTGGGACTTCAGTAAACTTGGATATTATGTCAAAGCTAACCAGAAAATAATTTTCATTTAGTTTGATGTATTTAATTATGTCAATTGAAATGAGGGAGAATTCATCATTCTAAATGAAATTGTGTTTGATAATGTATTCTGCAGACTTATATGTGTGGTGGGTTATTGTTAGGCGTAATACGCCGCCACCACTTGGTTGAGTTGGTACTTCCAGCCAGCGTCCAACAGGAGGCAATAGCGAGTCCGGCCGGTGCTACGCAGGACTCGCGGATCAGGTATCCCGGGGGGACGGTTGGGAACCGGAGGGGGACACCCCAGGGCACCGGGTGGGGGTCTGGGGGGATTACGCAACAATCCAGGTCCCTCGAGAAGGTTCCAGATTGGGGGCGTGGCCAGGGGCGGGGTGACCCTGGGAGCCCCATAAAAGCCAAAAGCCGGACCCCAGAGCGGCGGAGTTCAGTTCGCCTCAAGCCGAAGATCCGAATCCACCTGAAGATAGGACCCTGGACCCCAAGCCCTGCCGTCCATATAAGGGCCGGAGCTCAGT
This sequence comes from Lampetra fluviatilis, assembly GCF_964198595.1. Taxonomy (NCBI): domain Eukaryota; kingdom Metazoa; phylum Chordata; class Hyperoartia; order Petromyzontiformes; family Petromyzontidae; genus Lampetra; species Lampetra fluviatilis. The sequence continues at coordinate 6,612,983 of NC_136287.1, read as the reverse complement.
GAGGCCAGTGGTCAATAGGCTAGGACCCTGAGGATCCCCCGACCCGACGCCCTTCTCAGGGCTGGGTCTGTTTGGGCCAGTGGTCGAGACCCGAGGACCTTGGCTGGGTCGGGTCAACCTCCCCTAGGTCCCGCTAGCCGGAGGGCTCAGAGTAATTAGCCCAGTTGTTAGGGCACGATAGCCCGGAGGCTGTACCTCCCTAGGTTGTGGGTAGAAGGGGCCATTACCCCTTCGTGGTAGGGACCTTGAGTTATTGTTATTGTTACAATAAATACGTGTTGTCTCTATGAAGACTCCGTCTCCTTACAAACCCACTACATATGTATCTACACATGTTGTACTCACGGTTGGTGTAAGTGGGATATTAGGTTAATGTATTTTTGGTAATCTATATAGACTCGGTGGATTAGAAGCTGTGGGTTTAATCAAATAATTTAATTCAGAAATGTACAAACAAATAGATGGAGCTGCAATGCTCTCTCCTTTATCCCCAGTAATTGCTCATCTCTACATATACACTTTTAAAGCACAACACGCATTGGCATCGAGTGTCCTTAAACCATCTCATTAGTTTCTTTTTTTGGATGACTTGTCTGGCTTCATGGCAGAGGCAATACATTTCTAGACCACCTAAACTCACAACATGCAGCCATTTAGTTAACCATGAAAGTGGAGGAGGACAACACCTTCCCATTCCTGGATGTCCCACTTGGACGTGGCTCACAAGGTAAAATAACGCATGGTGTATACTGCAAGAACATTCTGATGGATGCTTTACTTGAACGAACAATCAAATCACCCACGACAAAATATTTCTCTCATCAAGACGCGTATGCATCGGGCTAAAACTGCGTCAGTTGATGAGCACCTGAACATTTTTTTACTAGCTAAGGCCCACTGAGCTATGTAGCTCTTTTGATAGCCCAGTGAATTGGCTTATCACGTGGACATTTATAGCAGCCAAACACTCTAGACGCATGTTTCTAAATGTGGAGGGACAAACCGGAGGCTCTGGCCAAAAATCCACGCGATCACGGGGAGAAAATGCAAACTCCAAATATACAGAAATCAGGCTCAGGATCGAACCCATGACCTCCTTCATACCAGGCGGGGTAGTTAACATCTCATCACCAAGGCGTCCCAAAATACAAGATTAAATGTTTTGCAAGCCCTGCATTGGAATGGGCACAGTAAACAACAAATAAACCGAGCAATGTGTAACAGAAATTCGATAAACAAAACAAATTATGAAAATAGTAACATGATTAAAGCAATGAAACTTCCATATATTACAGGATTAACAAATAAAATAGCCCAGTTCTTAGATATACAACAAATTAAGGTGAGATTTGTAACTGCATATAAAATACACCGTTTGTTAACTTAACTAAATGACCTAACAGGGTCAGAGGGTGTATATCAGATAAGTATTTGTGGGGGATATTTAACCTTATGGCAGGACCCCAGGGTTCCGAATAAGTCCAAATCGTAATTAATTCATTTATTTTTCAAGACTCCACCTGGCGCGGATAATTCTGTTGTCGTGTCGTCCAAGTGCAGCGAGGACGAATGTGCAGAAGAAACAAAACTTTTAAACTTTGATAAGTGCATCATGTATAGCCCATCGAGAAGAATGACTTGCCGTATTGTTCGCTTTCATCAGACATAAAATGGCGTCGCAATGCAGTTTATGCGACAGCCGGGGGCCTATGGGACCCCGGGGTCCTGCCTTAAGGTTCAAATGTTACATTGGTGAGACAAGTTGTAAAATTAGCACACACCTTAAATAACAAATCTAATAATCTGACTCAATTATCTGTGGTTGCATAATGTGCATGTATTTAAAATAAATTATTACTTGCAAAAAATAATTAGAAAATCAATTGAAATGGAAAAGAAAATACTCCAACAGAGCCGACAGCTATGCTGCATGGAAATTAATTATAAATAATCTTTATGATATAAAAAATTAACTGACCAAATTCAATAATACTTAACTACATTCATAATTACATACTAAACCTCTACAATCAGCCTTATGACAAAATCCTCATTGTGCTCAGCCCATAGTGCTAAATTAACACTTAGCTAAATTTATGATAAAAAAATGGTTTCGGTTAGACCACGCAAATGTGGTGTACACCCACATCCATTATCATGACAACCTTATGAATAATACTGCTTATAAAAGCCTAAGCGTTTACCTTAAATTCATTATGACTGAACAACTCTAACCATATTCTTTGGGTCTTTCGGTAAAGTGACATAGATAGATCAAATAATAATAAATAAATAAAAATATCCATATCACGACGTTTCGATCGCAACACAAGCAATCGTCATCAGGTGAGAAATATCGCGGGAGAGCTCAGCAGCTGAGCTCTAACCATTAAGACTTAATCGATTGACCATTTATTATAATATATCACCAATATCTTAAATCTGTATCACCGATTCCACATATTGCTCATCCAGATAATTTTAGTTAATTAACTCAATTACCACTTAAATATAATCACAATATGGGCGTCCTTCGATATATGGAACAGATCCTCAGAAGTTGTCCATGAAGCAAAATTCTGTAAATCAAACTTCTTTTCCCCTTGACTTCCATTATGTAATAAAAGGCTCCGTCAGGCACTGCTGGTCTCCGCTTGTCTTTTATTTAGGTTCTTCTCCGTACCCCCCACTGGCCTCCTCTCAGACCAGTGTCGTCTCGCGCGCGCCCGCGCACGCTCCCTCTTGCGTGCCACGCACGCTCTCTCGCTCGCGTGCCACGCACGTTCTCTCTCTCGCGTACTACGGCCCGCTCTCTCTCACGTGCCCCGCACGCTCCTCCGTTAGCTCCTCTATTCCCGCACTCCACACACCGCTGGCCGATGGCGTGCTGAGGTCCTTCGGCCACGTGGCCGATGGCGCGGATCTTTCCTCACCACCTAACGTGGCTCAGCCTCTTAACTTCCCCCGACTGCCCCGATCTCTTCCGGGCTCCCACTTATATACATTCCCCCCACGTGACCCTGACTCCTCTCCTTCCGGATCGTCAGATCCGGCCTTCCCATACTACCCCGCTGGCTCCGCCCCCATTCACCTCGCCTCCCATTGGAGCCGAGGTGAACGGTGGCCCCTCCCACACGCCCCGCAGACCAGGCTCCGCCCCCCAATACCCCGGGCCGTGTGATTGGATCCGAGCCCAGCAACAACCCCATTTACGCTCGCATTACAATTATATAAGTGGAGACGTGTTCCTACAAAAAGCATTTGAGCCCCAAGACATAATATAGTCACACTTAAGAATGCAGCTAACCCTTTACAAGCACATTTAATGGGAAATTCATAATGTTTTGCTAGTGTAATGACAATAGAGCCTGCATGCGGTGTGAGGGGACTAGTGGCCATGGGAGGTAATGACAGGAAAGTCAGCTTATAGTACGAATGCACTAATGGCCACGGGAGGTTATGACAGGGGTATCAGTTGTGAGTGCGAAGGGACTGGTGGCTACGGGAATGTTCGCGAAGGCAACGTAGTCAGGTGACGGAAGAGGACGGTGGAGTCTGCCGGTAGAGCGAGCGTCCAGAGTCAGCGAGAATGATCAAGAAGGAGGGCGTGGCCTTGTGTTGGTATATAAAAGGGGGAGATGCGCAGGAGACTCGGGGCTGTTGCAGTGGGGCCTCCGCTTGATGTCAAGTGAACGTGTCTTCAAAAAAGCGCCATCTCAAGAGAAGTGAGTCAAGTCGTCATTACATCAGTATATGAATATGGTCGTAATACTCAAAATAAGTCACAAAATAAAAATACTGTACAGTAATTACCAGAAACAGTGTTGATCGCCCTATGATGTTGTGGTGCAGCAAGATATGGCACAGTGATTTCTTTTCCGTCTCTTTTTGCACTTCTGCTGTCACTTGCACTTAATGGCCTCAGACATCTTGACTTTTACTGAAGAATGTAAAAAAAGGGTGATAATCCTGCACAGTACAGGGTGGGCCATATGTCTCGTTTTACCCCAATGAATTGACCCCTAATTAGTTTTTTCCCATAATACGCGTAAATATGTATGCGATCTAACCTAAAAAAAAACCTGTATTATGATATTTTTCGCGAAAACCTCCATGTTAAACTTGCTTTTCCTCTTTCCATATTGAGTTCTGTTTTAAATAAACGTCGCTTAATAAAATATTACGTTTTAGAGAATTCAATCTGAACCACCCTATGCAGTAACCAGGCTTGATCAAGACACGGACTGACCTGAAACGGACCAAACCAAGCGTGGGCGGCATGGAGGGCACAATCCACGTGGCACAGGCATGGACGCCAGGACAAACCACAAATTGTGCAACATTACGTGCATGAATGTACCAATGACCTCATGGCATCGACTTAAGGACCCTGATCAGGAAGCACTTTCACTTCCGATCGGTGCTCTTGTTAACAACCTGATGATGCTGGATATAATCAACATTTTGCTTGCATTTCAACTTCATGTTTTTTTGCTAATAAACTAAAATATATTTGTATATTTTCCCACGTGACAACTTGATTTGATTGGCTTTGTCAGGTGATATAGTTTAATAAAAAAAAGCCATACCCACACGTTAGAACCCAAAATAAACCAATTATGAATCTACTCCAGTTGTTTAGATTTTTCAACTGAATACCAACATCGGGAACACATCTCTAGTTCACACCCACAAGATTTGGCCTGTCCCTCCATTTACGCCCCTTGACACTCCCATGCGACACTTCGGATGGTTTGCTTAATGTTTAAGACTAAAATGTGACAACTTCTCTCTCGTAACTCGTGCATAAAGCCAGCACAGTTGCTGTTCCTGGAAATGGAATTCCCTGAACTTGCCAATGGAGAGTGAGTGTAATGCATTTTTCACGTCAATATTTGAAGCACAGTATGACACTGTGCTAAAATGACAAATGTGTTAACATTTTAATTACGAGGAGCGATGTGTGTGAACGTGTGCAATCTCTCCACCTTTTTAAAGTCGGCATTCCGTTGACCACAATCATAAAATAGCAGGCTTTACTCCAACTTTTGCGCTCAACTTCTTCTCAATCTGGTTTGCGAGCAAGCACTTGCCTGTGAAGTAATGACAGGCAGAAATATTATTATTATAGACGTGTTTTCTCAACGAATGTCCTTGTAAGATGCAGAGAAGATTTGCTGATGCAGAAATTACACGCATCGAAAAAAAGCGTTTATGTCCGTCACTCAACCAACCATCAAAGCACATTTAAAACCCTAAATTGCTGATTGAAAACTGAAATAAAATCACTCTCAAGGTCGGCTCAAAAATGCATTACAAAAGATGTTAAATAACTGTATTTCCTTTAGTAAAGAATACAAAAAATCCGAGTACTACATTAGTCATCTAGGTTTTGAGGTAGCGGAGACATACATTGTCTTGCTGTGATGATTAATCTTTGTAATATATTTATATATAGTTAAAAAATATAACAAATTGCACGTATTTTTTGGGATTATCTTCATCAATACGAATTCATGCCACGTAGATCTGGATGTCTGCCAGTGTTGCATACGCAATGCATCCATTCAAATATAAAATAAAATGCCGTTGATTTGTCCATTAGAAATGTAACAAGTGCTTTTTCGGAAATCATAAGCTGGATAATGAAAAAAAAATCCACTTTGCAATGCGGCAATCAACACCAGTTCCCCGAGACTGTTAGCCACTTTTCCCAGTGACGCGTTATTTATCAATATGAGTGCGTGAATAGAAATCGTTTGCGCATTGTGCTTTGAGGTTGATAATTCCATCATAAAAATGCTTGATACAATAAAACATGCTTTCCATTCTTGTTTCTCAATGCTGCATTCACAGTAATAATTATTACTATAACAACAATGTTGCTTCAAACATGTGTATTCATTTCTGAAAAATGCAGTTAATTTTGAATTGGCCAGCACATAGCCAGCCAGAAGCTAATAAATTGACCTTGCTCGCCTCAGCAGTGCTAAGCCTCTGTGTATCACAATGCCAGATGATATGCGCACGTAGTTTATATGTATACTAGCAGAAGGACCCGGCGTTGCCCGGGTGAAAAATATATTTCTTAATAACCTTACATATATACACAGATGGGCTGCTACCCCTGCCCCCCCCCCAGCCACGATCTCCTCGGCCGCTGTGCAGTAATATGTACGGCCTATAGTGTGGTGGGGTGTCGAGGCCTAGTACCGTGCAGAGCCTCCGGCCTCGCCTAAATTGCCCACCCGGCTGAGGCTGGGTACTGGGGCCGTTACCCCCCCCCCCCCCGCGCTACAATAATACTGTCTAATCGCTATAATTTTATTATCTACCGACCCTATAATAGTAATTGCACACATTGGGGTGGGGGGGAGTGAAGAGGACGTGAAACTTTGATGAATTTACCTCAGAGTCGCGTGTTAATGCGTGCGCATATTTTTAACGGGAATTAAAAATGGCGTCCACCCCGCAGCGAATGCGTCGCTACCCGTTGCCAGGAGCAACCGCCGTGGTAAACCAAACGGACCAATCGTTTCTCGCAAATCCCTCACATTTCGTCCAACGAAACTGCGTATGGTCCGGCGACACAAAGACAGACAGACACACACATACAGACAGAGAATTTGCGATTTTATATATATAGATAATGAGACACCATCGTAATAGGAGTGTGGTAGTTGTGTTTTTTGTGAAATCACTTGGACAATTATGTTTTATTTTCAAGAAAATAATTGTTAGAATACTTAATTAATGAAATGTGCTCACCAATGAAAATTACACTGTACACGGTCAATAGGCGTGTGCGGTGTGGGGTAAATGTGGGTACTCTTCCAAGCAGCCTGGCTAGCAAGGAAGAGTAGGCCAAAAACCCTCAATCTCTAAAGACCATTCCACGAGCAGTTGTGTGAGCAAGCGATTGTAGGGCTGTACCTTCATATTTTACTATACTGGGGCTAATATAAATCATGATCTTCATCATCATCAGTTGTCATGTACCTTCAAGCGTCTGTGATTTCTGCTGTATTCTTAATGGATACACACCTCTGACATCAGTTATCTGATGACAACCATCAATCTATTTTACACAGTCCACTTGCTTCAGCTGCACATTTTTTTCCTTCCAATATATTCAGAAATATCTTTCCACTTGAGCCTCGAAGCACATGTTCAGCAAATGGCATTTTATCCGTGATGCTGATTATTAATGTTATAATTTCAAATACAGTAGTTTACTTATATTAATAATAATTAAATGTTCATATAGTAGTCTTATTCGATTGTTTGTAATAAATTAATTATACGAAAAATAATTAAACTCGGATGACTGTTCATAGTGCCGTGTACTAAACATTGCACCACAGTTGTCCCCAATATTTATGATTAATACTCTTTTATATATATATTACTACACAATTCCCAGATGGTAATTGAAGCTTGGTCTTATTTTTCAATAAGGGGCATTTAACGCTCTATATTTGCACGGAATGTTGTGGTCTAAGTCAATTTGCAGTTTGCATCGTGTCGCGGCGGCGGGGGGGGGGGTCATAATAACTGCTTACAAAGAATCGAATTACAGTACCTGTACTTGGTAATTTTTGTTCCTTGGAATTTTACAATGTGTGGTTCTGAAAAGAGGCCCTTCATATAGAGTGCACATTTGTTTTGTCAAACCGCATTCGCAGTCTTGCACAAGAGGGAACACGACCAAAAGTGAACAGATTCGTCAATAACACTACCATTAAACGAAATTATATAATTTTTAAATAGGCAATGATTTTGGCAAAATAACCTTATGGCGGCACCCCGGGGTACCATAGGACCCCGGCTATCGCATGATGTCCGTGATGCAGTCATTTTAGCAGAGGTGGGACAAAGTCATTGTTATGCAAGTCCAAGTCGAGTCGCAAGTCATCAAATTCATGACTCGAGTCTGACTCGAGTCCAAGTCACATGACTCGAGTCCACATCTCATAGGTGGGACAAAGTCATTGTTATGCAAGTCCAAGTCGAGTCGCAAGTCATCAAATTCATGACTCGAGTCTGACTCGAGTCCAAGTCACATGACTCGAGTCCACACCTCTGCATTTTAGTCTGTTGATAGTCGGCGATGCGGCAATCGACTCATCTCTACGAGCTGTACACGAAGCACTATTAAAAGTAAATTTTTCGATAACGGATTTTTTTCGGCCTTTTGATTTGCACATACTGTATTTATTGTATGCACACAACAACTGCAAATGAGCTGATTTCATTGCTCCATCTTACCAAGCGGGCATCGTCTTGGACGCCTCCTGATTCCACATCGTAGGATCGTGAGAGGTGGCAGCCGCTCGGAGAGGCCTCCACAGTAGTGGATTGATCAAGGCTTATGTATAATAATTACAATTTACAGCCTTTTATCAATCCACCGTTGCATGAAATCGCCATCTTGTTGTTGACTATACATCAGCACGCAGGCCAGTGTGTGCTGTTGTACTATTATTTTGAAAGAGTACGCTTAATGATTTCATTCTGCTGTCCGCTGCAGTAGTTGGTGCACATGGCTCGCATCGCTTTGCCATGTGGCCTGGTTTTGCCAGGATTGTCCTCTTGGGAAATCTGACAAAAGACATTCCCCCCCCCCCCGCCCCCAAAAAACACGTTTTTTTGTCAGTTGCATAATAATATTCCACCACTCAAGACAGGGCATTTACTGTACATGCAGTTTTCCCCTCTTCCAGAATTAGGAGGTAATCCCCCCCCCACCCCATGATATGTCCTGGTGGTTTTATGCCTCAAGGCCTCAGGGGTGGCAACCCTTGTGTTGAAGTCGCACGGTTGCGAGTGCAAAGCTTGGCAGGGCTCAAATCACACCTTGATGCCTCTCCTCTAGCGTTGATAAGACGAGCACTACTTTGTGGGAATAATGGGAATGAAGTGGCTCGAAAAAGTCACCAGGTTGAGATTCTTAAAAGCTTGTAAGAGGAAGAGGAGGATGAAGTGCTGTGGTCATGTAATGAGGATAGCGGGGATAGAACAGCTGAGAGGACGTGTGTGGAATGGGCATCATCGGTAAAAATGATGAGAGAGGAGGACCCGAAAAAACGTGGCAGATCACGACTGAAAACAACTGCTCGGTAATGGCCCCAACGACCTGATATGAAGATCATAGAATCGGAGAGAATGTATGAACTGCATTGGTTTACAGGAACTGTGAAGTTTCTGAAATGTTAACATTGGTCGTCCAATGGATAAATGCATGTCTGTCATAGGAATGTGGAATTTCCACCGTCAGTTGAGGGATGTGAACAGTAGATGAGCCCTGCTTCCCATGTTTGTTTGAAGATTAAATTGAGTGGAATTTTTTTAAGTACGCAGAAACCTATAATAGGACAATTGTCATATTTATGCAGTTAGATTCACATTTTAAATACATCTAAAAAAATATTCTTAGGTTTTTTCCGTTACATCTAAAAAAAACATCCGAACCAACTTAATACTAAATCTTGCTTTCGGAACATTAATTATCACAGAATGCCAATATTGCACTTTGGAATAAATTATTGGATAAATAAGGTATAATGAAGTTCACAGAAAACGCCTAGCAAGCTTGGCTTATTAATTATGGTACCTGGCGTATTTTCTTGGAAAAGTGATTGTTTTGATGTGTCTATTCTTGCTATAATTTCCCCAAGACCCTATGCAGTATGAAAAATAAATCCTTCCTGCATACAAAATAAAAATAAAACCATTACATTTTCAATGTACAAACTTCGCCAGGAAATGAAACACTCATTGCTCGAATACATTGAGAACAAAATGTACTTGGGAAAACCCTGTTATCACTTGGTTAAAGGGATGTGTTCTTTTATAACATGTCTTAACGTATTCATGAAAAGGTTTGCACAGAAATTACATTTCTTGGTCGTGCAATGATGTCGCAATCATTTTTCTTTTCAAAAAGGGTGACAAAAAACGTAATACAAAGAATTACAGACCAATCAGCCTCCGAATGCAGGTATATGCATTTTTCACAAGGATTTTAGGGAACCGATGAATGGAGGTTTTAGAGGTCGACCAACCACTAAATAAATTGCATTTCGGTAAGATGATAATTCAGTTACGGAACTGTTAATCAAATCTTTGAAGAAGAAGAAGAAAAAACACAAATGAATAGCAAATAGCATTACGGTTGGCTTTTTTTTCAGTTGTGAAAAGGCGTTGATTCAAAGGAATGTACCAGTACGTCTGAAGAATAAAGGAAACGTGCATGGAGAGAGATGCACTTTTATAATTTCACCTGGAGACAGAAAAGGGAACACGTGAACCGAAGGCACATCTACAAATCTGTCTCACATTACACCGACTGTTGAGAAAAGTAAATTGGCTTGACACACCACTTGCCGGGACGATGACCGATGGACAGAGAACACCTCCGGGAGGACTACTGTGGAGATGGAGCGATGAGATGAGTTCATGTGCAGGAGTGAAATGGATGGGGTTGCAGGGTTGAATCATGAGGGATGGTGACGATGCAGGGAGACCTTTGTCCAGCAGTGGAGAACACATCGAAATTGTGACGATAATATTCGAACTATTAACCTCCTTTGAAGCAAATTAAAAGTCAATTTGAATTCCAGTATAATGCATTCCTTACTGGAGATGTGAATGTCGTGTTGCGTATTGTTCTAATTCCGTAGGGAATTAATATAACGATGGATGATACTGGCCCACCATCATAATCTTCTTCATTATCACAATCTGCAGTTGAAAGCTCCTGAAGCTGAAAGCTCCTTAAGCTTTAAGAGGCCTCCCCTATAGGGTGGTGTATACGTTATTTTCATTAACAACAAAATGTTTCACAGAGCGAATAATATTTCAGGGGTGGGCGGGGATACAACTTGCGCGCTGCATTTGGAAATAATTGAAATTACGACAATGCCACGTAAAAATATTGCCTGCGGGATAGCGTGAAGTTGTGTTAGTGTCCCCACCGATCATTGACTCCCATAGGTGGTTTCGAGATTTGCATTTAACCCGGAGAAAAAAACAAACCGGCAAATGATAAGCCTGCGATTTTTACAACCTCACAAAAAACACACGGAAATGCAGTCAATGTGTTGAGGTGCAAATGACGATGCTAAGGCAGGTCTTTGGTTAAGGACTTTCGCCAGAGGTTTATTAAGGGATTCCGATACACTCCCCAGGGGTAGGGGTCCTACACTGGGTTCTTCACACGAACCCTCACTCGTCTGTTCTTCGCTCGGCTAGCTCCCTCGATAAAAGTTGTACCACTTCGCCCACCCCTCCTTTTCGCCCACCCTCCATTTACTTCTCCCCCACCCCATCCTTCCCTAGACTCCTAGAGGGTTTTCCGAGTTAAGGAATTAAACACCAGGGATATAGAGTTTATTGAAACACATAGACAGGTTCAAATATCAAACGTTATCAATAATCATTGTACTTCACATTGTGTCTATACTGGTATCAATTCCCATACACGCCTTCTGTGTGTCCCTGAATCGTTTATTCAGTGAAATACTTTTGGGGGGAAAAAAAAACTTTGCGTGGAAGAGCAACAGCGGTTATTCCATATTTTTGGGTATTTCGGTTATCCCTTAGATAAACCCGCCCCTGCCATAGGAAAGTGGAATTTCCACCACTGGCTCAGGGCTGTAAATGACAGATGAGTACTGACTTGATGTCCATTTTGACAGTTTTGAGATATCAGAGGCAAATCCTTTGCGGTCTGAAGAGGGTAACATTACGTGTACACAATTCTGTCCAGCCTTTAGATTATTCGCATTGCACTTGTAGGGTGTAATTGTGTTGCTTTTTTTTCTATGTGATAAAGTAAAAAAAGCTCCTCTATCATCGCTGTCAATGAAAAGCTAACAGTATATTATTAATAAAAGGTGTTGCAAATACATACATTTATTAGATTGATTATTTTTATGAAGTTGTGCACGCAACACTTGAATATACATCGATGAGCCACCACTACGCTCAGACAAATAATGTTATAATCCTCAAGATATTGCTATTGAGCATAGTGCAGGAATCTACTGTCGGATAAAGGCCTCCCAACTTCTTTAGGCCATAGGGGTTGTTTAGCCATACTTCACCAAGCTGGTAAGTGCAGAGTGAGTGAAGGAGATCGGGAGGGCAGGATTGCTCCAGATATCATTTGCCGCTGATGTTAGCCCATGACCAGGAATGAAATTCACGTAACATGGTGTATTAATAGTGCAGTCCGCTAACTACTTTGCCACATATCCATCCCGTGGGTACAATTACTGTACATACATGTATTTATATTCTTCCTTTGCTATTGCATCTTGCACATTTTTGCAACGAGACCCGTCATCTCAGTTGTCCCTGGGTTGGTTAAATCTAATGTATGTCTACATGTACTAGTACTACAAACATAAACAAATCTTCATCCCGATGTCCTTCGATGACATTTACAAAAGATGCCACGCGTGGTCGCGAGAGCCACTTTGAACTGTCGCACAGTTGTCGTTGAGTTGTGATGTCATGTTGTCGGAGAACAATTTGTTAATCTCTCTCTGCCCCTTCCAATGTGAGTGCCGCATTGTTGGTACAAGTGTAGTGGGTTGTATGGAGACGGAGTCTTCTTTAGGAGGCAACACGTATTTATTTAACAAGTAGCAGGAAGTACCCAGCGTTGGCCGGGTCTTAATTTGTTTTCAAAACTACTCTTAAAAACGTAAGAGCAGTGCGTACTGACTATGGTGTTACCTGCTATGATTACAGCAGTGCATACTGTGGTGGTACATGCTATGATTACAGCAGACCCAGCCAAGGGCCTCAGGTCTCGACCACTGGCCCACTTAGACCCGGCCCTGATAAGGACTTCGGGTCCGGGGATCTTCAGGGTCCAGTCTTCAGGCGAGCTCTTCGATCTCGGCTTGACGCTGACTGCCAGAGCCGCTCTGGGTTCCGGCTTTTATGGGGCTCCCAGGGTCACTCCGCCCTTGGCCACGCCCACTCTCTGGAACCTTCTGGATGGACCTAGATTGTTGTGCAATCCCCCAGCCCCCACTGGGGGCTTGGGGTGTCCACCTCCGGTTCCTAACTGCCCTCCAGATTGCCTGACTCAACAGCCCTACTTGGTACAGGACGGACCCGCTGTTGCCCCCTGTTGGCCCATGGCTGGAGCTACATACTTCCAGTAGTGGTGACCGGTGTATTACGCCTGACATTTACCCACCACATAAGCAATGACACAAAATCAATTGTTTATCTTGTAGTGGGACTTTGGCACTTCCAGCTGAGGGCTTTGCTAACGAGGTTAACAATAGGTTTCCCGACGAGGGAATTTAAGTGGGCATCGATGTGCTGCCGAATGAGCCCGGGTTACCAATTACCATTCTGCCCTTGAACCCCAGGAGACATTTCTAAAATGCTAAATGGACACAAATGAACAAGACACCACTGAGCAGAGTTTCTCCCACTTCCAGTGCAGTTAAGTGTATTTACTGTATGGCCAGTTTGCTTGGGGTTCCATTCCGATATATTTCAGAATCAGAATCTTTCTCAGAATCTTTATTCATCGTGGAGAAATCCGATGAGCTATGAAGATCTTTTTCACAGATGCCCAACAGTGGCAGGTCAGAAAGATAGAACAGTACAAAAAAAACGATCGGAGTGCCAAGTATAAGGGGAACGCGTGTTCAAGTTCATTTGGTTGTCAACTTTTATTTTTTGAGGTCAGAAAAAGAAAACCCACGCATGTATCTATGCTTTGAATTCTCGTAATGAAACACCTGAGCAGAAAGATGCAGAACGTTGAGCGGTTGCGAAGGGTGACAGAGTACAAAGGGTCCTCAGTTGTGGCTGTTTGACGGTTCATAATGGCGGATTTTTTTTTGCAGGCAGCTGGGAGCGGGGACTTTGTCAGAATTCATTGGCTGTGCTTTGTCAACGTGCCATGCAGCATTTTTTTCCCTCCAGCACTTGCACACGAGCCGATGTTTTTGCTAAATATTCGACGTATATATGTATAGTTTATATAGAATAAAAAATCTTCTGTCTGTATTCAAGCTGTCTAATTGGGCTTTATATTTAACTGGCGGGAAGTACCCGGCGTTGCCCGGGTCTTAAAAATATTTCAAAACTACTCTTAAAAATCTAACAGCAGTGCGTACTGACTATGGTGGTACCTGCTATGATTACAGCAGTGCATACCGATTGTGGTGGTACCTGCTATCACTACAGTCGTACATGCTGACTCTATAGCAGTATTTATCGACTGTATAGCACAAAGTACTCACCTGACAGAGTGGTGTGGTGAGGCCTAGTCCCATGCAGAGCCTCCGGCCTCGCCTAGATTGTCCAGCCGGCTGAGGTGGCTCCTTGGCAGGCTGGGCTGCTACCCCTTACCCCCTCCCCCCAGCCACGATCTCCCCGGCCGTTCTGCAGTAATATCTACGGCCTATAGTGGTAGCATTTAGCGACTGTATAGTAGTAATAACTTCATGCATCGGGGTGGGGGGGACATCACACAGTGAAGAAATAACGTCAGCGTTTAGTGTATTTTATAGCATTTTTTACGCAAAATAAAATGTCCCTCTCACTCCCACCGAAGGCGTGCGACTTGGCATGGGCCATCCCCCCCACCAAAGGCGCGTGAGTTGGTATGGTCGTGCACGCGTCTTTAATAAATAAAAGGGAAGCGCACAAAAATCGGACTAAATCGCTAATTAAACTAATTTAAAGTTGACGGATGTGAAAAAGGAATAGCGCTTGCTCACCGTGGGGTTTACAGCGTGGTACCTGGATATTTTTTTTACGTAAAACCACCGTTGGAGAGGCAAATTGTTCGCAAGCGTGCAAACACACACAAACCCACAAACAAATCCAAAGACAATTTTTTACTTTTATATAGATAGATCTGTGTGTGTATGAATGTGTATGAGCTGTGCGGCGAACCCGGCGATCCGAGTTCGATTACCGCTCACGACCAACACCAGTGACGATTAACTGAGACAAAGGCGGCTGGGCGTGGTGTTGGCCACCCACCCCCTAGTGTGCTGTGCCGGCCTTCATAGGTGCTCACTAACAGCACTTGCCCCAATAGTCTGTTAATGCTATACGGTAGAGCATGCCAAACAATGGTTTGGGTAATAAAAATACCTTCAAACTTGGTATGAAATCCTGCATAGGTTTTAAACCTTTAAAAAACTTTTATTTCTCAAATACTGTCGTTTGAAATAATTTACATGTCATGTGTTCTGTTTTGTATGTGCAAGCACTGCCTCTATGTGATAACACATCGTAGCCAGACACTTAAACAGGTATGCTAAATCAGGAGGCAAATATGCATTGCTATTACAACACTATTCTCAAGGTGAAACCTAAGTCAAGTTGCTAATTCCTGTCTCCATCCAGAATAATAACAAATATTTATTTAGCAGTCGTGAAATTTCATGCAAGGAATATAATCCGACTAACGCATTCTGCTTTGCATGGAGTTTTATAGCGACACAAAAATTAATTATCGACATGTTATTTGTTTACATACTTGGATTTAGTTTAAAAGCCATTTCTACATTTACGATTTAATCTTCTGCTTGCACATCTCTGTCTCCAAGGGTCATTACTATAGTGGGTTTATCACAACCATTTTTATCCAGCATGTGCAGGTGTGGGAACGGGATATGAAAGTGTCAACACGAGGAAAGTACGCACCTCCGTTAGGTGTTAAAGTCGTGACTGCTTATGGAACCGTATAAACGCCGGTTCTCGAGCCAAGTACACCGAGTTCAGTTACACATGACTATTAATTGACTATCGAATGAAGAAGGAAGGCAGATTTCAATTCAACAACTCTGGCAGTGTTTTGGTACTTTGGAATAATATAGACATGTTGTCGCGAAGTTGTCGATCGTAGCTGTGTTCATTACAATACTAATGATTAACCTCTCTTTAAAAGGTTGTGCACAACACATGAGATGATTATGTAAATGGTTCAAAAATATTTGCGAATTATTCTAGTTCGGCACTTTGTATAAAGCCTACTGCCACCGTGGTGCAATGGTTACCACACGGGATTTATAATGTCGAGGTCGTCGGTTCGATCTCCCGGCGCGGCAATTGAAACAACGTTGCGAGTTTCTTAACCCACCCTACCCCCTGCCTCTGTTCACCCAGCAGTGTAAATGGGTACACCACAATTAGTCGATTGGCAGGTCGCGTGTGGTGGGGTAAAGTGTGGGTACTCCCACCTCTTGTAATATTCCTAGCCAGCGTGGAAGAGTAGGCTATTGGCGGCCCTTTTTCCAGAAGTGGCTTTATCAATGCATTCCCGGGCTGCACCTTTACCTTTAGCTCTGTATATTTTGCACTGTTGTTGATTATTTTGTGTGTATATATTTTTTTGTGGACGAGGTTCTGTGGTGACCACCACAGACCTCGTTAAGATGGGGTCTTCTTCTTTCTCATGGTGGGGAGTTTGATCAGGAGCGTGTCTTTGTCCATGTCGGGGTCAAAAAAATAGCCTGATGAATGTCTGAGATGCTGCCAGTGGATGATTGAAGTGGTGTACTGTGGGGTCCAATGAGACTTACAATGTCCCCGGGGAAGACTTAAGAGTTTTCCCAGCACATCAACAAGGGGACCATGATCGTGGGAAAATCAGTTGGCAACCCAATATAAGTCCAGATCTGCTCCCCTTAACTTTTGATCTGTGTCCCTTTGAAGGCCGGCCAAAGAAACATTATGTACCTGACATTGCTGTACAGGATGCTATTTGTGGACGGTTATGCGATGCTAATTAATCCTCTTACAATGAAGGAATACCGGGCTCTGCTTCCTAATTAGCACAAGTGCACAGAACAATGTGAATACTATGTGGAAAAATATCAAGATTATCAACACATTTGCATTCATATACATTTTTTAAAATATCAGGTCAATAAAAATTTTTTTAGACAAATTAGGTTTTAGGTCTCAATTATTATTCATACAACAGGAGGAAGGTGAGCGTTTTACAATGCATTGTCTGCAACGTCAAATGACACCATTGTAAAGATGAATGCAATTATAACCAATGTTCTTTCTTAACTCCGAAGCATCGGCACTTAAGCTTGGACTCGTATTTACACTTCAGTACTATCAATCATTCAGGCCCTCCAGACTATTAAGGGCTTCATTATGTTAATCTTGCTGTCTTACTTCGCCCTGGCTCCCTTTCGCTTTGTTTATACTCCAGTGACTGTATCCAATAAACTCTTCATTATCAGCCATCATCAGCAATCATCAATCCGCCGCTGTATGAAACATGCGTTTAGATTATGTTGCTGCTATACATTTCCACGTGATAAGCCACTTCGTTGAGCTATAATTTCTGACTAGATTGCTTCTGAAAAATAAGCTCCCAAGCTCAGTTGGCTTTACCTGGTAAGAAAAACATAGTTGATTTTTATTTGTTTATTTATAAAAAGTAATTTTCTTACCTTTCCTTCACTTTGCACTCCTATCATGTTTTTTGTATTGTTTTATTGTTGTAACGTTCTGACCTGCCCATACTGAACATCTGTGAAAATGAGCTTTATAGCTCATCAGATTCCTCCAATATAAATGCATATGCTGATCCTGAAGACTTCCCAAAGGAATTACCATTTTTTTTATTAGATACCTTTAAATGTAATGAAAACCCCCTTTCAACTGCTTGACCATATATCATTACCTTGTAGAATGTATCCCATGTAACACAATGCATACAACAGATGTGCACCACCGACTTCTTGTCGGCTTATAATTATGATCGACGAATTGTAGCCTTGGTCAGTCATCCTTTGAGCGAGTCACGTTGCCTTGACTTCCATTTCATAGCCAGTGTTTTTATCCATTGAATGTCACAAAATGAAATATCAATATGAAACTCAGCTGTTGGGACGTTCGTCGCACAATAGACTTAATCTAGCATCGTCCTGCCAAGATGTCCGCGTGAAAAGAGCTATCGTTTAAGCTCGTCTCACTTCACAGTCGTTTTCCTGCTTGCGCCCCTTTGCGTCTGTGCGTCGCGACAGGCAAACGTGTCAGGGCGTCTGTGGTCAGCGCAAGTTGAATGGAGTCGGACACTCACTCGTTCTACATGATAAGCGGCTTGTCTGTATGTCTCAAAATCAGAAGTATATTTCCCGAGTAAAGCCGATTGAGGTAAAGAGATATATATATATTTTTTTTCAAGGGCTACTCGCCTGGCAGACAATTTATGCGTGCATAATAAAGGTTTTGGGTTAGATCGCGTAAGTATAAATGTGTTGTAATCCTCCACCACCCGATAAAGCCAGTAAGGTTTGTCACGTAAACAACTAGGCAATAGTTACTACTTCAGCCCACCGTTGTGTTGGAGGTTTATGGACACATTTATATTTACTCGATCTAACCCAAAAAACCTTCATTATGAATAATATTGGTCGCGAAATCCTGCATGTTAAAATGTATGCGTGTTTACTTGTACTTAGCCAACCTTGGTAATCGGAAGTGCGGGGGAAGGGTAACAAACTAAACACAAAAAGTAGTTGTTAAGAAATCAGTTTTCAACCTAAATTATTTAAAAGTGCATCCCTCCAGTGGCTTCCGAATATCGGAAGGAAGAGCGTTCCAGACGGCCGCAGAAGCGCATCTGAAAGCGCCGCGTGATGCAGTGACCTTCTTTGTTCGATGGCCAACCAAAGTACAGACTGATTTCTGGCACAGCCTGCCTCTAACCCTTTTTTCTTTTGACCTGTTGTTTTTTCATTTCAACTCAACGCGTGCCCTGCACAATATACGCCGCTCGCAAAACAAGAGGGGATACAGAAAACTTCACGACATCAACCCGGTCTCGGCACGACAGGGCCCTATGAAGGGGGACAAAAAAATTGGGCTCACTGCCCCCAGCCAAGTGGGGGTGATGCGTGACGTCAGCAGGCACACTGCGTGACGCTGCCGCATGCGGGTGACATCACAGATGTGACGTCACCGCTCACTTGCCGTGAAAAATATATCCATTATTGTGCCACGTGGGGGGAGGGGGGGAAACAATTTTCAAGCTACGGATCACGTAAGTATAGAGCAATATCTGAACTGTAAATAGCCACTAAAAGAAGTGGATTATTATTCGAATAAATACACACAAAGGATAAAACTGAAAATATTTTCCGCATTACAGTGCAACCATTGTGTTTACCTTAGAATTCTTGCATAAATGATAGGCAGATAAACATCGCTAATTGAAAATTTGGCATTTGGAATGTTGGGAATTAGCGTGCATCTTTTATAAATAAAAGTCTTCAACCTTGTTCTTGGCATCCTTTGCTGCTGAGCCGGTAATTGTGGCTTTCACGATAAGGATTCTGTCATCATCCAGCAATTTATGCAGAATTGTACAATGAGCAGACCAGACATTGATGTACAATGAGCAGACCAAAATGTGCCAATGGCATTTTGCCCAAATTCCCAAACATCCATAACAAAAGTGAAGAGATATCTATTCAGTTATTTATTAATTAATCAACCAAGAGGACAGAATAAATTTAAAAATAAAAAAATAGTGCGCATGTATGTTATTCGTAATGAGCTTTACCGTTACACATATTCTTTCCGAGCCGTCTTCCTGACCCGATACATCTCCATATATATAAAAGGCAAAGTTGTGAATGTGTCTGTTCAAAATGTTTAGCGCACTTCCCGACATGCAACAAACGTGACATTTGCCATGTGGGTACTTTCCAGAATGTACACCATGCAACATTTTTTAAAATACACTTTTGTGTGTGTGTGTTTTTTTTGGGGGGGGCGGGGGGGAGCTCAATAATGCATATGTGCGTTTTATGTGGCTCATGAAGGTGCAAGTGTGGAAAACACAACTCAGAAAGCCTGCTCTTGAGAAATGGTGCAACAGCATCACTGGTCTTGATGTCGTCGTCGTCACAATGTGGAACGAAATAAAGCGTCATTGCCTGCAGGGATAGAGAGGTTGCCGTGATGAAACGTGTGATTGATTTGAATGGACACTGTCTGATAGAAATAAATTTGCAGAACTTGAAAAAAACCTGAAAATTATATGAGGAAAGTGCAAATTATGTGTCATTATATAAAACATGTGTGGCTGTATTAATGACAATCATATTCATGTTTGCTCAAATTATAGCTTGTTTTAATCAACTTTAAGTATAATTACAATTCAGTGTCGAAGTGATACATGTAATGAAAAGGATTAGCAATTTTTACAAATTTACACGACCTTGCAATCAACCTTGCACGGTTGGTTGGTTTAATAAATTCTTTCATAAGCTGAGTCTTATTTGCACTACATTATTGAAAATGGCACGTAACCTAATTAGAATACACGTGCATATATGTAGTGCTCGAACCGACACGACAGCTTCTTGTCTTTCCTCGTTACTTTATTTTGCGTATTTCGCTCAACACTCCTCCATCCAACATCGCTCAACGTTCCTCCTGCTAACACCGATCCACAGTTCTCCTCCACGCTCTCCACTCGCTTGCCGCGTTCCGCTGGCCTCACTCGCTCCCCTTCACTCCTCCGTCGACTCTCCTCTCCACTCTCTCCGCCACAGTTCGGCTGCTCTTTATCAGCTCCGCCGTCCCGCTCCGTCATAACTACATCAGCTTCTCTTTCCACACTCCAGCCGCTTCCTACTCTTCGTCGTCTCACTGTTACTCTACACTTCTCCACTGCTACCCTACACTTCTCCACTGCTACCCTATACTGTTACTCACTCTGCTGCTCTGACTCTCCATCCTCTGTCTCCTCCCAGGCGCGAACTCCCGTCTCCTCTAAAACCCCTGACTTTATCCCCGAGCCAATTAATTCCCATTTAATCAGAGGCATCCCCTGGGACGCCGCTCGCCCCAGCCCCCGCTGCCACGTGCCATGTTTTTCCAGACACTGCGGCGCCATTCTCCGACAACAACACCCTCTCGGCCAATCAACGCCCTGTACCCTTAATTACTCCCTGCCACCTACTACCATCCTCAGACATCACGCCACCTCCTTTGGGACAACAACAACGACCAGCCAATCAGCGCCCAGTGTCCTCATTTGCTCCCACTATACGCTGTGTGCGCGCACACCGACTTCAGCGTGTGACGCTTATCTCAAGCACTACATTTATATAATTTCACAATGTGAAATAAAGTTAAATATACTAACGTGTGCAGAATCAAATCTCTTCTTTTCTAGGGAAAAACCCCCCATCGTAACGGATAAATTCGAAGGCAGGAAACCCCAAGATTTTAAAACAACACGTAGACATTTGTACATAAAGCACTCTGTGCCTTATGCAAACACCTGAAAGCACACATCCTTTGTTCCCTGGGCACCACGGTGCCGATATGTTAACTACCTCGCCTGGATACAGGTGGTCGTGGGTTCGCTCCCGACCCTGGCGCCTGTATATTTGGAGTTTGCATATTCTCTCCGTACTCTTGTGGATTTTTATCCGGGTCCTAAGGGCTTTCTCCTTCACATTTAGAAACATGCTTTTAGAGTATTTGGCTGTTATAAATGTCCAAATGATAAGGCACTTCGTTGAGCTATCATCTGTGTCCAGGTCGCTTTTGATAAAGAGTTATACAGCTCAGTGGGCCTTACCTGTTAAGTTTTAGTTTAGTTTGAAAGTGCATTGTGGTTCATCTTGTCTTCAGTCGCAGCAGCAGTCCTAGTCACAATTGTTTAAATGTATGTATTTAAACACCATAGGCTTTTGTGACCAAGAAAATTCATAATGTAGGATTTTGTTTGGGTTAGATCGCGTACATATACATGTCATTAAACCTGCCACCACCCGACACAACCAATTAGTAAGGTTTGTCACGTAAACAGAATATGCCAATTCGTTACTAGTACAGCACACCTGTGTGTTGGAGAGCGCCTGATGAAGCTAATTGTAATTATTTGCGAAACATCGTACTCAGATTGCAAATGTTGTGGCTTTGCTCTCCAACACACCAGTGTGCTATACAAGTAACGAATTGGCATGTTCTATTTACGTGACAACCCTTACTAGTTGGCTCTGTCAGGTGGTGGCGGGTTTAACGACACACATATTTATGCGATCTAACCCCCCAAAAAACCTATATTATTGATGTATTTTGATGGTGACCTGAGATAAAAGGACCAGAATGCACTTCTTCAGGAAATGTTTTTTTAAACATCTGTAGGGGTGTCAGGGGAAGGATTCCCACCAATAGGAGGGTTAGTGGGAGGGGTAATCGAGGAGATATAAGGGGAGAACGGGCGGGAAGAAGGGGCCTTTGGCGGGAACGAGATTGGGACGGCTGGGGACAGGTGTGGATGGGAGAAAAGGATTAAAAGACGAACCCCCTGCAATCTTGTGTCGGCTCTTCTTTACACATATTTTAGGATGCAGAACATGGTCTATAAAAAACGGACATTTGTTTGCTGCTCTGGTGTCATAGACGTACGAATAAATTTGTATTTTTATTTTTGGAGCTGTTTGTCAAAACACTGCTGGATTAAAGCCTTCCCAATGCCATGTTGGTCACAGGAGTTAGTTGACCATATTTCCCCATGTTAGTCTGTGGGTTGAAGTGGGGTGGTAGGACCCAGAACTGACCAGAGTTGATTTATCACTCACCACTGTTGTTTGTTGTGTCCAAAAATCACTCAGGTTACCAGGTTCCTAGTGAAATGTGATAATCACTTTGCTACCAACTCCACCCCTTGTGTTATAAATGACAATGCTTGATGGATTACTGTCATGATATAGGGATTAGCACACTGGAATTGCAATCCAGAGGTCACAGGTTCAATCTCCCAGCATGGAAGTTGAAACAACAATACCTTTTCAAATTCCACTTGCCTCTGTCCACCCAGCAGTATACATCGGTATACTGCAATCGATCGTGAGGTCGGGTTGGTGGGGTAAAGTGTATGTACGTTCGCCTCTTCTAAGACGTCTGGCCAGCGTGAAAGAGTTGGCCAAAATACTCCTTACTGGAGACCTTTATGCCAGCAGTGGCAAGAAGAAGAAATTGGAGGGCTGCACCTTTACCGTTCACCACATTTTATTTGCTTCTTGGGGTGAATGTTCCCTTCTGCTGAGTAAAGAGAATTTTCACTTTGGCGGAGTTCTGAAAAGCATTTTCCTCAAATAATTAAATCAACGTGATTGGAGGGTCTTTGATTTTCTTTATTAAATATTTTTTTTTACCAACATTCAGTGGAAAGATGACACTTTTTGAAAAGAAATCCATACGAAGTCCAAAGCAGAGCACCACAAGGAAATTCAAGGCACAAATCATTACCGATTAAAATCAGTAACCATGAACTTCAAGTCTACATATATAAACTATGTTATAGTAATATAAAACTGAAGACTATACTTGTTTTAATCCCTCGCACTTCCTGTCAGTCTGGATTCAGTAATATACCTCACGATTTCAATTGTATTATGGAATCCCTAACCATTCTTTGTGATTGTTTACCATTATCAAGATTTTCATTTTCCATATAGCAGTGGTAGGTGATAGGTAACAATTACGATGTTGCAACAATGAATAAAAGTAATCTGAAAACCCACAAGAATCTAATTGTATACTCTTTGGTTCTTTCGGTAAAGTCACGTAGTTAGAAATAAAATAAAACAAATCACGACGTTTCGATCGCAACACAAGCAATCGTCATCAGGTGGGACGACAGCAAGAAACAACTGCTGAAGAGTTCTTCAGCAGTTGTTTCTTTCTAACTACGTGACTTCACCGAAAGAACCAAAGAGTATGGATTCCTGCAGTCACGAAAGCTTCAAATCAAGATTTTAATTTATATTTTATCCAATGCATTAATTTGGAGCCCGAGGATGAACCCAGATGAGGTGGCACCTGCCTCCTGAGTACATATGCAGTGAGAGGCGATTTAAATTTGAAAAAAAGAAATCGGTATGAAACCTGCTTTAGCACAAGTGTAGAAATAATTTACAGCTACAAAGAAATAAGCACTATGTATCCGGTATAAACTTCAGTTGTTTTAAGGGTGTACACAATAAAATAACAAAGCCATACATTACTCAGCTACAAGCATGCATGTGGATATACAGTACACTATCAGCACCACTTGACATGGTTATTACCCTTTGAACCACAGGGATTTTACACCAATTCATTTTCATAGCACCACGTGTTAATTCATTCGGTACCACTGAAACAAAACAAAAACCTGGAACCAAACATTTGAGTGCACGTAAGCTCTTTGAATATGTGAGCACATTTCATCTTGAATTGTAGTGGTTACAGTCAAAATCGATATAAACATATTAATAGTGTGACGTACAAACATTTCCAAGTACTTGAAATGTATTACAGTCATTAAGGACCTCTGGATAGCATATAGTACATGAAGGACAAAAGATTACTAAATCACATGGTCCAAGAACAAGGCTACAACTGCCCTCAATGGCTTGTCCTATTTGTCAAATATTTTCTAATTGCATATGAGACACTCCATGCTTGTAGCACCTCCGATTAGCATGGTTGGCTACTTACGGTGCAAAAGAAGTTCAACATACGTACACACGTAGCAGAACACGGGCACCACTTTGAACACTTTTTTTAACCAGCATACAGAACATGAACGGACTTATTTTACCCTTTACTGCTGTCGGCGTCCTTGAGTTATTCATCGCTCATCCACAGCCGTTTCGACAGGGCCAAGGGAACGAACGGTGGTGTTAATGTGACTCTTAAGCAGTCTCGCCGGACTGGATGAAACTAAAATGGAGAGCACAGGTTTTGACAGACGCTGCCTTGGTCGTTATTTGGAGACGTGTTCGTTGCCCCTCGGGCGGCTGCGTTGAATGTCTCGGTGACACGTGAGGCAGCACTGGAGCCTCACGGTTGCCACTTGACATCGGCCCAGCAGCTTGAGACGCCGGCAGAATGTAAACGACATTCGGTCCTTCTCGCACGTGTGCTCTGTAGACAAATCAACAACAAGCAATGGGGGCAGTTGCTGAGCCTCGTGCAATGAGTAAAAGCTCAGAGGAGTCCAGGTGCCGGAACAGTGGCACGGAGACAAAAAACTTGTCCCGGCACCTGGACTCCTCTGTGCTGTGGACCCCTGTGTAGTCACACAGCATTCATACGCGATAGCTGGACAGTAATTAAGGCGATCTGCAAAGCAATGAGTGGAAAAGTGGTCATGGCGGCAGTGCTTAGATCGTGAGTCTCTCATCTGGCGCCAATAATCCGGCACAATTAAGTGTTATTGAGGAAAAGTGTATTCATTTTCACTCATGTATTTATTTGGGAGCAACAGGAAATGCAGCTGCTTCCCATGAAAAGATCTCGCACCCATGGCCTCACTCGTCCTTGCTTCTAAGACCGGAGATTTAACAGGCAGGCAGGCCAGAGTTCAACCACAGAATTGTAATTTTAGGCCACCCTCTTCATAGCCTGGCACCTTGGCTCCATGAGCCCGTGGATCCCATATTCAAAAACTGAAAATGATCATGCTGACTTGAATAATGTTTTTCAAATGGACTGGGTTTGTTAATTCTTCTGAGAAATGACCAATGCGAAACAAGGTTTCACTGATTGGTAAAGTTCTAGATCCATGTAGACTATTACTACTATTTACTCATTTAATTTTACCAGGTGAGGCCCATTGAGCTGTATAACTCTTTTTCAGAAAGGACCTGGCCACAAATGATAACTCAACGAGGTGGTTTATCTTTGTGCAATGTTATTGCAGCCGAATACACAAAACGCATGTTTCAAAATGTGGAGGGAAAAAGGAGGACCCGGAAAAAATCCACGTGACCACGTGAAGAACGTGCAAACTACAAATATACAGGCATCAGGGTCGGAAATGGAAAACCACGACCTCCTGTAGTTAACATCAAGAAGCACATGCAGGAAGAAGAAATGGGGGTTCAGCTCTGATACCATCAATGCATTTCACTGCCACACCAAGTCCAATTGCACAATGGAGCAGTTGAACACTCGATGGGAAATTGGATTGAAATATTGTATTATCCACACTTCTTAGGGACATTCTGCATAGGAGTAGCAGGCATAGTTCACACTAGAACTGCTGTCGCCTTTTTTACTGCCCCCTGTCGTTTTTCTCAGTGACAGCAGGAGCAGCAGTGTAGGGAATGCAACAAAACCAACATTGTTATGGTTAATTGTTGCAAGCCAAGGAAGGAATACAGTATGCCTATGTATGTAAGTATCTTGAACTTATTTTGCACCGTACGTAACAAACTTTGCTAATTGGAGGTGCGGGGGAAGGACAACAAACTAAACTCAAAGAGGAAGACCACTGCAGACATGGAAGGACGGCATCAATTCATATCTAAGAGTTAGATGACTTACTCTTTGGTTCTTTCGGTAAAGTCACGTAGAAAGAAAATAAATTAAATAATACGACGTTTCGATTGCAACACAAGCAGTCGTCATCAGGTAGAACTAAATTAGAGAGAGACAAAACACAAACACGGAGACAGACAGACACACAAGCAGAGAGATACAACACAGAGACACACAGAGAGAGACACACAACATAGACACACAGTGTCTCTATGCTTGTGATGATCTACACGGTGGAACGCCATTTCCTTCCTTAATTTCTTCTTACATTTTTTTTACATCTCCTTAATTATGTTTCCTGACCACAACATTTTGGTACGACACTTTTTATTGGTGTATTTTAACATTTAACTTTTAAGTTCGGCCAACAAATTGCTCTCCATGAGCACGATGCTTGCATTAATGCATCGATCAGTGGCTATGTTCACGATACATGTATTGAACTGTGCACAGTTGAATGATGATTTTTTTTCTATTTGTATGTGTTATATTCGGTTGGTTCTGTAAAGCATGCAGCCACCAGATACACTCTTAAAGCAATCCTGTGAATGTAGATAGTTGCAGAAAAACTTAGTTTAAAGATTATGTTGTAATTAACGATATATAAATACATATAAAGCACGTGTATAACTTGTAATGTGTAATAACACTTTGCTGACACTGGCTGGGTTACTCTTGAAAAAGAGATGTGTAGCTAAACGGGCTGGAAATAACCTTCTGACTACTGACAAATTAACCACAATGGCCAATACCTAATTTAATATTAAATCGAATCCTGAATTCAGAAAATGTATCGAACCGTGAAGGAGGACAAAGGTTACGAGATGAATAAACACCAATACGCATCTATTACAATATTAAGATGAAATAAGAATAAAAAATTAATGAGGTGTGTTGGAGCAAAATATATTTTTTAATCTCTCAATCGCATAAATAAAAGTATACCTGCATGATGCCATTACCGTGCAAGTACTATTAAATAACTCATTATGACAGATAGCAGCAAACACACATCAATACACTTGGGGATTTCCAGTAAATCCTGCTTATAAGGCTCGAAATGAAAGCTAAATTGGAAGGGGAAATATTGAAGTGATGATAAAGCAGGCTGAACATGGCATACTGCATCCGATGACCTTCCTTCCCAGGGGAGGAATTTAAGTTGAAGCTTCTGTTGATATTAATTGCATAATTCAAAGCAAGTGAAATCTCAGGAGAGAAATGTATATTATGAGCAATATTGTGTTATTTGTTAAGTGCTGCATATATAACGTTCCGAATAAAATCGTTAGGCAGACTCGAGCTTAGTTTATTCTCATGTTCATAATAATTATCGGCATCAGCTGTGATATGGCAGTGAGTTTTTATTAATTGTTACATATTTACAATATATATCTCAGCTTTATATATGTATTTCTGAATATAAAATACCGTTTGGAACAAAGTACGTATTACAAACACCTGGGAGCTTGTAATTATTTTTCTGCAGGTTACTACTTTAGTATGCCTTATTATGCAGTGCGCTGTGGATGGAGAAATAACGGAGATGCACAGTGGTAGTTTATTACATTCTCAGGGGAAAGTTTCACTCATGTTGTTAAATTTGTCAGTTCTGCTGCTTTGAATAGGAAGGTCAAAGCAGCATGTGTGCACACAACTTTTGTGATTTGTTTTTATCCACATGAAGCCACAAATGTACACAGCAAACTGAGATGTCAACATCTCATACATAACCCACGCCAAATCCAAATGGTTACAATTACACTGAACCATTAAATATTTTCAAGAATAAAATGTCCCCCCTTCCCACCTCAATACTGTTATAAACAAGGCAGAACTGTCAGTAACAAGGCAGATATTTGTGATGTAACAAAAACATATCCTAGGTTATAAATTTTATTTTAACACCCTTTGGGTCATGGGAGTTATTTGACCAAACTTCAACCGCACTGATAAGTGCCGGTTAGTGAGGGCGAGGAGCATTGAACTACAGTACAGTTTTGTATAACAATGGAGTTGCTGTGTTGCTGACCACACAGTCCCCCGTGACAACCTGGCACGCGCTATCCAGGCTCAACCCAAGTTTCAAGTTTAATTTATTAGGTATAGCCCTGTGAGCCATTCGGCTCTTGAATCGGGTGCAACCGCAACAAACAAAAAAACAAAAACATGAACAAGAAGACATCTTAAAGTGACTATGTGCAAACAGAAAATCCAAGAAAAGACAGCAAAATATTGCAGAAAAAGCACCGTACACCAACACTGTGGGCAAAAATCCCAGTGGGATGCAAGTCAAACAACAACCACAACCCGTGCTTAGCTTCAAAGATTGGGCCCATTGCAGGTGATTTGGTAACAGGCAATGTATGAGTGGAGGGAGATAATGAGATGTAAAATGTTTCCCATATTGCAATTGTGGTATAACTTCATAAAAGGCAGTTGTGGATGGATATAAGTAATCTATCATTATTTCGGTAAAGTCACGTAGATAAAATAATAATAAAAAGTAAAGTGATTTAAAAAACACGACGTTTCGATCGCAACACAAGTGGTAGTCATCAGGAGAAGGGGGGTTAGCCTCATTATCATTATTTTAATGGGGCTGGCTCACACGAAATTGATTTCTCTAAGACGATGGTACTTTACTAGCCTACTGGCTATCAACAAAGATTAGTTCATGAAGCCATCCATATATACAGACACAATTTCAACCGAGAGGATGGTTATAAACTCAGCAATCATTGGAAAGATGTCATCAACCACTTTGGGTCATGACTTGATTTGTGTTTTCTTGTCAACCTCCACCGTCAGCAGTGTGGGTGTGTGGAGCGAGGTGCAATGATTGCCTAGCGGCCCTTTGATTGGTGGAGACCCACTGCCGGTTCGTTGTTTTCTCCTACATTAACATTAGCTGTTCCGCCCATGCTGCTGACACACTTGGGCTACGCCCATCTCTAAACCTTTATAAACAGTTAGCCTTAAGAGCTGATGATGAGCACTTGTGTTATGATCGAAACGTCGTGGTTTTTTGTTTTTATTTTATTCTTATTCACTTTCTTTTTATTATTATTATTTTATCTACGTGACTTTACCAAAAGAACCAAAGAATATTAATTCCTGCAGTTACGAAAGTTTTAAGTAAAAATTTTACGTATTACATTAAAGCACCATCATTTGGGATACTGTGATATTATGATAGCGTTAGAGTTGTAATAATGTTAGTGCCTATTGTTATATTTCTGCAACTGAGGCTGCTTTTTTGACATTCATAAAAAAATGATATATCCTTGACCTCATCATAACTGTCAAATAATTTCCGAACGGGGAAAAAATGGTACTGAAAAATAACTGGAATGTCGACAATAGGCATACAATGCCATCACAAATGAGCATGAAATAAATTGTGCCCTTGTAAAAAAGCACATTTTCACGCTTTAATTGATTGCCTGCTGCACAATAGAAGGAGCAGACAAGTGTGAATGATCCCTTGGAGATTCATGCCACAGCTATGAGACACAGGGACCTTGGGCGAAATTTGTTGAACTCTATAAAGAGTACATCTGCCTTCTGAAATCTGGGCTGTCAGAACAGATTCTGGATGTTTTGACTGAAAACTAAAAAAACTCCTCTTTGCTTCCCTTTTATCCGTGAGTGCAAGAACAGCAGTGCCCAATGGGGCAGTTCTTATGAATGTAATTCTCTGAAAAGCTCTAATGATAATTGCCATAACTAAATGGAGGCACTGGCATCAAGAAAGAATTCCCATTTGTGGCAGAAAATTAAAGCTCTGAGAAATTCACACACAAAAACCAAACAAAGATCACCCATATAGCCTTAACAGACTGAAGGAGCAAGTGCTGTTAGCGAGCACCTATAAAGGCCGGCACGGCACACAAGGGAGTGGGTGGCCAACACCACGCCTACCTGGCTTTGTCTCCCTAGTGGCGAAGTTTACACACCGAACCAGGTACTCAATTGAAGCTGAGTCAACGTAGGGGAGGCCCATGACCGGTTAAGATAATCATCACTGGTGTTGGCCATAAGCAGGAATCAAACTCGGGTCGCCGGTTTTGTAGCGCAGTGCGATAAGCACAATATCACCGCTCCCACCCACACAAACACAGACTTATATGCAAAAATGTACATAATCATATCCACATGTAGTGGGTTCTAATCAGGCACACACCAAGACTGGGAGGCAACACGTTGTATTCTCTAACACAACCAACACTATTCAACGTTCCAAGGTTAACTATGTACATTCCGAGCGACTATGTACATTACAGGTTAACTGCGTAAGTGGTGGCCACCGTTCCTAACCACCTAACCACTTGAACAGATTCCCGATATGGTTGAACGAGAACTGCCGACACGCCGTCGTCTCGTTGTGTACTGAGCAGCGAAGATCGGAGAAGACGACTTCTTCCCCGGATTGAACAGCCATGCTCCCTCTCGGGGCTCAGCTTATATCTCCTGTGGCGTGACCGGGCTCCGCCACTGGGCACGCCCCCTTCTCGATCCTTCACGAAGAGTCTAGGTCCACATCACGTGGCCCGCTCACCCCCTTTCTGGGGGCCCCAGTGCCCCCTCGTCCGGTCACGTGCTCTCACGGGTTCACCCACAGTATCATGTCCTGACCCGACCTCCGTGACATCCGGAATCTGCCCTCTAGTGAGCCTTTGTGCATAGTACACCCACTGTCGCCATTTATGTCGTTACACATACAAAGACCAAAAATCTCCTGTATAGCCTTAACAGACTATTGGGGCAACTAGCTTTTTTGCCCGTCCAAGGACGGGTGGTATATTGCAGTAAATCTGAAATATTCAATAGAAAAATTGTTCAGCTCATGATTATTAATGAGGACGGGGTGTTGCCCCATGTGGAGTGACTTCACCCGCTAATGGTTATTGGGGAGGGGTGTGGCATGTGGAGGGGTGTGGCATGTGGAGTGACGTCACCCACTCATGATTATTAATGAGGGGAGGGGTGCGGCATGTGGAGTGCGCGACCTTCTTGTGCGTTAGTGTAAATTTCCACACGTGCATGAATATTAATGAAGGGGGGGGGGGGTCTTTTGCAGTGACGTCATGCACGGATGTCGCACTGTGCTGCGTAGATTTATTTTTTACCGTCACTTTCTGTAAAGAAACGTCATATTTGAAGCGACTTTGTGTTATAAATTATTTAATTCGGCTCGACCTTCCTCTGCGTTCGTGTAAAAATCCACTCACTCATGAATATTAATGGTGGGGGTGGGCCTCGTGTGGAGTGACGTCAGGTTGGGGGATGGTTCTCATGTGGAGGGACGCCACGCGCGGGACGGACAGACATTTCTGGGTGATTATAGTAGGTAATTGCTGTTAGTGAGCACCTATGAACGTCAACATGGCTCGTAAGAGTGTGGTGGTGTGCCCAAGACCAGTGCTTTTGTCTCCCCAGTGGCGATGTTGATACACTGCACCAGATACTCATAAAATTGTGATTCTAAATAGGCCCAGGTGCAGTTCAGATATTACTTGCCACTAGGCCTCGGCAAGGTAAGGTAATTTACCCTTTTTACCGGGTAAAAGGGTAAAGGTAAAGGGTAAAGATGTCGACATGCCAAGGGGTAAGGTAAAGGGTAGGGTAAAGGTAGCTCGGAAGAATTACCCGGTAGGGTAAAGGTAGTGTGAAGTATTACCCGGTAAATACGGTGCCTTGTTTACCGCTAAAAGCTCCGTGGCGCAGTCCGTGGCCTCCATTTAATAAGTAATATTAAAAACAACTTAAAAAAAACACTTTTATTAAATGTACGAGTAATGGCAGAACTCCACGACTCCAGGAAGTGGCCCCGAAGCTTGCCATGACGTAAGGGGCCGTGGTGATTTACAGCCAACGTCAGTTGACCGTGGACAATTAGACCCAAGCCGAAACATAACATCTAAAAATGATTTTATGATAGAATATAATATTGTCATCAGTATGACATAAGTATACCAAGTTTGCAGTCGATACCATATTAGGAAGTGGGTAAAAATGTAGTTACAAGATTTGAGGATACAACGACGACAACAACAACAATGACAACGACAACAACGACAACAATGACAACAACAACAAGCGTGTAAAATTGGAATCATCGAGAGTATTTTATATGAGTAAAGCGCTCTACCTAGCATTTACCGTTATAAACCTTGTTCATGTGTAGTTCCCTAGTAATTACCCTGTAATCGGGTAATTTGTATGGGGTAAGGGTAAAAGGTAGGGTAAAAGGTAGGCTCGTTGCTTTTTACCTTTTACCTTACATGCTAAAGGGTAAAAGGTAGGGTAGAGTGATTGTATTGTGGTAAGGTAAAAGGTAGGGTAAAGGTAGGCTCGTTGTTTTTACCTTTTAACTTTTACCTTACCATGCCGAGGCCTACTTGCCACTGACGGTAGCCGTTGTCAAGAATTGAACACAGGTCGCCAGGTGTAAACACTGCGCTAATGCTGCCCACAAAGACAAACATCCCTCGTACAGCCTTTACAGACTGTTGAGTAAAGTGCTATTGGCGAGCACATATACTGCTGACACACACAGCCACGCACGCAGCATGTCACTCAAGTAAGTGTGTGTGTTTTAAAGCCCACTTTTTGAACCCAAAGTAATGAAAGATGTCACGGTGTTCATATTCTTTGGGTCTTTCGGTAAAGTCACGTAGATAGGTTCTTTGGACTTTACCGAAAGACGTATATTTATTTAAAATAGAGAAATTGAATGGAATATATCAAGGAAAGGGCATTTTAATTTTCATTTGTTGTGTGCACGGAAATCAAGGCCTTTCTTTCTTGCACAAATAACAGCACCAAATGGTTGTCAACAATAGTCTAGATTTATATATCGCACTGAAAGCTGCAATTAGCACGGTTGGCTTCATACGGTGCGAAATAAGTTCAATTTACATACATACAGTGCCAAAAAAGTTTGTGAACCCCAATGATAATTATGGAAATTCCATAGTTCTACCATCATAGCGTTCTTGAATCAAAACCGTTTTTTTCTTAAATATACAATAGGATTTATATTAAACAATTCCGTGTTCTTTGAAACAAAATCATATATGAATTCAACAAACTGAGTAATTAAGGTTCAGGGTATGTGAAAAAGTAAGCGAACCCCCTGGTTTAATGAGCTCAATTAAGGGAATAATAAGAATCAGGTGTTTAAATATTTAGTTAGATCTTCAGAGGTGAGTTTGGGAGGCCCACCCTAATATAAAGATCAGAAACTGTGAGTTTGGTCTTCACCATAAAGGTGTGTGGAAACAGGTCGTGCCATGATCAAAATAAATCTCTGAGGACCTCAGAAAAAGAACGATTGATGTTCATCTATTCTATTCTATTTCGGATTTATATACTGTCCTTTCCAGGGCGCTTTAGTCCGGAAAGAGTTACTAAACCATTTATAAGGATTTGGGGCTCCGCCAAACCACTGTAAGAAAGTCTACAAATGGTGAAAGTTCAAGACCACAGTCACTCTACCCAGGAGCAGTTTTCCTAAAAACATCTTTCCAAGAACAAACCAGAAAATGATCAAAGAAGTCACAAAGAACCCCAGAGAAACATCCAGGGATCTACAGGCCATTCTCGCCTTGGCTAATGTGAGTGTTCATGACTCAACTATCAGAAAAAGAATGAATAAGAATGGTGTTCATCGATGGATAGTAAGGAGAAAACAACTGCTCTCCAAAACGCAAAACGAACATTGGTGCCTGTCTGAAGTTCGCCAAATAGCACATTAGATGATCCACAAGACTTCTGAAACTATTCTCTGGACAAACCAGTCAAAGGTAGAACTTTTTGGCTTCAATGAGAAATGTTATGTTTGGCGAAAACCAAACACCGCTTTCGAACAGAAGAACCTCATTCCAACCGTCACGCATGGTGGTGGGAATGTGATGGTTTGGGGCTGCTTTGCTGCCTCAGGACCTGCATGGCTTGCCATCATTGACACAACCATTAATTCTACATTGTATCAGAAGATTATAGACGAGAATGTCAGGCCATCTGCCCGTGAGCTGAAGCTGAACCGTGGTTCTTGCAGCAAGACAATGATCCTAAACATACAAATATATCTGCATAAGAAGAAGATGAAATTTGCGTTTTACAATGGCCTAGTCAAAGTCCGGACCTAAACCACATTTACAATGTTGTGGCAGGACCTGAAGCGAGCTGTCCATACAAGGCAACCCTCAAATGTTACCGAGTTGAATGAGTTCTGTAAGGAGGAATGGGCCAAAATTCCACAAATCCGATGCGAGAGACTGACTAACGGTTACAGGAAATTCTGAGTTGCAGTCTTTGCTGCTTAGTGATCAAATCTAAAGGTTCACCTACTTTTTCACACATGGTTATTGAATGTAGAATAATTTGAGGATAAACACACGTTGAAAGAGTATCATGTTTTGTGTAATTTGCTTAATCCGGTTATCTTTACATATTTTTAGGACTTAGATTAAGATCTAATAACATTTTAGGTTTGAAATATGTAAAATATGTGAAAATCCTAAGGGGTTCACAAACGTTTTCTCGGCACTGTACAAAGCTGCCTGGGTCTTGCAGGCTTTCAAAATTTGTTTTTCATTTCCAATAGAGGCAGTGCCATCTAATGTTTACATACGTCCAATCCATGCTTCTTGGGTGGCATTTTAGAAAGACAACTGCACGATTCCCCCAGCCTGACCTTCACCCAAAAAAAGATATATTCTGATATACTTTACCAGCTGTCTTATCAGCCAAACTGCAGATTTATAAGGTGTTTGTAAACTGGAACTGTCAGTATAACAAATCCACACTCATGCACCACTTCTCATGTAAATGCAAAGTCTAGTTTAACTGGAGAGAGAAGCAAATCTAAAATTATATTTCGTGAGCCGGCAGGTTATAGAGTACATAATATAAAAGCAAAGTGAGTGGTTTTACAATGATCAACCAAGTAGTAGATACAATTCTAGCTTTTGTAGTTATGATTGAAATCTAATTAATGTATATAACTTGATTTTGGATGGTCAGGCACACCATATAGCTCGTAGTATATAAATCCTCAAGTTCAATGTGGCAGTGTTGATAACTTATATTTTTCGTTTCGTTTTGATGCATTACCTAATCACTTCCTGCATGCGAGTGCCAGAGTGATGATGCATCTACAGTTATTTTCCAAAGCTTTTCTGCAGACCATTACTTGGAGATACAACGATCACTGGAATTTGTAGCGCACAGCCTGGAGAATTGTGATTCGTGCAAGGATAGAATTCCTAACTTATTTTAATCAAATCAATTTCTCTAAGAGTGTTGCAGCACACCAAACACTTAAGAGGATATAGGAATGCAGAGGTGAGTGGGGTTAAGCCTTGCCTATACTTACTTGGGTCATGAGTCTCACACTCATGGATATTGCATTTCTGAGCATTGTCCGGCCGTGGCACGTGCTCACACAGGGTCGTGTTGTCCTCTGCTCTGCGCGTTGTGGCATTTACGCATTTCACGAGCCGTCTCTGAACGCCTCCCCCACAGGCTGCCGAACACTGTGAAAACACGGGGTTGGGAGGAGGGTAGTTGTGGGGTGGGACATTGAGAAGCGATGTGTCAGCGAGGTTAAAGAGGTGCCTGAGATGCTTTACAGATGTGCTGACTGTCTGTGCTGTGTGTGTGGGGGACTCAAAGTGATCTGTACAATGCCCTTGTTGGCGTGGCATTTTATAAATTAGTTTTTTTGTTGTGTTGATGTGTTCATATGTGCCGCAGAATTTTTTTTTTATTGTCACACGTTTGCGTTTTTTTGTAATACACTTGTAAACTGTCGTGGCTTGGTGGATCAGAGTTTAGAGGCCTGAGCTGGCACCACTGAGATTCTTTGTTCAGATCTGGGTAACCTGCCTGTGATCAACTAGGTTCTCAAGTGTAAGCAAAGTTGATGGTCTCGACCCTTTAATGCAACAAAAAATCCCATCACGTAAAATTTGGTTTTCTACCTAATTTGGCCGAATTCCAGCTCTAAGAATTAAAACAATATTAGCTTGATTACTGTGAGACAAACACTTTTTTGGAGCACGGCATGTGGGAAGTGCAACTCCTTGAGTGTTGATTAAAAATGTCACTTTAAGGGATGTCAAAAGTGCCGCGGTTCTGTGATATATCTCTCCATGGACCACTCTCGAACGTATGGGGAGTGATACATGGCTCTGCAAGAGTTCCGATTGGACACTGTCTCATGAGACTGATGGCACAATTTGAATATTGGAAGAATATAAAAAGTTAATTATCAAATCTGTTTGCAATATAAATCCAAGATTATGCTACAAATTTGGATAAAATCAGCAATATACATTAAACTTGCAGGCACCTGAAATTAAACAAAAAAAAGTTAAAGAGAGCATAATTAGTGATTTACAAAGAAGCTTTGTGCATATGTTTGCATACATTATAAGATAACAGATTTGCAATTGTCAATTCCCTCACCTCGCCCCAGGGTCCGCTCAGCCACTCGGCGCAGGCCTGCAGGTTGCAAGCGCGGCTGCTGTCAGGTTTCATTTTCTTGTAGCATCGTCCCGGCTTGGGGCAAAGAACGGGGCGCCGCTGCGTCCCTCCCCCACACGCACGTGAGCACTGCCGCCACGGAACGGAGACCGCAGGAACCCATCACTCCGTTGTTAATTTCTCCACAAGCACGCATTCACTCATGGTTGTCGTCCATCATATTTGTGTCTGGCCCCTGCAGCGAACATACGCAAGACTATGCCATTGTGTGCTGGAGTCAGGGTCAAAATTTGCCAACTTTGAAATGTAGCCACAAATTACTCAACCGGGGTTATACATGGCAAGTATCACCCCCCTACTGGCAGACAAATGCCTCAAGTCACTGTTGCTCATGACATTAGCACGGTTGGCTTTGTACGGTGCAAAATAAGTTCAACATATATACATAATAAGAGTATCGTGGTCACATGAGTTCTAATCTGGTTAAACAAAAGTAAACGTTAAACTTGTTTTTGTGTAATAATGGATATCCACCTCCATAATGTGTGGGCTGAGGGGGGCTGATTCCCACCTTCTGAAGGCTCAGCCCCCTTTAGTTTTTGCATGGTTCCCCCTTTACACATGGTGACGCTACAGAGTTGTGGATGTCCTTTAACACTCTTCCCCTGATTGTGAGACGACCAGGGACAGTGGTGTTTGTATACAGCCGGTACGTTTCATTTTTATCAATGTGAAGTATCGGAAATGACGGCAGGAAACTTCTTGACGGGTAACACACTTTTTATTAAATCTTGACTTGTCACAATACAACGTGTGGTCTCTATTCTTCCGACGACACACTTTACTTAACTCGTGTAGACTCTCTGCCTCTGGCTACACTCTTACTTAACTCGTGTAGACTCTAGGCCTCTGGCTACACACATCACTTGTCTCGTGTAGACCCTATGCCTCTGGCTACACACTCCACTCGTCTCGTGTAGACTCTAGCTCTCTGGCTACACACGTCACTCGTCTCGTGTAGACTCTAGCTCTCTGGCTACACACATCACTCGTCTCGTGTAGACCCTATGCCTCTGGCTACACACTCCACTCGTCTCGTGTAGACTCTAGCTCTCTGGCTACACACATCACTCGTCTCGTGTAGACTCTAGCTCTCTGGCTACACACTCCGCATGCTGACACTGCATGCTCCCCCTACACTCCGCCTCTGGGTTACACCGAGTCCGGGTCCTCACAGGACAGCGGGACTGGGTACCGCAGGGCCCTGTCTCTTCCTCTCCGTCTTCAGTCTTCGCTGGTTACACTCTCCCTGTGCGCCTGTGCGCATCACCTTATATAGTCCCTCCTCCCGGGAGACGGAGCGGATGCGGACCTCGATGTGAGCATCGCTCCTTAGTGAACCAATCACGACGCGCTATCTCTACGATCCGCTTTCCCCCAGCGCGTGTTTCCACTCATCACCCAATCACGCCGCGCTGCCACCCGATCACTCCCACACCAGCGCGTCACCGGCACCCAGCCAATCAGCACCACACAACACACGATCCCGCGCTGACCCCTGATCCCTCACCGTCAGCGCGCGTCACCACACACACATCCAATCCCGACGCGCTGGCACCTTATCGCTACCCCAGCGCGTATCGCCACTACATCACCCCCCCCCACATAGCTCGCAGCCGTCCCGGCTGCTAACCACAACCTCACACACCGTTAACACAACAAAACCCCCACCCCCCCAGTGTGCCCCGTAACACAACAACAACAGCAACCTATGTACAATCTGACAATTAACACAAGAAAAGTCAACAATAACACACAACACCTTATAAAAAGCTATATACAGCCCGACGAACAACATAATAAAAGTGATTTCCAGAAAATGAACGCGCCCGGCGTCCCCGTGACTACCGCAGCGACGAGGCGCTCCAACTTCCTCGACTCCTCACATGGTAGGTCATGAAAAGTAGCGCGCCTTGGCGCGAGTCCGTCTGGCCGGTCCGTCATATGGGACGGGACGCTGACGACCGTCCGGTGGTTCCGGTTGCTCTAGACGGCGCGGGTCGGGCCTGAAAGGACCGGCCCCGCCGTGAAGATCCGGCCGCCGGTGGTCGGCAGCTGTCAGTTCCGAGAGACCTGGGAGGAGATCAGGCGGAAGCATGTGAGGATCAGGCAAGGACATTTTCCCCTTTGGGTCGTCGGTCACGTCACATGCTCGGCCCTCACGACACAAGGGGAGGCCATATGGAGGCGAGAACGGTTTCAGTCGGGAGGGGTGGACGTACCACCGTCGCTTTCCCCATTTTATCTGAACGCACTGGGGGCGTGCAACACGCACGACCTCCACGGGTCCCCGCCATGGCTTCAACAACTTAGGCGACGTAGCCAAAGGCGCCTGAGGGCAATGCAGCCAGGCCCTGTCACCCGGTCTCCAGTCGTGCACGGACACCTTTCGTGCACGCAACCGCTCGTTAGCAATTTGGCGAGCCCGCGAATTAAGCCGTGCGGCCTCCCTTGCCTCTGTCAGCTTATGAATATTAAATTTAATATGTTCTGCCAATTTAGAATTAGGTCGTGGTGCGGACAGGCCAAGCTGCGTTTCCATTGGCGGGTCGGCTTCCCGACCGTACATCAGATAGAATGGGGAAAACCCCGTGGCTGCATGGGGGGCCATTCTATACGCGGCGAGGACCCCCGGGACCTGCAGGTCTCAATCAACATGTGCCTCACACACCCGCTGGCACAGCATAGAAGTCAAGGTCTTGTGGAGTCTCTCCACCATCCCGTCCGTCTGCGGGTGGTACGGGGAAGTACGCACCTTCTTAGTGCCCAACAGATCGCACACCTCTTGCAGCAATTTACTTGAAAAAATTTTCCCTTGGTCGGTCAGCAGGCGTTCGGGAGCCCCCTTGTCCAGGACGTAGCCCTCGACAAAGGCGTCCGTCACAGCCGCCGCCGACTGGTTGGCGAGTGGCCACGCCATAGGCCACCGGGTAAAATATTCGACCCCCACCAACAGGTACTTATTACCCCTAGGCGTGACTGGAAAGGGCCCCAGAATATCGAGCGCAACAAGCTCGTTAGTGCGCGAGACTTGAATGGATTGCAGCGGTGGATTAGCTGCCACGGGCGGTGGTTTCCACCTGGCGCACTCAACGCATCCCTTCAGAATATTTACCACGTCGCCCCCCATTCCCGGCCAATAATAATCACGCTGAAGCAGGGCAAGCGTTTTGTTTACCCCCAAATGCAAGAGGCGTTCGTGTGCGGCCAAAACAACTTTCCCCCTCACAGCAGAAGGCACCACCAGTGCATGCCGCCGGGACAAACTGTCCCATCTCATCAACATGCCCTGTTTAAGTACATAGGAGCCAGTTCGCTCCTGGTCCTCGTTAGGACCTCCCACCCTGCGGCGCAACGCTAGCAGGGAGCTGTCCGCCATTTGGAGGCGGCCCCACTCACTCAGCGACAGTGAGAGCAGCGAGTCCCGATCCTGAGAGGTAGCGGGAACATCCCCGATTGGTGTGTCCGCGGTCGCAACCAATGCCCCCCTATCTTCCCCAACCGGCGGTTTACAGCGCGCCGATCCCGATAGACACGCACATTTCTGATAAGGCAACAATCGCGACAGGGCATCGGCATTTGTGTGTCGCAACCCCTTACGGTACGTGGTCGTGAACTGATAGTCTTGGAGGACTTCCAACCACCGTGACAATTGGCCTGAGGGCTGGGCGACCCTCAACGAATACTGTAGCGCCGCGTGATCCGTCCGGACCGTAAAGTGACGACCATAGAGATACGGTCTGAACTGTTGTACGAAAAATACAATGGCGAGCAGTTCACGACGGGTGACGCAGTAGCGCTGCTCCGCCGGAGACAACACCCTGCTACCATAAGCGACCACCCTTTCGACTCTCCCAACGACCTGGGACAGTACCCCCCCAATGCCCGTGTTGCTAGCATCCGTATCTAGCAAGAAGGGACTCGCAAAATCCGGATAACGCAAGGGTGGGGCACCCACCAAGGCGTCCCGGAGGGAGCAGAACGCGGCCTCCTCCTCCGGTCCCCATCGGAACTTCACACCTTTCGCCGTTAGAGCGTGCAAGGGTTTTGCAATAGTGGCGAAGTGCTCAACGAATCGGCGGTAATACGAAGCAAAACCGATGAAACTGCGCACGTCTGCAACTGACGTGGGTGTCGGCCATGAACTGACACAGTCCGTCTTCGCGGGATCGGTAGAGATCCCCGAAGAGTCGACAATGTGACCCAAGTATCTAACGGACTTACGAAAAGGGTGGCATTTGGCCGGTTTAAATTTCAATTTAGCCGATCGCATTCGCAAGAACACCCCTCTCAATCGCTGGAGGTGTTCCTCAAATGTTCTACTGAAAACAATGACATCGTCAAGGTAAATCAAGCACCTCTCCCATTGCAAGCCGGACAAAACCAACTCCATAAGACGCTGAAACGTCGCTGGAGAGGAGTGAAGTCCCATGGGTAACCGGTTAAACTGGAACAAGCCCCCTGGAGTCCGAAATGCTGTCTTAGGTTTAGACTCTTCGTCGAGTGACAACTGCCAGAATCCCGATAATAAATCAAGAGTCGAAAAATATCGCGCACCAGACAATGCATCGAGGGACTCGTCCATCCTGGGGAGCGGATACGCGTCAGCCACAGAGATCTTATTCAGGCGACGGAAATCTACGCAAAATCGCAAGGACCCGTCTTGCTTCTTAACCAGC
The DNA here is from genome assembly GCF_964198595.1 of Lampetra fluviatilis. Classification (NCBI taxonomy): domain Eukaryota; kingdom Metazoa; phylum Chordata; class Hyperoartia; order Petromyzontiformes; family Petromyzontidae; genus Lampetra; species Lampetra fluviatilis. Next base: position 6,571,398 of record NC_136287.1, on the reverse strand, counting down.
ACAATAGGTGCTCCACAAGGACTGGAGGAAGGCAAAATAATGTCGGCTTCAAGCATATCGTTAACGGCCGACTGAACATGTACCTTCTCCGCAGGACTCAGTCGGAAGGGATTTAGCCTGACCGGCGCCGCATCGCCCGTGTCAATGTGGTGGCGCAACAAATCCGTACACCCAATGTCATATTTATGTTTACTGAACACATCAGAGAATTCCCTGAGTAACTCGCGCAGCGCACCCAACTGCACACCTGACAAATCGTCCGAGCCCGCGCACAGCGAATGGACCCATTCAAGGTCCTCCCTTGGTTCAATGTTTTGCGTGGGGCTCGGATCAACGTGCGCAACCAGCCGCTCCTCCGCAGGAACCCGCGCCGCGTGAGCCAGCACGGTACCCTGCTGAATGACGGCTGGCCGCGACCCAGCGTTTAAAACCATTACAAACGGATCCTTGTCCGCCCGAACCAAAGTGTGAGCCACCGACAAATCGACTCCCCCGACAGCCCTGTTAGAAGGACCCAAAAGCATGCCTTGTTCCAAAGTCCCCTCCACCCATGGTTTCCGCAACCGGAGGGGAATTAGCATCTGTGAACCCGGGGGCACGTGCACGGTCTGCGTCGCCAACGCTTGTATCGTGGCGCACGCCGTCCGAATCTCAGTAGGGTTCGTCAAAAATGAAATACGGCGACCCGATGGTAGTTCAATGCAACGCTGATCGATTAGAATTTTAATGGGCATCTTAGCCAAAAAATCAGTGCCCAATAGACAAGGAACCGCCAAAGAAGACGAAACGAAAACGGGTCCCGACAATTTGATATCTCCAATGCAAATGGATGCCCTAATCTGACCGATAATGCCCAACGATCCCCCATTTGCGGCGAAAAATGGCACATCCACTGGGAGCAGCGGACGGCATTGTACGGGGAGAATGTTATAAATGAGGTCCGATATAATAGTCGCCGACGCCCCCGTGTCCACCAATACCCTGACCTCGACCCCATCAATAGAACCCGCGACGACGGATGAACCCGCTGAAGCAGCCACAATTCTGTGCCCCAACTCCGACCATTTAATGTCTCCCCGGTCCCGGCCGAAACCCCCTCGCCGAACCGAATCCCCGAACCCTAACCGGCCCTCCTCCGTCGCCCCGCGACGGCCCATGCATGTCGAGTGTGTGGGCCGAGCGTGTGAGGTGCCGCGACTTGCCGGGGTTTGTAGAGATGCCTTGGGGCCTTGGTCGTCGTCCAGCCGAGATCCCATGGCGCGCTGACGGGGAGCGCGGCAACCGGACGCCACGTGGCCCCGGAGGCCGCAGTTATAGCACGTGATGAGGGTCGTCGGTGATCTCGGTTGCTCCAGCTTGCGGGCCGATCGCAGAGGCGACCGACCCCCCGACCTCCAGTCCCCTGGTCGTTCCGCGGCGAACGCATCCTCTCGCGGACCGACGACTTGGGGTTCGGTGATCACCGGACCCGGAGCTGAGGCCACGGCAGCGTTGCAGACGATCCCCTGTTTGCGTTGAAGGACCTCGTGCGCTTGTATACTCGTAGCGACCCGTAAGGAAGAAATGTCGATCTCGTCGGCCGTGTTGATGGGGACCCCCAGGTCCTGCGCCAACTTAAGCAGCTGCTCCAAAACCATCGCATCCTGGCCCTCCTCGTCCATCCGAGGGAATGCAGCATCGGCGAGAGCCAGCAACGCCGTGCGATAGGCGAGCGCGGTCTCCGTGTCCGCCTTCCGCCTCGCGTAAAAATGATGGCGGCACGCCGAGGGAGGTCCGTAGACCTTGGCCATGAGACCCAGCGCTGCCTTCAGCGTAGAGCGGCCCGACCTCCGAGCAGACATGAAGGCCGCGAGCGCGTTGTCGTCCAACATGGCAGGCAGTGCCCGCAGCGCCGTAGCATCGGACCAGGCAGACATCTCCTGATGCGCCAAAAACCTGCGCTGAAATTGGCCCCAGTCCCCGCCTTCCGCCTTGAAGGCTGACAATGCGGGGAGGCGCTGTTGAAAAATGAAGTCGTCCTCCGCGTCGTGGTTCCTTCCCGCCGCTCCGTCGGTGTGTAAGATGGCGGCCCCAATGGCGGATGACTGATGGCGGTCCGCAGCGCGCGTTGATGACGTAAGAGGGCGCGCTTGGAGAACCGCCGCCACGTGGCGGTCGCCGTTCCCGCCAAAAGTCGACGCCGATGAAATGGCGGGAATCGCCAAGTCATTTTGGCGGGAATCTGCGGGGCGACCCTGTAGAATCTCCGCCGCCGTCTCCGCTCCAGCCGACGAGCTGATTTCCGCCAGGATGGACGCGGCGGCGAGCAGCAGCTCCGCCAGACGAGAGTGCGCCTCACGGAGCACGGCCTCGGTCCCCCGTCGCTCCTCCGGCACCGTCGGCGGATCTTGCAGCGTGGGCCATTCTTCATCCTCACCCCCCGACGGCAGCTGGCCCGGGTCGTCAAGGTTGTCCTCGCGGTCAATCCCGTGGGTCCGATTGGTCTTCCTTGTATCCATGCTTGGAAGACAGTTTCACTTCTGACGCCAGTTGAAGTATCGGAAATGACGGCAGGAAACTTCTTGACGGGTAACACACTTTTTATTAAATCTTGACTTGTCACAATACAACGTGTGGTCTCTATTCTTCCGACGACACACTTTACTTAACTCGTGTAGACTCTCTGCCTCTGGCTACACTCTTACTTAACTCGTGTAGACTCTAGGCCTCTGGCTACACACATCACTCGTCTCGTGTAGACCCTATGCCTCTGGCTACACACTCCACTCGTCTCGTGTAGACTCTAGCTCTCTGGCTACACACATCACTCGTCTCATGTAGACTCTAGCTCTCTGGCTACACACATCACTCGTCTCGTGTAGACTCTAGCTCTCTGGCTACACACGTCACTCGTCTCGTGTAGACTCTAGCTCTCTGGCTACACACATCACTCGTCTCGTGTAGACCCTATGCCTCTGGCTACACACTCCACTCGTCTCGTGTAGACTCTAGCTCTCTGGCTACACACATCACTCGTCTCATGTAGACTCTAGCTCTCTGGCTACACACTCCGCATGCTGACACTGCATGCTCCCCCTACACTCCGCCTCTGGGTTACACCGAGTCCGGGTCCTCACAGGACAGCGGGACTGGGTACCGCAGGGCCCTGTCTCTTCCTCTCCGTCTTCAGTCTTCGCTGGTTACACTCTCCCCGTGCGCCTGTGCGCATCACCTTATATAGTCCCTCCTCCCAGGAGACGGAGCGGATGCGGACCTCGATGTGAGCATCGCTCCTTAGTGAACCAATCACGACGCGCTATCTCTACGATCCGCTTTCCCCCAGCGCGTGTTTCCACTCATCACCCAATCACGCCGCGCTGCCACCCGATCACTCCCACACCAGCGCGTCACCGGCACCCAGCCAATCAGCACCACACAACACACGATCCCGCGCTGACCCCTGATCCCTCACCGTCAGCGCGCGTCACCACACACACATCCAATCCCGACGCGCTGGCACCTGATCGCTACCCCAGCGCGTATCGCCACTACAAATGTATACCAGTATCATCTGTTTCAAATTTAGGAAGAAATAACTAATTCATACCCTCATCTTCAGCTTTGACCAGCTCCTCATGGTCAAGTTCTAAACAATACAAAGAATTACTCTCAAGAAACCAACAAAGTTTGGAATAGAAACCAATTAAAATGCACTATATTGTCTCATGCAGTTGTGAGTTGAATGAAAATATATTTTTTCACTGTTGTGGAAAGCATCGTCTCTTGTTGAGTAGTCCAAGCACTTACACCTCGTTGTTTAATTCCTCTCTGGCAACTATTGCATTGTTACTCAACAGCCTTTAACCATGTACCGACATTGTCTAGACAAGTAGATGAAAATGGATGTCAAACATTCACTCTTGTCATCACCTCCGATTAAAAGAGGGAGTGAGCCATGAGATGTCACACAAAACAAATGGTAATTCCTGCAAAAAACTGCCCAAAATATTCCAATTCCATGACCGCATTTCACAACCATACTGTTGAAATTATTTTCGCGAATACCCCAAGCGGCTTGTGCTATGCAGCGTCAATCCACTCACTGTCTGCACGCCCTAATGGGCCGAGTCCCTGCCACTTACGGGACTCCATTGTCCAGCGTCCCAGGCAAGGCACGGCGGGGTGTTGCAGGACATGGAGTCGGGCGGTTGGGACAGCAGGGACTGGCAGTGGAAGGGTCGCAAGGGTCGCCCATCCCGCTTGTCCACGCAGAGCACCTCGCGCGTCCGCCGCTCTCCTCCGCAGCCCTCCAAGCACTGCACCACGTGCCACGTAGGAGACAACAATCTACATCTGGGACGAGTCAAAAGATGCAGTCCTGTAATGAATTGCTCGCTCATGCCACTGCTGGCAGAAAGGCCTCCACTAGAGAAAGCTCCAGTGAACCTTTCTAGAGGGCATTTGGTTTACCCTTAGGTATGCGTGTACAAATATATATAACTAACTTATTTCGCACCATACATAGCCAACCATGCTAATTGGAGATGAGGGGGAAGGACAACAAATAACATAAAAAGCAGTTCTAAATAAATAACTTTTCAATCTAGATTTAAAGTGCATAGCTGCAGTGGTTTCCTAATATCGTAAGAGCGTTCCAGACAGCCGCATTAGCGCATCTAAAAGCGCGTGATGCAGTGACCGTCTTTGTTCGATGACGAGCCAAAAGCGACTGCGAGGATGCCGGCAGTTCGCGTGATGGTTTATGCTCCTTGACGAGATCAGCCAGGTATTGTGGTTCATTTGTGGCAAGCAACTGTGTGTGTAATCTTAAAAAAAAAGATGTTGATTAAAAATTTGGGAAACATTACATCCGGTTTACAAACCCGCATGTAATGCGACACACGTTTACCACATGTATACAGTATGAGGCCACCATTGATAGATTTACGACACGGAAATGTCATTTATGACCTCTTCCAACATAACTGAACATATTTTTGCATGGTGATGTTTCGACTGTACAACGTAGTAGAAAGTCAGTGAGTTTTATTTTTAAAGGTCAAATCACTTAAGCACAGCAAGGAAGTAGACAAGGTAAGAACAAATACATTTAAACATTTATAAAAATTACATCATGGGACCTCCTTTGCCAGTACCAAAATATGAGAATAAGTTTTCCCCTTTTTTTCTGGCAAAAAACAGGTGTTAAGATGTTAGAATACGAAACTAAAACGTTTTACAAGGAATCATGTCTGCATTAACCACAATACTTGTGGTCAGAATGCAAACAAAAAAACATACTCTGATAATATATGCCATTGTCTTTGAAACTGATTGGTCCACACCAGAGACAGCTTTCTTTTTAGCCGAGTCTCAAAACGGTGTTAGACCAAAGGACGCCAAAACGCCTTTTGGCGTTCTCTGGTCTAAGACGATTTTTCCTGTTGTGTGCAAAAGCTGAACTTGCCTCTGAATCGGTCAAACTGAACGTGGATGTGCGGAACGTGATGAGGCGTGATGAATCGCATTCAACAGAGCCTGCGTGCAATGTGTATTTGGTTGTGTCCGTCATGAATCGGGCCTTTAAGGCAAGGTTGGGTTTGATGGCATGTTCATAATAGCTCGCGCTAAAACACTCTAAAGTGTAAGGCATACGAAATGTAAAAAAATAAATTTTCTAAAGGCTCATTTAATCCTTAGAAAAAGTCCATAAACCTTAAGAGATTTTCAAACATATAGTTGAGTTTGTTATTATATAAAACCAAATGTATGGTTGTTTCTACGCTTTATCCACAACACAGTTGTCTAATTGTGTAGCCTTGACGAAAACGTGTTGATGAAAATGGCGGGACCTTCAACGTAAACATTTTCTATCCTGCCTGACGTGCCTAGAGATCACTGTGCAGCGGGGCATTGGTGAATGATGGCAGCCCTACTTTATGGGAAATTATTGCAATGCTGTGGTTGGTTGAACACTGCTCTGACTGCCTGTTAAATCTCCTGTTGTAAAGGGAAAAATGAGCGCAGCCATGGGGATGAAAACTTTCAAAGGGAAGCAGCTGCATTTCCTGTTGCTCTCAAATGAATACATGAATGAAAACAAGTAATAAACTCGTCCGCCTTAACGATTAACTATGCCGGATGATCGGCAAAACCCACATGCACAGAGGGGAGACTAATTATCTTAGCACCGCCGCACAAACAATTCCCACCTACCACTTTTCAGACCACCTTAATTACTGTAACCAGTGCTGCAGCTATCAATGGTGCAGGTGGTGCAACTGGGCTCTCGGGTTGCAGAGACCCAGGCACCGGGCAGCGGAGAGGGAGAGGGTGCACAGGGGGCTCCGGTTCATTCCTTGGACCAGGACTCGCGTTGCCACCTGTCCTGGTTTTCCCAGGATTGTCCTCTCGTCGAGGGAGATGTCCTGGGAAATCTGTAAATCTCCCCTGGGACATCAAACGTCCCAGTTTTGTCAGTTGTGCAATACACCATTAAAGACGACGCATTCACGTGTAGTTCTCCCCGATTCTGGTATTGTGAGATATTCTTCTTCCCATGATTTATCTCGGTTTTTTGGCACATCAGAAGTGGCAAACCTAACCAGTGCCCATACCAACCAGGCTACGCCACCGATTCCGTCGCCCCACCTTGGTCCACTCGCCGACGATCCAGGTGGCGCAGGGCTGTACGTGACAGCGCCGGGCTGGGGCGGGCCTCTTTGTGGCCGTGCACAGCGACGGTTCCCCTGCACTGCACTCCACCCGGCGCCACATGGACCCCAGGCCGCACGTGACTGAGCACTGCAAACAAGCGCATATCAAGACTCTCATGCCGCAGAAAGTTCAGAATCTGACTCACCTCCCCCACTCATCTGCCCTGTCCCCTCCCTGAATGCTTCCTCTACAAATCATCTCCCCTGAAGTCGAAATGGGATAATCTGTTAAGAAAAGTAAGTGAGCTTGAACAGGATGTGGCTAGACGGGACAATGGCTAGTGGTTGAGACTAACGACAGAGTGGCAGAAAAGGAGGGGAGTCTTTGACCACTTTGTATTTTGTTCGAGAAATTCTCAGTACCTCACTCCAGTTGCCGACCACCCAGCGGGGTTCTCGATCTTGAGTAGGGTGGACCATGTTCTTTGCTGCTGACACAGTGCTTTCAATGTGAGGCCGAGTTGGGAAAGAAGAAGTCGGATGGGAAAAGCGACTGCCGTTGGGTGGCAGCGAAGTGTCCAGTGAGGTCGACGTTGCGGTCTTCGCACTGGGAGCCACAGATGCCCCGAGGGGAGTTTTCTTCTTCTTGTGGCCACTCTTATTCCTTGTCAGCTTGTTTTGACTTTTGGAAGATGATGAATTGTTGTGGAGTTTTTCAACATTTACTACTAACCCTCCTGTGACCGTGCTTGGATTGCCAGTCGGGTTTAATTCGTTAGATTCTGAAGACGGCCATTTTTGTCCCACATGGGCTGGTGAATGTGCAAACGTAGCTGAAGTAGTTGTGGTCTCCTCCCCCAGTGGTTTGTTGGATGACCTGAGTAACTCATCGTCATAGACAAGAGGTAATTTGCTGCCATTGATTATCGGGTCATTAGTATCAGCATCATAGAGGAGGTCTTCCTGGAAACCAATAAAATTATAGTCATCATACAAACTTCCCACTGTGGGATGTGTGGCTTGGCTGTTTGGGACACTATTTTCTATGGATTCTGTAGTGGGCTGCACATAATAGTCATCATTACCTGATGCCACATTATTAGATGGAAAGACTTGGGGCGCAACAAAGGAAGGCACAGTCCCATGCGCAATGGGCAGCTGGTCGCCTTCCAATCTGCGATTAGCGAGGCCGTCAAATTGCTTCCCCGGGAAGCTGCTGTTTTGCTTTTTCAGGGGACCGCCAGAGTTTGCCTCCTTTCCGCCAATAGGGCAGGCCGCCGACGTGCTACAGGCACTCTCGGAGGACGGTCTCGTGTCACGGTCACAGGTGGCACCAGCATCGTCACCGCACTCCACCGAGCGCGTCCTCTTCCCCCCTCCGCCACCGCACGTCACCGAGCACTGAGACACACATAAGTGAACAAGGATCGTCGAGCCGGCAGCAAGGTGTCATTGTGCACACAGCACACAACGCAGCACTGTGTTTTGACTGTATATATACATTTAACAAAGAAAATCAAATCACAGTTGTTGAGCACAAGCTCAGCAATAATACAGCACTATTGAAGTTGTAATACATAAGGCTTACAATATATTTTTGTCAAGAACTTGGTACAAGGCACAAACTGTACCAATGGGGGGGGGGAGGTACACAAATGTTTCAGCCCGATGCCTGAGCTCATTGCTCCTGGGTTCTAGGAAGGGGAGACGTTTGGGCTCAATGCCCCGCTCATGTAGGGACTGCAAGCAGGAGCTTAGAGTTTTATACGAGGAAGGGAAGGCAAGGGAAGAGCAACACAAGTAAAGGGAAAAAGGGGTGGGTGGGGGGAGAAGGGGAAGTGCGCTTAACAAATCCACTAAACAAAAACACTTTCACGCACCAAGTGAGCTTATCGTCAGTATAAATACTTACACTAATCTTGAGGTGAGTAAGATTATAAAAACTGTAGAAGAGACTACAGATGGGAATTCAAAAGCTTGGTAGTTCTATATAAAAACAATTTATTTAACACATTTGCTGAGCACAGGGTCCAAAGCTTCAAAATGCCAAGCTCCCACGGGCAAAGAGCACTTTAATTTATTCGCGATGAGCGTTTATGTGTTCTGTGAATTGAGCAAGATTACACGAACTTGGGGAAAAGAAACAATGGAAGAGGGATTCCAAAGTCGAGCAATTTGAGAGAAGAAGCAGAAAGATAATTATTTTGACCTGCAGTGTGGTGGTTGAACACGTCACAGGTGACATGAACGTCAGTCTGGTTGGGAGAGCGAGTTCCTCAATGTGGGTGGAGGAATGTGTTGCTGTGACCATGGCGATAGTAGTGATACGAGGGTGATAAGGATGCGACTGGCCACTGACGAGCGAGTGATCGCAGTGAATCTGTGTGTTCCAGGTCATCAGTCAAACCTGACTGCTTTACATTGATTCTGTGTACTGCTGGTACTGCAAAGGCCCACTGGTTTCTCGTGTTATTTATTAACACGGCATATTGATGTGGAACTCTATTTTGTACTGAATTTGTGGTGGTGGGTGTTCACGGATAATTACATTTGCAGATAAGAGGAGTTTTCATCCTATTGTCTGTGAAAGTAATTCCTCTTAAATGTAAAATTAATTAAGTATAAATGCTGATATAGGATTAATTTGTAACGCAATTCTGCTCTTTGATGAACATTTTAACAACAGGAATAGTCGACCCAATTGAATGATACAATCACAATGTTAAACTCAATGCCGATTTTAGAACTATTTAAGTTGCGCTTTATGCATTTAACTGCACAGTTTTTCTCAACTTTGCACGGCAGCGTTCACTGCATTTCAAATGTTTGAGATGGGGAATTGTCACACAAATTATTGAGCTGTGCCCTCTATTTTAACGTCTGAAAAGTACGGCACTTTTCAGCATATCCAGTCGTAAACAGCAATCAGAATTGTTTTTGAAGTATGTTTTTTTTTTGGTTCCACTGCCATAACTTAGACAATTCTGTCTCACAATGAAATAAAGTAATATTTGCTCAAATATTTACCACTAATGAGCACTTTTGGATATCTGCAGTTCAAGGGAAAGAATGGAAGATGGTGAGAAAGAAGCTTTGCTTCAGGCATAATGTAGAAAATTACAGTTAGCCAGCACCCAATGAGCCATGTTAAATGCCCTATGGAACAAAGGTGTGAAACAGCAAATTATCACTGATTTCACAGCAAACTTACATCAACTGCTATCATAACTTAACATCTTTTGTATGCTTAGTTTATCAGGCTAGTAATCAGCAACCAAACTGACCCACTTGTAACATTTCCTTTCATTATGAATGTACAAAGAGACAAAGAACCAGGGTGCAATGCTCTCAATAGACCTTGGCAAACCAGCACAACAGTAGTCCTCAGCTATCATCTGTGAAACAATGAGAACGCAAAAACAATGGAAAGAGAGAAAAAGAAAATATATATATAGAACTAAATTGTACTTTGAACCTCATTGTTGCAACTCTCGGTGAAGGGTTAATGACATTTGGATATTTTTTTACCCATATTTTGGCATCTGGAAATAATTGGTGTGACAATGTCTCCTTAACGGGGTTGCTTTCAGGCCGTGCTAAATGGGCTCCTGTGTGCAATTGACGTGTCCATTCTAGCATTGGGAATCGTGAGAAATCCAATGAAATCTGGGACAAGGCGATATGGTGGTAGGAAACTTTCACGCTGCTAATGGCAGACTTCATGCGACCCACTCTGTTAAGTGAGAAATCACATCGAATGGCATCAACGCGGCGACCGAACATCAACCATTGATTTCCCAGTCTCCAGAGCAACAACACAAGCCACGCCAAGGGCCCTCGTCAGAGCCAAACAATGCTAAATTGTAGTTGTTGCTCTGCATTTACGTCAGCCATACATAAGAAGAAGCATGTACAAGATGGCCCCTTGTTGAAAATATACATTTCATAAGATGTATTAGAGATATTATGATCCCCCACCCCTTTTCCAAATTTTGGGGACAAATTATTGAAATTCATGGTCATGATGTGAATTAAGATCAGATTTTTTTCAACATTGTCATTAATATAGTGGCCTCTAGACACTGCAGCGGTCGTGTTAATGTCGGGTTGCCAACATTCTGGATTGCCATGAGTCCGTTGTGACCCGAACAGCTCGGAAAATGGCATCCGTGTTTAGTAGGCAGGAGTTGATTTGTATTGAGATCTGGTGGTATTGTGTTGAACTGTACACCGTTCTGATGGACCTAGGTGTGACATGGAGCAAGCTCATGTATATTCATCTCGATGTAATGTAACATGTTATGCATATTCATGCGAGGTGTGCTCATGCATATTAATGTACACACAGCATGTAAGAACAAGCCCCTGGCCATAGCAGGGCGTCACTTCCTAAACTTTTGTGTGAGCTGAGTTTTGTAAGGGGGAGCTCCTAAATTAAAGGAATAAAAATCTGCCATTTACCGGACTGAATCAAAGTGGTTTACGTTGCACAAGACATAACGTTTCCCTAGGCTGCCTGAAAAATACTTTTGGACAGATTATCTGTCATCTTCTCCTCTTCTCCACCAATCATTCTGTTTTCTCGCTTTTTTCCCAATTCCATGAACATCTCGGCCAATCCCATGTCCCGCTTCCCAGAAACTGTCCCACTCTACCCCGAAACAGTATTCCCTCGTTCTTCACGAAGAGAAAGTGATGAGATAAATCTACGAGAGAGAATGTGATGCGAAAAAGTGGTAAGATAAAGTAATTACATAAAGTGATGAGATAATTTTCACGTATTATGTATTTATTTAAGGTGATTTGTTTCAAAGATTGGTTTTCATAAGCCAACATAATTATCCATGAAATGTGTTATTCACGAGCATCTCCGGAACGTACCTCTCGTTAATAACGAGGAGTACGTAATATGAGTATAATAATGCATGATTAAACATCTACCATTGAAGTATATCTATAAATTTTGGAAAACAATATGTTACTGTGAATAACTTTGGTGAGAACGTGTAACTTTTGCCTGATTCTTCTTATTACAAACTGTATTATTTATTCGTGCAAACCCATTGTGCATATTTCATACTTGTACATACTTTTTGTCATTTCTAGATTTTTGTAAATTCTAAACTTAGGCCTTGGTTTGTGATAGCTTCAATCAATTTGATGACTGAATTTCTTCATAATCAACGATTTTTGGGTTTAGATCGCGTTATTTATAAATGTGTCGTAACCCTCCACCACCCGACACGGCCAATCAGTAAAAAAAGTGTCACGTTGACAAAAGACAAATAGTTCACTGCTTTAGCCCACCGGTGTGTTGAAGCGTGAAACCACAACATTTACAATTTGAGTACGACGTTTCGCTGATAATTGCATCCAGCATCATCGGGCAATTCGCCAGAATGGTGAGGCTCTGCTGTGTCTCCCGTTCTTATATAGAGCAGCAGCAGGGTGACGTCATCATTAACTCATTAACTCATCAGGTGCAAAGATTTGAGGGGGGGGTTATTGTAATTATATACTTGATTAGTAATAAGGCTATTGTTACGATGCGAGTTGTAGATTAGTAATCATTTGGAATGTGTTCTATTGTGATTATGCTACATTAATAATCAGTTAGTGCTTGTTTCCCTTATAAGGAATTGTAATGCATCTTATTTAATAATACGCTTCCAGGCCGCACTAAGCCTGTAGCTGTCTGAGCGATTAAAATTATTTCTGTTTCTCTCAATCTCAATGGATTCTCTAATTAGTCTTTGCCAGTAGTAACTAGTTTTACACAACACTTCAACGTTGTCAAAATCAATTGAGTGTCCTTGTTGGCAAGCATGTTCTGCCACTGCCGACAGTTGTGTTTGCGATAGTTTAATATTTCTCTGGTGTTCTTTTAGTCTTACACTAACGTTACGCCCTGTCTGTCCAATATAGCATCTGCCACATACACAATTAATCCGATATACACCTTCTGTTGATAATTTAGGTAATTCGTCTTTAGTGCACGTTACTAGTTGTTGAATTTTGTGTACTGTACCAAATCTTACTGTAATGTTTTGCTTTTGCAAAACACGGGCTAATTTGTCAGTTACTCCTGAGATAAATGGTATTTTTATTGTTTTAATAATCTGATCGCTTTCAGCAGTGTTGCTTTGCGATCGTGATTTGGCATTTAGTGCTCTGTTAATTTGAGCATTATTATAGCCATTCTGTCTTAGTGCTTCTTTAACATGTTTAATCTCTCTCACTAGACTTTCATCATCTGACACTGTTTTAGCCCGATGTATGAGCGTCTTGATAAGAGAGGATTTCTGAGCTGGGTGATGATGCGATTTTGCATTCAGATAGGCATCAGTGTGCGTTTGCTTTCTGTAAACGCTGTGTGTTATTTTACCATTTAGGCCATGCCCAAGTAAAATATCCAGGAACGGGAGTGTGTTATTCACCTCCATTTCCATGGTGAACTGAATGGCCGGGTTTTGTGCATTGAGATGATTTAGAAAATCGTTAAGTGTATCTTTACCATGTGGCCAGACAACCAAAGTGTCATCCACATATCTAAACCAAAAGGATGGTTTTAATGTGCTCGAGGCAAGTGCTCTGGTTTCAAAGTTTTCCATGTACAAATTTGCTATAGCAGGAGATAAAGGAGAGCCCATTACTGCTCCCTCCCTTTGTTTAAAGAATTCACCTCTCCATAAGAAGTAAGTGTTATTTAAACAATGGTCAGCGAGTTTCGGAATATCTTTTGGTAAATCTGTATTCTTTACCAGTGTATCAAGTAATTTAAGCGACTCGCTCACTGGAACCTTAGTGAATAGCGAAATCACATCAAAACTCACCAAAATATCATTAGGGTTAAGTTTAATATCTTTGATCATATTCACAAGATGTTCTGAATTTCTTATGAATGATGATGTCCTACCGATGTAGGGCTGTATTTGTTTAGTTACATATTTTGCTAATTTATATGTGGCAGAGCCAATTGTACTGACTATGGGTCGTAAAGGGATGCCGATTTTATGGATCTTTGGTAGCCCATACAGTCTAGGTGGTTTTGAAGCCCTTGGCTTAATTAGGAATTGCTCATTTTTTGGGATTAATGAATTTGCAATGATTGCAGTAGTCTTACGTTCCAGAGTATTAGTTGGATCTCGTTTAATTTTAATGTAGGTACTTTCCTCTAATAAATCTTTAATTTGATTATCATAATCGGCTCGTGACATCACTACAGTAGTGCGGCCCTTATCAGCTGCTAGGATTTGAATATCTTTATTTAGACGAAGCTCTCTTAAGGCTTTTGCCTCGTTCGAGCTAATATTTACTTTCGGTACTTTACTATTCTCAATTATTTTGGCAACCTCGTGTCTAGTCATCTCTGCCTCATTATGTGGAAGGAGTCTTACTGCTGATTCTACCTCAGCAATTATCTCATCCACTGGAATTGTGCGTGGGGTAACGGCAAAGTTAAGGCCTTTAGAAAGGACAGAAATCATGTCAGTGGTTAAATCAGTGTTAGTCAAGTTCATTACGGTTTTGTTTTTAAATTGTTCGTATTTAATAGGGATTTGTTTATTGTAAAGTCTAGAAAATTTGTTAATTTGGTTAGCATTTGTTAGATTAAACACATTATCAGCCGATTGTTGTGTTATAGTATCGATTATATTCCAATCATGCATGGACACACTATTGCTTATATTTAAATGTAAATGCTTTAGCGATTCAGAAATGCTGGATAATTCACTCCTGTTACGACACATTTATAAATAACGCGATCTAAACCCAAAAATCGTTGATTATGAACAATATTGGTCGCGAAAGCCTACGTGTTAAACTGAATTAATTTCCTTTAAATGTAATTTTCATAGTCTACAAAGGCTATTTTATATTCATTTGTCCATATTAATTTTTATCATATATACACTTGTTCACGCAGGAAAGCCTAATTGAATCTCAAGATTCTTGAGGGGAGTAAACCCAATTCAGTAATTTGCAGGTAATATTTCAGCATTTCGATCGTTGGCCAACTCAGAGGAAACCAACCCGAAACAGTGGGATAACATACAAACTTCTCACAGAAAAGACACTTGAGTTAGCAATCGAACCCAGGTGTGTATTGCTGTGAGGCACACGTATTAGCACTGTGCCACTTTACCATCAGATTAGACAAAAATATGTATTTAAAAAACACATTTAAGCTAAAATAACGCGCTGCAAAGAATCAACCACATCCTGTGGAGACCATTGCCTTTCCTGCCTCATTTCTCACCGTCATGGAAACTTGGGTTTACAGAATAGGCTTTTATGCTCACTCTCTTGAGAGGCGCTAAATGAGTTCCCTTCCATGCATGCCACTGGCTCCCTCAAAGCTCCTCACTGATTATTTGCACTATGACCCTGCGGATCTCGGCAGTGTTGGCCAAAAACCTGTGTAAATAATGCTCACGTCTTGGCACTCAGTACTCTTCTATGTAGAACAACTTTCTCGGGCTGTCACGATACTGGCTGCATTCCTGATTGCGGATAATTATTTTTTAACCAGGTTTACAACACCCCCCCAATATACACAACCTCCACGTGTGTCTGAGTGTGAATATGCATAGACGTGACAAATATATGTACACAGGTATATGTTCATGCACAAGCGTGTGTACATGCCCAGGACTGTATACGTGTGACCCTGTGTGTTGTATGCTTACATTGTACACTGTACTTGAACAGCAATGTAACAGTACGTGTCAAGCCGACGATAAACAGGTTTAAGTTTCTGATGTACAACTTTCTTGCATGCATTCCAATGTTTTACAAATCCCAATTCTGAACAATGGAACGTTATTGCTTCTGTTTTTTTTCCAACATGCTTGCACATTACTGAGCCATTACAGTTAATCTCGAAATCTACAATTATTAATAACGTATGGGTATAGCCACGTGAGCTGGCATATTGGTCCATTTTTGCCAAATTACAACATTATCTGCACAAATCAACAGGGAAGAGACGCAACAAAATTACTTCCAATTGAAAAATCACAGCAGACGATGTCTATGAAACAAAACCCCTGGGAGGCCTGACCCCTACCCTCCCCTCTTGCCTGGGCAGTTTGGCCTGGGGAGCGCAGACAATGTAGGCAAGGGAAAGTGTCTGCTCGGCCTCTGAATATACAGAATAAGAAAAAATGTGAACATAACAAATAACAATTGAGGTTACGTCATTTACAGCATGATGGATATAGAAGTTGGGTTGCCATGATCACCGCATGACCCCACTTGGCAAACAAGAGAACTTGTTGTATGTGCAACAAATACATTTCAAAATTATTTGTAACAAATATGTGAGTTGTTGACCCACATGCAACCTTATTTGCTCACCATCGGCAACATTCCACCACATCGGTTATCAACAACAAAAAATACAACTACTTAGATCTTTGTGGCTGTTCTGTTACAGCTCTGATGTTTTCAGGTTGCACCTTGTATTGTTTGGCATGATGTCCAACATTATGCTCCACCTGCTGGGTGCTTCTTCAGAAACAGAATTGAGATCTGAGCACGTGGAGCGAAATGGCAAACACCCTGCTGAACAACATGTGGTGAAAGTCAAAAGCACATCGCAGAGCTACCAACGCAAATGCTTGAAAGCAAATACACAGGGTGGCAAGGGAGCAGAGGCTGTGGATGGCTGCTCCCGCAGTGATTGAATGCCATTGCGGGTTCCCGTTCTGACCTCAGTCCAGTTGCCGACCACCCATCGCGAGGGACACGGCACGTGCTGGTTGCAGGGGCTCTGCAGCTTGGGCTTGGGCAGATGTTCGCACTCGGAGTTGGGCAGAGCCTTCTGTGCATCCGGCCCGATGCTGCGCAAGCACAGGACTGTGCGATGCGCCGTGCCATTACGTCCACACGTGGCAGAGCACTTCTGCCAGTCTCCTGCCCACCACCTGATGAAATGAGGGAGGAGGAGAGGGGCACCAACTCAATTTTGCGGTTGCTAAAGCATTGCTATGACTACGAAATGTCCTGGTTTGTCCCGATCAGTCCTGTTTTTGAAAGGCTGTTCCAATGTCTCATGAAGTATTCGTGATGTTCTGGACTTTTGTCCTGGTTTAACACTCTCTGGACTCATGCTCGACTCATGAAATGGGCATGGCAATATATGAATATATGAAAACAGCTGAGTATTGGGTGTGGATGGCCGAGGACACAGGAGTAGATAGGGCCTAAGCAGCGGGGAAGTTAATATCAGAAAGAGAAAGACATTGTTGCAAGAATAGAGGTTATTACTACAGTTGTATGTCTGCTGTACACACATCACATTATGATGAGATTTATTCAATTTTTGCCTAATTTACAACACATGTATGGGTCAAATAAAAAAGCAGACTACCGTAACAAATGCAGACATGGTGGTTCAGTGGTTCATTCACTGTGCTTTGCATATGGTGACCTGAATTCAATTCCTGGCCATGGCTAACGAAGTGGCGAGTAATACTGGGACACGTGCTGGACTCTTTTACCAATCCCGTTTACCAATCAACACTCACCAGCGTAGTGCAGAATGGTAAACAAAAACCCTCCCATAACTGACAGTATGGGAGGCCTTCACCCAGCAGTGGACCGACAGGACTATAATTTTAAACAAGATGTAAGTACAATTTTGGAAGAGCCTCTGGTTTTGATTTATGTTCAACATGAAGTATTGCCTACCATAAACAGCATGGATAGGTTAGCTGCCACATTAATAAAGCGATTAATGTTTTCATATATTGCCATGGTTTCTTGTATCTAATAAAAATTACCACTGAAGTCATAGGTGACACCAATGATGATAGCGAGTCTTACATTGAAACGTCTGTATCATTTAAGTACAGCGTAAGCAACCTTTGCACGTTTGAATACAGAGGGTGTATACATATTTTAAACATTATTCTTGACCCAATATGGAAAATCTGCGGCAGAATTGTGCACAGGATACTGTCATCCATCTCCCCCTTTTTAATAATTAAGGAAGGCTCAAGATCCTTAATGTCCCACGAGCCGCAATTTTGTCCATATCATTCAATATTTGTTTAATAAATCAATATTTTCCAACAAACGTACGCATGCAGGTGTGTCGTGGAATTTTTTCCACCCATCTAAAGGCAGACAAAAGACAAAATAATTGCTCAATTTTATTGAGTGGATGTGTGTAGATTGAGCTCTGGTACATGGTCTTCTGCCAGAATGTGTGATATGTTGTGCCATATTTGACTACTGTCAAATACAGCTGACAACACGTGTGCCTTTCTGTTAAGATAGAAAAATAACAAACTGAACTTCAATTTTCGATTTAAAGCTTTCGTGACTGCAGGGATTCATCTTCTTGGTTCTTTCGGTAAAGTCACGTAAAAGGGAAGTAATAAATTAATAAAATAAAACATAATAAAATTATAAAAATAATAATAAAAATAAAACTTAATAAAATTATGTTTTATTTTTATTATTTATTACTTACCGAAAGAACCAAGAAGATAAACTGAACTTCATAACATAATTTTTCAAAATGATGGCAAAACTGTATGGTGATGTTTATTAAAAAAAATACACCATGTGTCTTGAGGTGGACATAAGATGGCAATTGTGAATGTCACCCTGTCGTATCTCCAGTTTATTCCTACAAAGCCAAACACTCTGTAATAGGATTGGCCAAATATCTCAATGTACGTAGCTGGACCCTCCTGATTATTAGTGTTTGAGACTCAGTGATGCTTTTCCAGGGAAACAATTGACATTATACAATTTCAGAACTGTTCAATAGTTACAGTATATGCATGCAATTTATAAGTTGGGAGTGGTTTCCGAGGTATGTTATACTCACTTAAATATACAGTATTGTCCTGTAATGCGTGCGGAAGCAAAATATTTAGGTTAAACAGCATAATGGCAAGAATCTGCAAAACTCACAAGGCCCCATTATTATCCCAATTAATTTTTTGTTACCACGAGTTTCGTGACTGTTTTTCAGGAGGGTCTTGCCAAGATTTCACATTTGCGGCGATGCTTGTTCGTATATTTCTAATTTCATAATTTTCAACACAATAATTGCATGGAAGGCCAATCCTAAACACACGATTCACTCTCTTGAATTGCATTATTTTTTTGCTTGTCCTGACCTCCACACACTTTGGCAGGCGACAGCGACTTGCTAATAGGGAAGCTTGCTTGTTTTTAAATATAGTCTAAATAAAAAGTATATCGATCACTCTTTTGGAATAATGCATAAAATATATATTTTAGTTCTTCCACACATATTTTATTCAGCACCATTTAATCAAGCAAGTTAAATTCTTGCGCGGTTTTGATCTCCTAGGTGTCGTCAGCAGACGGGTTTGTTGATCCAGAGTATTGAAAGCAGGCCATAATATAATTATACTCTCTGGTTCTTTCGGTAAAGTCACGTAGATAGAAAAAAAGAACAAAAAAAACACGACGTTTCGGTCGGAACACAAGCGTCCGTCTTCAGGTGAGAAAATTATCTGCTGTTGTGTTGCGCCCGAAATGTCGTGTTTTCTTTTGTTATTTTTTCTATCTACGTGACTTTACCTAAAGAACCAGAGAGTATGGATTCCTGCAGTCACGAAAGCTTCAAATCAAGACGTAATATAATTGTTAAACAAATTCTGCTGGTTACATAAAATTTCCAATAATGATGGACAAAATGTAAATTTTATTTCAATGTGGAGATACGACGTGAGGTCTATTTTTGTATTTCGTTTGAAACAAATTTTTTTGATGTGGATATTTGACTTTCACATATCTCTTTCCTCGATTGAAGTTGTGTATAGTTTGTAGCAGTTCTGATTTTATGTGTGCAGATAAATATGTTCAATGCCTTCGGGGTTTTTATTTCTGAACCAAATGTTCTTCATCTCAGGGACAATAGTGGTAGGCAACAGGCTACAAAGCATTTCCCGGCTTAACACTCTTTTTTAGTAATTTATTATTTATTTTATGCAGATTTTATGGTAAGTTAAGCCTGCGTGTATTTGAACTCTCAGACATGAGCTGCTCAAGCATTGTATGCCTTACAATTGCATTTCCATTTTTGAATAATTTATACTTTGGGTATAAAATAAAATGCAATTTTTTGCACAATGGGACTTTCACAATAAATCTGTGATAATAAAGTTCATGTTGTGTGACTTGAATATATTTATAAATTATTATTTTTTGTGATTGTAGGAAGTAGAAACTTATCATTTTGTGTCTACAGCATTTACAAAGTTTTATTTGCTAAATATTGTCTGTTACTATTCTGATCATTTATTACTGCGACAGAGATAAATACTTATTTTATCTGATTTGTTATTCATACAAATTACTGATTTTATCCTCACGGTAAAACATACATATGGATAACAGGTAAGAGGATAAAGGTGCAGTCCTGACATTACTTGCTAATGCTGGCAGACAGATCTCCACTCGAGGGAGTTCTAAAGGGGAATTTTTGCCTATCCTTCCATGCTGGTCAGATGTACACACGCATTACCCCATCACACGCGACCACCTCCGTTGTCCCCTTCTTAGCCATGACGCGTCGTGCCCAAGCCCACTCATGTTCCTTAACAATCACTGTATTTCTAACTTGTGCATGTGTTGCTCTTTTCATCTCTCAGTGGAATTCCAATCATGCACCTTTCAGAATTGTGTTGCACATTCTCTCAGCTTTTTTTATATTTTCTTCGTCAACATACATTTTTCTTTGCCACGTTATAGCAGGTAGCACGCATTGATTCCTATCTTTCTTCTTGAGACACATTCGTAGGTTGCATTTCATTAAGTTCACTTTTTCCAAAGGATACCCCCCCCCAAAATTTGGCATGGGGTCTTCTTACCATAGTATTATTATTCAATGTAAGTTTCACACAATCTATTAACACCTACATTCCAACAGATGGTGTACACTGATGAGGTCTCTCAGTTCAGCATTCCTGAGCAGAAATTGCATACATTTTTGAATCAACAAACCTTTACCATCTGTCACCACAGTGCTGAAGTTATTATTCTGGTATTGTTGTATGAATACAGCGCCTGATCTGTCATTAATGTGCAAACCCATGTTGTAATTTCCTAACGGAATTTATACTTAACAGATCTAGCAATTCATCATTGGGGTAATTGCACCTGTTTTCACTCGCAAGTCAGTATGCAGCTGTGGTGAAATTTATTACAGCAGGAAGCAATCTTAAAATAATCCCTTTGGAAGATTACGTGCAATTTTTTTACTTTACAATCTTTGTCATTTTCCCCTAGTTTTATACCAATTGTGCTGTTGGTATCATGTAATGAGACAAAGATTTTCATTCAGATATTTTGCAGAGCAATGCGATTCTTCGTGAGAGAATGGGACACAGATGCAGGAATCACAGAGCTACCTGTGAGATTCCTTCAAGTGACCTCTGGCCCACAATATAAACGGCAGCACATTCCCACTAACGCTGCACGTTCAAGCAGTCATCATCGCTCAGGAGTTTCTGCTCCTTCCACAAAACTCACTTTTTTTCTTTAGCTCACCCCACGACCCCTTAATCTCCCCTTAATAACCACTATCGTTCCGGCTCCCTCTTCATCACCTCTCTACATGGCCACCACTCATTCTCCATCCATTAAATCGATTCATCATCTTTGCTCTCATCAATTTTGCTTTTACCTAATTCACGCATCACAGATTTGTCCATTACTTCCTCTCATATATTGTATTCACCTCATCTCTACCATTATATTCATTTTGTACCATTCTTAATTCTATGTAAAGCGCCTTGGTTAAGGTACTATATAAATTACGTTCAGATAAGATGAGATAAATGTTCTTCACATAACGGTCAAATCGATATGAATTCTCACAGCTGAATTTTGCCAAATTAGACACTCACAAAAACTGTAATGTGTTGAATTTTGTTGTTGTTGTTGTAGTTATTGGTGATCAGGCTGACACCGTCAACTTACTGCACTTGAAAACCCGGTTTAATCACAGGTAGCTGCGTGGATTTAAACTCAGGATCTCAGCGGTACTGACTCAGTGGTCTGACCTCTTGAGCCATTCAGCCACTTCATTATATTTAATTCAAACCCATCACTCACCTAAGAATATGAATACTCACTAGCTTGCACTGATTGCCAGCCCCTGGGTATAACATAATACATTCTATGCAAATATGCAGACAATTCAAATGCGAAAACATTGCTTTTGTACGAATGTCTATTTTGTGTCGTACATATATAGACCGTTGTACACTGTAAATGATAATAATTACATAGGCATGCAACAATATGCAGCGCTGTGGTGGCAAGGGTTGGGGGAACCACACAAATGTACGGCAACTTCCGTCCTGTTGCCATAGAGATGCCGTACCCTCGCTCGCCAGCAGAAGGCGGTACGGCGATGAGCAGACTGAAATCATCTGTCCCATCTTTATGGAATATCGTGTTGCCCTTTCTGCGTGAGTTTTCTCCAGGTGCTCCAGTATTATCCCACAGGTATAAACACTCAGTAATTTTCTAAAAACATCTTAAATCAATATGCCCATTCGTGCTTTGCAGAATGTGCAGCATTGTTGCGATAGAGTTTGTACGAATGAGGCAAAGTAAAAAATAAAAGTTAATGTGAAAGATTGTGTTTTATTCGATGAATTGATGCATGTTTACGTGCCTAGTTGTATTTTTTTTTTTTCAAAATAAGTTTGCTAGACCCTTTTTTTTTCCAGAACACATTCCCACCGGAAAAGTTATTTTCTACTAGCAACCCCTACGAATGATGTTTTAAAATCAATACTAATTATATTTCACTATTGCAACATAGTTCTCATGTATTAAAAAAGCCCATGTGTTATTGATTCATCATCATGGCTTGGCTTCGCGAACGAAGATCTAGGAAGGACATCCACGTCTTCTGCAGGCACGCTGGTGGTTGAAGAGGCCTATGCGGGACAAGCAGGTCCTGCCACAACAGCTGCAAGTATAGGTCTCATCTGGGATGGGTGCTGAGGGATCATGGTTCTTCCTCCTTCTCCTTTTGTCCTCCATACGGGCCCTGCGTGTATCTTCGAAGAAGGAGGTGGCCTGGTGGACTGTGTGCCGCCAGGAGTTGCGATCAGCTGCTTGTGTTGCCCACTGACGGTGATCGATGCAGCAAGCAGTGAGGGACTTCTTCAGGGAGTCTTTGTATCGCTTTCGTGGTACCCCTATGTCGCGATGGCCAGAGGACAGTTCCCCATACAGCACAATCTTAGGTAAGCGGTGGTTCTCCATCCTGGCGATGTGCCCTGCCCAACGAAGCTGTGTCTTGAGGACCATGGCCTCGATGCTGATGACCTTCGCTGACTTGAGGACTTCAGTGTTGGCGACGAAGTCACTCCAGTGAATATTGAAGATTGTGCTGAGGCAGCGCTGATGGAAACGCTCGAGGAGACTCAGGTGACGACGGTACGTGACCCAGGACTCAGCGCCATACAGGAGAGTGGTCAGCACAACAGCTTTGTAGACGTTGACCTTTGTGGCTCTTTTAAGGTTTCTGTTGTTCCAGACACGTTTGTATAGTCTGCCAAATGCACTGTTTGCCTTGGCCAGCCTGTTGTCGACTTCGTTGTCGATCTTGGCGTCAGACGAGATCACGCACCCCAAGTAGCTGAACTGGTGGACAGCTTTCAGTTCTGTTTGTTCAATGAAGATGCTTGGTGGATGGTGCTCCTCATGGGGTGCGGACTGATGAAGAACTTCAGTCTTCCTCAGGCTGACTTCAAGGCCGAAGATCTGAGCTGTGTTCGCGAAACAAGACGTAATTCGCTGCATAGCTGCCTCTGTGTGAGCAAGGAGGGCGGCATCGTCAGCAAAAAGCAGCTCCCTGATCAGTTGCTCCATGGTCTTTGTGTGGGCCTGCAAACGCCTCAGGTTGAACACGCTCCCGTCGAGACGAAAACGGATGTATACGCCATCAGCGTCGTCGAGGTCCTCTGTGACCTGCTGGAGCATCATGCTGAACAAAATGGTGAACAGCGTGGGAGCAAGAACACAGCCCTGTTTCACGCCATTTGCAATAGGGAAGGGCTGCGAGAGATTGTTGCTATGTCTGACTTGTCCAAGCTGGTCTTCATGAAGCTGGACGATCATGGTGAGGAACTTCGGTGGGCAGCCTAGCTTGTCCAGGATTTTCCAAAGTCCCTGCCTGCTCACGGTGTCAAACGCTTTTGTCAGGTCCACAAAGGTGACGTACAGCGCTTTGTTTTGCTCCCGGCACTTTTCCTGAATCTGCCTCAGGACAAACACCATGTCTGTGGTTCCCCGGTTGGCTCTAAAGCCACACTGGGTCTCTGGGAGGTGATCTTCAGCTATTGCGGGTACCAGTCTATTCAGCAGTACTCTTGCGAGGATTTTGCCGGCGACGGACAGAAGTGTTATGCCACGATAATTGGAACAGTCTGATTTTTCCCCTTTGTTCTTGTACAGGGTGATGATGACTGCATCTTTGAGATCTTGAGGGAGTTTACCCTGCTCCCAGCAGCAGACAAAGAATTCATGGAGTTTGGTGTGCAGTGCTGGGCCTCCGTTCTTCCATACTTCAGGAGGGATGCCATCAACTCCTGCAGCTTTACCACTCTTCAGCTGTTTAATGGCTTCCTCAGTCTCTTGTAATGTTGGTGCCACATCCAGTTCTGTTTTCACTGGTTGTTGTGGGATGCGGTCAATCGCTGGTTCTTGGACTGAGCGGCTAGCATTGAAGAGCGTGTAGAAGTGCTCAGACCAGCGGTTCAGGATTGAGTCCTTTTCAGTGAGCAGTTCTTTCCCGTGTGCACTCCGCAGGGGGCTCAGGATTTGGTACGAGGGGCCATATACCGCTTTTAGAGCTTCGTAGAATCCCCTGTAGTCGCCAGTATCAGCGCAAACCTGAGTTTTTACTGCGAGGTTGGTCCACCACTCGTTCTGAATCTCTCGAAGCTTGCGCTGGATGGTGCTGCATTCCAGGCAGAAGGCTGCTTTTTTGTGCGGGCAGGATGGTCGGGCCAGGTGGGCCTGGTGTGCTGATCTCTTCTTTGACAGCAGCTCCTGGACTTCTAAGTTGTTCTCATCGAACCAATCTCTGTTTTTCTTCGTGGAGAATCCGAGGGTATCTTCAGATGTTTGCAGAACAACAGTTTTGATGCGGTCCCACAGCACTTCAGGAACCGGAGGCGAGTCTCCTAGGCAGCTCGGTTCCTCTAGCCTAGATCGTAGGCTTTTCTGGAAAGCTGCTTTGACCGCGGCAGACTGAAGGCTGCAGACTTTGAGCTTCTTCCTCGGGGCGCCACCGTTCCTTGGTCTGGGTTTAAAGTGAAAGCTGAGTTTGCAGCGGACAAGACGGTGGTCTGTGTGACACTCGGCGCTGGGCATTACCCTGGTGTGAAAGACATCTTTTAGGTCACGCTGGAGCACAAGGATGTAGTCTATGAGATGCCAATGTTTTGACCGAGGGTGCATCCAGGTTGTTTTCAGACTGTCTTTCTGCTGGAAGATGGTGTTGGTAATGGAAAGCTGCTGTTCCGCACAGAGTTCAAGTAACAAGCGTCCATTGTCGTTGCAGCTGCCCACGCCGTGCCTTCCAAGTACGCCTCTCCAGGTTTCCGAGTCTCTGCCCACTCTGGCGTTGAAGTCGCCAAGGATGACAATCTTGTCGTCAGCTGGGATATCCTGCAGAAGGCTGCGTAGGTCAGAGTAAAACTTGTCTTTATCAGCGGGATCTGCCTGGAGAGTTGGAGCGTACACTCTGAGCAGCGTTGCGTGTTGTTGGTCACAAAGTGGTAGACGCATTGAGATCATGCGGTCAGAGTGACCAGTTGGCAGGCTTGCAAGCTTGGTAGCGATAGAGTCCCTGATCATGAAGCCGACACCTGAACGGCGTCTCTCTGTCGCTGGTTTACCTGACCAGTAGAGAGTGTAACCTGCGCCATGCTCCCGCAGACTGCCTTCCTCTGAAAAGCGGATTTCGCTGAGGGCGGCGATGTCAACATCCAGCCGAGCGAGTTCCTGTGCAATTAAAGCAGATCGTCGCTCAGGTCGAGTGCTGTCAGCTGAGTCTAGCATGGTTCTGATGTTCCAGCATGCGAGTTTGAGTCCTTTCCCACCTTTTAAGGCGAGTGGGATGCGCCGTCGATTCTTTGATGTAATTCGACCGCATATGAAGATGCCCGTTGATGGCGGTAAGCCAACTGAGGGAGGAGGAGACGAGCTTTGTTTAGGCCACCTTTTCTAGGCCCCTCTCCGTGTGGAGCAAGCAGTGCTGTCCCTAGAAAAGGCTGCTTGGTCGCTCAGGGTGCTGCCGGGTGATGATGTCGTTTCCAGGTCATCATCAGACGACCACTTGCGCCTGAGCCGCCTGCATGCAGGATTGAAACTGCGGCTGCCAGTGTCATCTTACACCTGCCGAGTTCGCCCCTTTTCCATCGCTACAGGACTTAGTGAGACCGGGGGGAGGGGGGGGGTAGACGTGAAGATTTCCTTCTTGCCTGCGCAAAGGAGCTTTCAAGTGGAGTGCAGTGTGCGCAGAACTGACCCCACCCTTTAAACCCGGGGTTCGTCTGCCATGGCCTAGCAAGCTGGGACGGTGACAGCGAGGTCCTCGGGCCGTAGGTTTTACATCAGAGTTTCCTTCTCCTAGGTAGACGGCCTTCCAAGGCTGAAGAGATCCACTTTCCCTGCTATTGATTACCTGCATATTATTAGGTTGTTGGGGGGCACCTATGGCGCCACCGCACAAGCACAGTCTGCAGCGTCCCCGAACAACCACAGCCTGCGGCCCCCCAACAACCACAGCCTGCGGTACCCCCCAACAACCACAGCCTGCGGCACCCCTCAACAACCACAGCCTGTGGCACCCCCTAACAACCACAGCCTGCGGCACCCCCCAACAACCACAGCCTGCGGTACCCCCCAACAACCACAGCGTACGGCGGACCCCAACAGACTGGTCAAGTAAATCCTTACGATCCACTCGCACAGCGTGCGGCGGGCCTTCATCCAGCAGTGGATTTAAGCACCAAAAAACCTCGAGTACTAATGTAATGGACAGAGCACGGCTCTCCCTCAGGGCAGCAGTGGACAGAGCACGGCTCTCCCTCAGGGCAGCAGTGGAGAGCACGGGGGTCCCTCAGGGCAGACGTAGACAGAGCACGGCTTTCCCTCAGGGCAGCAGTGGAGAGCACGGGGGTCCCTCAGGGCAGCAGTGGACGGAGCACGGCTCTACCTCACTCTGAATCACCCGTCTCCTCTGAGGTGCATGCGATTGTGTGTGAGTGTGAGTGAGCTGTGTGTATGAGTGAGCCGTGTGTGAGGGGATCGACCGTCAGCTTTCCGTGGCTGCGTCTCCGAAGCTGTGGCCGTCATGTTGCTGCTTCTCAAAGTGGGCAGCTTGCGGTCACATTACGCACTTCAACCAATCCGGGAGCGTACATGTTTGGGAGGGGCGCACCTCTGGTTGGCTGCTGGCTCCCTGTCACGTGACGCACTTCAACCAATCCGGGGGCGTTAATCACAGTCACAGAAGGACAGATCTGGGCTATTATATATGTGTACAAGCATTGAGGCGGTGCTCAACTGCTCTATCCAGTCAAAGGTGGAAATGTTCCCATTCTTATGGCGGGGGAAAGTCCATCCAACGGACAACTGCTGACTTCGCCACACAAAGTGATACTTATTTTCAACAAGGATTTGAACTGGCAACCTTCTGATTGCGAGCCGCGCACACTACTCAGCCATCTATTACACCTTCAAAACGATCAGGAGTGTTGTTTGTTGCTTCCCACTTTGGCATGCTGGGCCTTTGGGCCTGTGCTTAGCAACTGTGATTCATAAAAAAAAAAGCTAGCTAACTATATAAATAGCCGCTTGCCATACAGGAGGGGTGGTAGGGGGCGTGCACGAAGGAATGCTCACCGGGAGGGGCACTCCTGCTCGTTGCACGCACGTTGGCGATCGTCCGGTCGTGTTGTGGAATTGCAGAATTTCTCCTCCACGATGCCAGCCGTCCTTTCTAGGCAGCTCACTGTCTGCCGCTGCACACCTGGTGGGACACACACGAACGCGCACACTGGCCTGGTCAACGAACGACATGTAGCGGTTATGCTGTCTTCAATTATGTAATCATATCAGTCACATTCAGTGTCATCATCTTCATCACGAATTACATAATCATCATCATCATCCATAACATTCATCTACATGTAAGTTAGTGCAGGTCACTGTCCGTGATTTGTCACTGTCAGCCAGTTCTGCATTAGACTCAAGACATAAATTTTCTGTAAAGCTTACGAGGTATACACCTAGCTTGTACCTTCATGATATTTTTGTGTTATAAGAATGTAGTGAATGACAAATATACTTATTATCCCCACCACCATCTTTTTCAATCACCACTCGTCATCTCCATCACATTCACCACGTGTGATCTCCATCACCATCTGCCACACATCTTATCCATCACCATCCACTCATCACCCGTCTATGGTTTCTTTGTAACATATCTTGCGCTAAAAGGACCCAAGTACCCCCAAAAAAGTGATGTGATAGTCTTGTATGAAACTATTCATCAAACTGTCAAGCACCATGCTATCTTGTACACGGTTTAGAAAAAAAAATGCAACGTGGCACCACATGGTGTGGTGGGGAGACAAAGGCGACCATTTTTATGGATTTCATACACATTGCATAAAATTACACTTTAGTTTCCCCAATTAAAATAACAAACCAAAATAGTAAAAAAAATAGTTATAAAGTTATTTCTACAAATCGAAAATTTTCCAAAAGCTGTACAATCTTTGTAGTAAAGGTTAGTGAAATTAATTTAATTGCAAAAAATGTACAGTGCTGTCAGAAAACATGGTAATGTAATTACAATGTTGAGAGGCAAGCTTTGTGGTGGAATTGCCTGCTGGATTTAGAGGAGTTTGATGGACACTGTCTTCATTTGCTTTCTTTGACACACTTCACACATGCAATAGAAATCTGGCCTGGGGTGAGATGGAGCTTTTTTTTTTTTCTATATTTACATATTAGAGAGTGCCCTTTATGACAAAATAAATATTTACAGGACACTGATCTCTGTTCAAAACCATGCAAGCCATCCAAAGGTCATTACCACATTTTCATATCATTATTGAACAACTAACTGTTGCTTACTGATATGAATACAATTCAAAATAAATGCCTCCATGTCAACACATTCTCAGTTGGCACTGTATAGCAGCAAGAGCTCAAGTCAATAACAATCATTCTTTTATTCTGCCCTTGATCAATATTGCTGGATTAAGGCCTCCCGATGATGTCGGCGTTGTTTGACCATACTTCACCATTATGGGTCACTACTGGTTGGTGAAGAGGGAGATATGACGACTGGTACAGATATCCCTCTGCACAGATATTGTGGTCTGGAATCAAAGTCAGGTCTCTGGGCTGAGTTTATAGTGCAGTGTGCTAACCATTGCATCACCACTCCACCCCAGGATTTCAAGTATTTGTGTAAATATTTTGTATTAATTTGTTCTCATTCATGTGCAGTCCAGGAATGATTGTGAATATTGAAGACAAATTGTATCTCTTAGGGGTGTAATGATTATTGTGACTTCTCAAAATTTAGGGTCACATTTCCATTCCAGATTATTGTTTTTACATTGTAGTGAATGTAGTTGCCTTTAGTGGATGCAGGGGTAATGTGAATCCATTACATATATTCAAGTTGGAATCTTAAGGATTGATAGAAGTTTAAGAATCGATTAATCGTTACACCATTAGTATCTCTATCCAATTTTTCGATTTAAAGCTTTCGTGACTGCAGGGATTCATCTTCTTGGTTCTTTCGGTAAAGTCACATAGAAGGGAAATAATAAAAATAAAACATAATAAAATAATTCTCACGACGTTTCAGCCACAACGCAAGCAGCCGTCCTCAGGTGAAGAACAGGTCTGTCGGGAAGACAGAGTCTGAAGGAAACACCCATGCATGTAATTGAAAATATGACCCATATAATATACTAGCTTCACTGGATTCACCACGCCGCCTTTGTCTCCCCACCACACCATTTACTCGTTTGAGGCTGAGTCGACCTAGGGGAGGCCCAGGACCGGTTCAAATAATCGTCACCGGTGGTGGCCGTGAGCGGGAATCGAACTCGGGTCGCCGGGTTCGTAGCGCAGCGCGCTAACCGCTACACTACAATGCATTACGCTTCCACATGCGTGCGTCACGTGACAGATTTGACGTCACAGCTCACTTGCTGTGCAAAAAATATATGCATTATTGAACTCCCCCCCCCAAAAAACAAAAACTAAAGTGTATTGTTATAATTTTTGCATGGTGTACAGTCTGAAAAGTACCCACATGGCAAATTTCCAGTTTGTTGCATGTCGGGAAGTACGCTAAACATTTTGAACAGACACACATTCACAACTTTGCCTTTTATAAATATGGTGATTTATAATAAATAGGAGAACAAACCGCAAGATAGTTTACGGAAAATATTTTCGTTACAAGTTCCTGCTGAATCCTTTCCAGGCGAATTGAAAGACTTCAAGCTGTCTGGTTAAACCGCCATCTGGAATAGATTTAACATTTTTTTTTATTTCGTGGGTTTATCTGCAAGTTTCTACATTCCATCCGCATGTCCAGTAAAGCTCATGCATTATTTTCAGATACAACTCAAGGGCTTGCCAGTGACGACAAACTCTTGCAAAAACACAAGTACAAAATCATGCTTGCAAATTCACTGCGAAGTTGAGGTCATTTGTACATTAAAACCATCGAGTCAAATCGGATGCAGGACAGTTTTGTAAACCTAGTATAAAAAATTGGATTCTTGTTATTATTTCCAAAGTCAAGTGTAATCATTTTCTATATTTTATTGTTTGCATAAGTCCATGATTGTGGTATGCATAAGTGCATCATTCTGTTATGATTGTGGTATGTAAAAACAATAATATACTTATTTGCAGCCCTTTGTCAATCACATTCTGGGTTAAGCTCTGCCCATGCCGTGTTAATAATGGGCATTGTTTGACTATACTTAACCAGGCTGGCCAGTGCATGTTGATTAAAATATTGGCCCAGGACCAGTTCACTCGCCATCAGTGCTAAATGTGGGCAAGAATCGAACTCAAGTATCCGATGTTCGTAGTGCAGTGTGGTAACGAATGCGCCGCTGTTCTATCCCTTCAATAAAAATGTATCATCACGCTCAGGAACGTGTCAGATTTTTGGAGATAATATTATTTATAGCTTTGTGCACAGATTAAAACATCCGGCAAGTAGAGGGTTATATTTTAAAAGTTATGTGTTGACATTTGGTAAATTTTCTTTCTCAGGATTTGTCTTATGGTGCTTTGTTATTACATGAGGTTTAGGAATGTACCTTGTCTTACCTTGTCTAGCCAAGGCATCTAGAGTTTAATTAAGAGTGGGGCAAAAGGCTCTTTGAGTGCTTGAGGCAATTTCAAGAGTGGGAGGAGTGGAGTGGAGGTTTGGAGGTAGTGGGGAGGTCTTTGAAGTATGGATTCGTGTGGAGTGAACCAGACCCGTGTGGTGGGTTTCAGTACATTCCACTCATGTCCAGCAGCTACACTGGTAATTTAGTTTGTACACCTGTGCCTTTGTCACCTGCCTATGGCTGTGCAAGGTATGCTTGGATACAAAAAAATATTGCCCTTGTGGCAACTGCCGTGTCTGCATTCTAAGCCTGAGAGTAATCAACTGAGGGTGGTCAAAACCGCGACTCGTGAGTCTGCATGTGGCTCTCGGTGAGTTTGAGAGAGAAACGCTGGTAATTCTAACTTCAATACATCTTTATTTCAAACAGGAAAAAAATCCTGCGGCAGTAGCGCTGATCGGGGGTCACTCATCCCTGGCGGTGAAGCTATCCATGAGCCACTCCTAGAGTGCTCCCGCAGATTTCTAAAGCAGCCCGGGACACTAGCCCCCTGGCAGTGTAGCTAGAAGTGAGAACGCCTGGGGCGTACTCAGATTTCTTAATTCAAAACTCCACAGCCATGTGCAAAGTCTTCTGTGTCTTGCAGCTCTTGGCCATATGAAGATGTTGTTTGTATGTGGATTATAGGATCGAGAAGTTAGACCACCTCTGGTACGTACATTCATGTGGAAAAAGCTAAACTAATTGCATGGGAAAAACAAAATTAACTCTGAAATTAAACGGTCCCACCTGATGACGGAGACTTGTGTTGCCTCCGAAACGTCGTGATTTTTTATTTTATTTTATTTTTTTATTAATTTTGATGTTTTACCTACGTGACTTTACCGGAAAAAACCTAAGAATAAGCGGTATAACTCATATATTCGTTAACTTGTGTATATACTCGAGCTTACGATTATAAATATTAATCTGAATAGCTAACTGTGGCTCATAATAATTAACACATTCTTTCATACAATTATTACAGTTGGATTATGTTTTTTAACATAAAAGTTCATGTGTAATTTAGATACATTTTCCATTGGTTTTATATATTTGCCTCTGTCATTTTAATGCTTTTCACATGGAATCAATTGGCAAACGTTGTAAGAGTAATGTGCAAAAATGGGAGCTTTTGGCTTGCTTCCAGAAATGTAAATGCTCTATTAAACTTTAAAATAACATAGGTCAAAAGTTAACGGTACTTAAGAGTGCAGTAATTAAACGTTTTTGTGCATATGCATGTTCATAAAATAGTGCTCGCCTTGTCGCTTTATACACAACTCAAGAGGTGATGGTTCAAACCCAGCGGCCTCTTGTCTGAACTGTTATTTGTATTCAAGCGTGCTTTTGCACAGCCACAAAAATGGGGAGAAAGCTCTTATATTAATTGCTACTCAGCAGACTTGACAGGGCTTTATCGATTCAGGAATGTGTTTCAGCTATTGGGTTCAGAAACAGGATTCTAAAAAAAACAGATGGGGGTGAATGATTTTACACCTTATGAAACTTAAAATGAAGCAGTTGGTATTTTAGAGCTCCAAATATATTCGCTCTTTATATTTTTATTTAATAATAAGAATATTTTGCCAATGTGGCCCAGGTGAATGAAAGTCTGCTCTTGATTTGGCATCTGCCTTGCCAAGATAGCCGTGTCAAATGTTCAGTGCAAAGGGTGCATTTTAAACCTGTCTTCCTTAGTTTATTTTGGCACGACGGTGGAATGGTGGCGCAGTGAAGAGCGCATTGCTATATAAACCGGGCAATCCGAGTTTTAGTTTTGGAACAACACCAACCTGGACTTAACAAATGTGGTAAAGCAGTGAATTGACACACTACTTGTACTACTACTACTACCAGTACTACTACTACGAAATAAGAGATAACGCAAGTTCCATGGTGGTAAGCCAAATAAATATATTCTTCAATATTTTGATTTAAAGCTTTCGTGACTGCAGGGATTCATATTCTTGGTTCTTTCGGTAAAGTCACGTAGAAGGGAAACAATAAAATAATAAAAATATAAAACAATAAAATGATCACGACGTTTCGATTGCAACACAAGCAATCATCATCAGGTGTGAAAACCACAGCAAGACTTTATCGAAAAAACCAATAATATATATTCTTCGATAGTCATTGAGGCCATGAGTCACAGCAATTCATGACATCTCTGGAAAGGGAGGAAGGGATTGAGGGTATTTATTTGGTCGCCACGTTCCTCACTGAAAACAACACATGTATAATTAATGGCACAAATGAATAACAGCCAAAAGTGCACGTGGCGTTTTCAGCATTATCATGGAAATGAGCAATCAGGCTTAATTTCCCCTCTAATAGACCCAGTGCCTTATTTTTGTCCACCCACTGAAGAGCATTAGAGTCAGAATTACATTACGACATGGTCAATCTCGTTTTGAGCTGAAAATTGAGGATATCACCTCACCCCCCACGCCACCCTCATTTTGCTCGGTGATTAAAATCGACATAAACATCGAGCCACTAATGGGATGCACTCTGCTTCCCTGGGCTTGCTTTGAGCAACAAACACAACGGAAAGTAGAAATCCACGTCTCACCTGCTCCACACGTCACTGTGCACTTAGACCACGGCATGTAGTGCCAGAAGAGCTCAGGAGGATCAATCTCGTTGTCGGAGTCGGTATCTTTCCTGATGGTGTACTCGTAGCGAATGCCTGGATTCTTCTCCTGGAAAAGCAGCTATTCCAGGCACACATTGGCAACAAATGCAAGGTGACAAGTCTTAATACATATCGAGAAAGAGTTGCCAATACCACCACCAGCAGCAGCCAAAGCAGTACCATCACCGCAATTATGAACAATGAATCCATGCTTTCTAGGAACTTGGTGACCTGAGTTTGATTCTTGGCCACATTTAATGCCAATGACCAGCGAGATTTGAATCGGTCATTGGACCCCTCTTTTCCAAACCCGCACTGACCAGCGTTTTGGTGTTGTATCAAAAGACCCGCACTTGCACGCGTGTGGCGTGTGTAACGACGCGGATACCTCGAGAGTGGCAGAGAAGCCCCCACCTGTATCCAGACGGGCTCCATGGTGGGGCCCGGCGCGGTGAGGTTTTCGAGGTTGCCGTTGCGTGCGTACGTGAAGGTGGTGCCCGCTGCCTTGTAGTCTCCATTCCACTGGATGACCCAGTCCCCGTTGAGGAAGTAGCGCGCGGGATCCTCGCTCCGCAGTGCCAGGAAGTTGCTGGCCTCCGCTACCTCCTCCACTCGGATGTCCCGGGCCCCCTCGGGGATGAGGCCTACGTCCACGTAGCCTGCCAGCACGAATGGTCGCCACCGGATGTGTAAAATATGCACCGGGGCCTTGGTAACACTTGAACATAGTTTACTTACAAATTAATATATTTATTCATCATCTTTATGATGTGATTTATTCATTGCAGTGGTCAGGCTTATTCTTTGGTTCTTTCAGTAAAGTCACGTGGATAGAAAAATAAAAATAGAAAATAAAGTGAATAAAAGAAAATACATATAATAAAAAATAAAAACACTTATGTAGACTGTAGCCTGGTTCTTAATCGGAGTGAGTGTACTGGCAGTCTATAATGTAGACTGTCGCCTGGTTATTAAGTTTGGTGAGTGTACTGGCAGTCTATAATGTAGACTGTAGCAATGGTTATTAAGCTGGATGAGTGTACTGGCAGTGTATAATGTAGAATTATTCTTGGTTCTTTCAGTAATAATAATAAAATACAAATGAAAAATAAAAACGAACCACGAGTTTCGATCGCCCTCTTTTAGCTGCCACCAGCCACCATGCCCTCTAGCAACGTGTCCTACCTAAAGTCCACTCTTTGTTTAACATCCAATATTGAGACAGTGTCCAGATTTGTACACAGTATCTAGGTCACACGTAGATGATGGTGTCGAGATCACATATGCAGTGGGTGCCATCTGCAAAAAAAATCTATGGAGGGGGTTGTATGAACTGGTAGTGATCAGATGGGACGATAGCCAATATGGTTAAAAGCAACTGACTGGCTGGCTGGCTGACTGTAGTGGGGGAGATTCACTGCTTAAGACCTAAATGGTAGATGTAGACAATGCACTGATGAGTCATAATAATAACGAAACCAGAATTCGGGTGTTGAGTTGTCCAATTGCTGCCAGAAATGAAAAGTCCACACACGAGCTCCCCTTTGGAGCTGGCAAGGCTGTGTGCTCAATATCCACAGGAATGGTACAGTCATCATGACAGGTACAGCAAGTTGGGAGTTTCTGTTATGTTGTGAGATGTCATATACGTTATACTGTGACTATTATTATTCTAAATAATGTATCGTCACAAATAACAATGACATTATAAAAGCACACATTGGCTGATCAACACGGCATACTTCTGAGTACATGTCGCTTGCATTGTTATTAACAACAACAACAACGTGATGCGGCAAGCAGGATATATAATTATTGCCAGGCTGTGGAACTATCTTTTGGTTTTCGCACCAATGTTATTTTTACGATGTTGAGATGGCGCACACACGAATACACATTGACATGTGTTTGCAGCTCACAGCCAGGCGGACATTAAAATCTGTGCGATGGTGGCCACTCCCTTACCGAGCCCCTCCGTCTCTTCATAGGTCATCTTGACAGTCTCACAGGAGGAACCGTTACCCTGGCAGACTCCACAGCGGTCCTCCATGGCGTTGGAGTCGATCTCGTAGTCACATCCTACGTTCTGGCAACGGGAAATTGTAACAGACGTCCGCTTTAGCCACAGAACTCATTCAGGATTCATCCCCACATTGTGGAAATGTGAGGCGGGGGTGGGGATGGCGGTTTAGGTATAATCATAATGTATGTTGAAATTATTTTGCACCAACTGTTCTAATCGGAGGTGCGGGGGAAAGACAACATACTGTGGGTCTCTGTGTGAGCCTACTGGTATCTGTGTCAGTCTATGTGTGTATGTATGTTGAACTTCTTTCCCACCGTACGTAGCCAACCGTGCTAATTAGAGGTTCGGGGGCTGTTCCTGTGTCATTCCTAGGCCAAAACAGCCTATTTCTGAGTAGGCCATGTATGTTGAACTCTTTTTTTAGCAGCGTACGTAGCCAACCATGCTACAAACTCAACATGGAAAGCAGTTTTAAAGAAATTCGTTTTCAATCTAAATTAAAAAGTGTGTAGCTCCAGTGGCTGTCAGAAGCGTATCTCAAAGAGCACGATGCAATTAGCAAGACAAAATTCTATATATATGTAATAAATAATTTTATGTTGAGTTTAAAACAATCTATTTTGTGAGCATTCACTGCAAAAAAGTAAAAAATGTTAATACTTTTAACACAGTGACAAATGTATCATTGTGAACTGTGTTGTAAGGTAATTTTGTTCATGAATTTGACGTCTTCAAGGTTTTGAATTCTAATTGGTAATTATCTGTCAAGCGCCTTGGCAAAGACACTATATAAATTACAATAAGATGAGAAAAGTGCAATAAAGTTCATAGTGGCACAAAGATAGTTCAATTCCAAATAGAAAATCGCAATCTCCTTGCAAACTAAAAGTGGTATTTACAAAGTTCTTTTTTCAGCATTACTGAGAGTTAAAAAGACATGGTCCGTTGATTAGGAATAACTCTTGTGCCTACGTGTGGCATTAAATAAAATTGCAGGAATCCTGCCAGCAGCCGGCACCTTGCAGATGCCATCGATGCAAACGTCACGGCTCGCATTGCCTTCGTAGCAGGGTGTTCCATCAATCACGGCATCCAGCATCTTCTCGGAAAAATAGCCCACCATAGGTCGACAGTGCAGCTCACACAAGTTTGCTGGCACATGCAGAGATGGAGGAGAGATCGTGAGCCCAACTTTGGTGAGTAACAGAACTCAACACAGACATCACTAACTGGCCAACCTGTAACAGACCAAGTGCCAAAATGTACCCTTGAGTTATGCAAAGAGCCAAGTGTATATATATACTATTATATCATACAACTTATATAACGTTAATGTATTATTATTTGCTACTGTGATAGTATGTTCTACGTTATGCCACTTCGATAGATAGCCGCATGTGGTGGATGAAAGAGTCGCATGCGGCTCGGGAGACATCAGTTGGCCACCGCTGATGTATATAACAGTATTTATATATTAAAAAAATACCAATGTTTTGGGCAATGGCCCTTTTAAATAACAGAGATTATCTCTCCGTGTTCCGTTTTTGTTATTCCTTGTTTGTGCACTACTGCTAATGCAGTATCACAATTTGTTGCTATTAAAATTGGCGAAAGTGGCACCCTCACGTTGCACAGTTTGCCATCATGCCATGCATTAGGGCATTTCATCGAAACAAGTGTCCCCTGGTGATTAAAAATGAAACAAAGTAAAGCACGCGAGCGCTGGTTTCAAGGGACACAACTAGCATCGCTCTGTGGTGAAAGTGATTCCCTCTTGGGTTTAAGGGTGGTGCGTTGGCTCATGCGCAGCACTATGAAACTTGGAGGCCTCGGGTTTCATTTTCTCTCACGGCTAACATCAGTGGAGAGTGGTAGATGCACCGGTCATTAGTTGCCCCCCACCCACATCCACCAGTCCACACTACCCAGCATGGTGGAGTACGGTCAAACAACTACCCACAATTTCGATTTAAAGCTTTCGTGACTGCAGGGATTCATCTTCTTGGTTCTTTCGGTAAAGTCACGTAGAATGGAAATAATAAAATAATAAAAAATACAATTAAACATAATAAAATAATTCTCACGACGTTTCGGCCACAACGCAAGCAGCCGTCCTCAGGTGAAGAACAGGTCTGTCGATAAGACAGAGTCTGAAATTGGCGGAAGTGGCACCCTAATTCGTGAGAATTATTTTATTATGTTTTATTTTAGTTTTATTATTTCTACGTGACTTTACCGAAAGAACCAAGAAGAACTACCCACAACTGACAGCATGGTAAAACCTTCATCCTGAAGTGGATTGGTCGAAAGGCAGTGTACTCAATGCCATCTTATGTCAGAGCAATTTAACTTGAGATAATACCTCCTATATGGCATGGGGCACCACGGTGGCGAGATATTAACTACCTTGCCTGCTATACAGGAGATTGTGGGTTCGATCCTGACCCTGATGGCTGTATATTTGGAGTTTGCATGTTCTCCCCGTGGTCACGTGGATTTTTCTGCAGGTCCCCTGGTTTTCCTTCCACATTTAGAAACATGCGTTTAGAGTATTTGGCTGCAATACATTTCCACATGCTCAGGCATTTCATTGGGCTATCACTTGTGGCCAGGTCACTTCTGACAAAGAGCTACATACAGTAGTTCAGTCGGCCTTACCTGGAAAAAAAAATAGTTTCGTTATAAAAATATTATGTGGAACAAAATGGGTCTATAATTTGAAAAACTTAACATTCCTTCACAGTTAACCGAACTCAACGGACACAATGTTTGTGGATTATGTGTGTAGATTAGATGAAGTATATACATGCCTTTCAACAATGGAGTTTGAAACCGTTTGACTTTTTATTTTAATATTTATAAAATAAAAGTGGTCACTGAAATTTCAAAGTTGATTAATGAATAAATAAATATAATGGACACATGACAGCAAGGGGATTACACTTTTTAAGGCATTCTGAAAATGACATTTAACATTTAAAGTCAAATTCATTACATTTGGGAGCTAAATTTGCTTCACATTTAGGAAAAAATCTATTATTTTGTAAGATTGCAGTTTTTCCAAAAAATTCAGATACTATCAGTGTAAACTGAATGATTCATGATCGGTGCATGCCATGAATCTTTAACTCGGCGAAATACAATACATAAATCTATCTTCTGTGTTCTTACCCAGTTTTACAGCATTACACCGTTCTATCACGAGCAACATATTGACGTAACCGCAGAAGGGAAGGCACGGCTAATTGGTGCCGCCCGTGCAGAGCAACATTGGCGAACCCGCTGCTCACCTGTGCCAAACAGTGGCGCCCACTCGTGCAGCCCGCTGCGGTAGGGCACCGTGTCGAATTCGCTGCACTGCATCTGCCGGAATGAGATGGCGTCTGCGGAGCAGGGCTGCACGTTGCACGTCCGGTAGCGCTTGCGCTCGCCGACGCAGTACCGTCCGCCGAAGCGAGGCCTGAGGGCAGACGGAGAGCCGACGCGACGGTTGGCAAAAAAGCGAGGGCAATGGACTTGCTCCGGTGGTGCTGAAATAGAAGTAATATTTGGGCTCCATTGAGATGACAGGAGACATTTCGACAAGAGATATAGATGTAGCGAGGTAAGAAAAATGCAGGCAGAAATTGAGATGTAGCGTAATAAGAGAAGAGATGTGTGTAGAGATGAGTTAGGTTTTTTTTAAACATGAACGATCTTGTTATTATGATTTGAAAAATTAGGTGATTCATGATGCAACCTCTTATCGAAACTGCTCCTTCCAAACACACATCACCAGTGCTGGTCTCCTTCCACTGGCTTTTAGTAAGGCATAGATTCTACTATTAACTTTTAAAGCATTTAGAGGGCTCGCATCGACCTGCAGTATAGTCGTGACCTATTGAATCAACGTGCACCATATTGACACCTATGCTCCTCAGAACGTTTTATTTTCCACATCGCGAGGAGACGTCTTCCATCTAGGCAGAGGTGTGGACTCGAGTCATGTGACTTGGACTCGAGTCAGACTCGAGTCATGAATTTGATGACTTGCGACTCGACTTGGACTTGCATAACAATGACTTTGTCCCACCTCTGCATCTAAGGGTAACAAAGCATTCTGCGCCGTGGCTTCCCGCATATGGAATGCACTCACGATTCACATCCGTAACTCAGCCTCTGTTCATAATTTAAAGGGACGCTTCAAAATCAATGTTTTTTCTGTAGGCTTTTGGTTCTCCCTCGTCATAATCCACTGTGATTGTTAAAGCTTTTACACGTCTCTCTCTTTTCCGTACGGCCCGGACGACCACTCGTGTGGCCACAATACTGTTGCATAATTGTTCAGCGCTTCGTGAATAAAAAAAAGGCTTTTATAAAAACGAGTTTATTTTAAGTTTTCTCATGAACTTGGGTCCCTTTAGCTGAATGGGACCGTAAGCTTTTGTTTGGTTTGCTTATGCTTAGCGCTGCCATTCTGTACATGAAACATTACTGGGAAACCAATTGAATGAACAACTGTATTCACTATGAGAGTACTTAAATTTAATTATAAAGAAAATATGTTGACTGTGAACTCAGCGTTAGGCACTGGCTGGAGACAACAAGACCGAGGTGGTTTGGACATCATTTCAAAATGGTGGGTAACACATTCGGCATCTGTTGCAGACGTTTGCGGGTCAAATCCCGCAGGCCGCCCTGGTTACTGCGGTGTAATGATTGTAAAATATGCGCCATCTGCTTCACAGTGGACGTGGAATTGCCCTGGAGGGTATGACATCGTTGGCAGGATTAAGAGTTTGTATGGCTCCCGGCGTCACTATTGATGCTTCAGAATAAAATATAACCGAAATTAGAATTTTAGAAGCACGTTAACCTCTGGTGATTTTCAAAGGACTTGATCAAAGAAGGACTTTATTTTCACACACATGGACCCAACCGATGAAAAAAAAAATCAAAGAACTTTTCATCTTTGCCGAGTGAAATACAATATTTTTCAATGTTGTAAGAAGAAATATTGTCAGGTCAACAGTGGCGGGTGATTTTTTTTTGCAGAATAGTTTGTTTCTAATGTCATTCAAAAAAAGTTATTTGCTCCATATCCACGTTCAAAGAGGGGTCAATGATAATTGCCATGGTTTATTTCAACATAAAATTCAGCACATGATGCATATTCTCCACCTGTCCTGAAACTCCACCGACTGCAATGACATAACTGTGCGGTTCTGAGGTTGTTCACAAGTTAGTTTACTCATTCACAATTTAATGATATTTCTATTCAAACGTGTTTTTTACATTTTACGTGATTAACTACTATTCTATGTACGAATTATAGCCATTTGAATGTGTTTTAAAAGGTTAAAACTGTTGCGCTGCACATGAAATCAATGAATGCGGGTATATGTGTTTTTTAAGATAGAGATTGGACTTAATATGATGTTATTTTCTTTTCCATAATTTGCAATCCGCTGTAATGGTAAGGCAAAGGCAATCTCCCAAACTGCTAGACAGGATGGGTCGGGGATTGCACACTTTCCGATACAATCCAATCTGATCCGATGGTACAACCCTACTTTACAGAGCAACTGGTGTTTGAAAAAATAAAAGTGACCGCTGTGAAATGTTTTTGAACAACAGTTGAATGGAGCGCGGGGGTGGGAACGCGCGTGGGGAAGTCGGAGGCTAAAGGCCATGACTGGCAACAAGGACTACTTTCATGCAGCTTCATCAGATCAGATTCCATCTCTACACACAAGGACGACTACAGTCCAGTCAGCGACAAAAAACATCACATCTGAGGTGAATTTGCATGAAGTAATTCAACTCAAGACTGAAAACCTTA
This sequence comes from Lampetra fluviatilis, assembly GCF_964198595.1. Lineage (NCBI taxonomy): Eukaryota > Metazoa > Chordata > Hyperoartia > Petromyzontiformes > Petromyzontidae > Lampetra > Lampetra fluviatilis. The sequence goes on along the minus strand of NC_136287.1, from coordinate 6,529,826 downwards.
GTCATTAGCACGCCAGGCACTGTGCACAACATTTTCACTGCAGTTTAAACGTTAATTTTTTTTGCCAAGGCTTATGAGCTTACGTGTTCCATAATCCACCCTGGCAGCTGAATACTGTGACGTGGTCACTGATGATAGAATTGTGGCAGAATTTCCATGGTGGCCGGTGCACATTAATAAAGCACGTGGCCCTTTGTTGATAATTTGTATAACAGCATCCATGTGCGTGCTCGCCAGTGAACATCCTACCACTCGAATGTTCGCCAGCCTCCATACTCGACCGTCCGTATCACGTGTTCTCATGTGTATGTAACACGTGCTTTGCCAACACCGGCTTCCTCCCATGTGTCTTCCATTCTTGGCTGACTTCCCGTCCCACTTATTAAAATCTGTATTAAATTATTGTAACATTTAGTCTTTAGATGTGTCACATTTAAAAATGTGTATACATTTTCTTTACTTTAATGATCACTATAACAACTCAGGTCCCCCTTGCAAACGAGGCAATATATCACAGTCTCAATGTATTGGTTAAATGAAGGGTACTAACACATGGGACTGCTAAGGGGTTCAATCCTCTGCAATCAATGGCATAACAAGAGATAGTTTCAACAGGATGCAAAAATGTGCACTGCAAGACATGATGCGTTTTCTCATCATTGATAGATATGACATTTTATGTTTTGGTGTTTTAGGAGTTGTGATTTAGCTTTTGTTCCCTGCATATTTAATAGATATGTATGTTGAACTCCTTTCACACCATACATAGCCAACCATGATAATAGTATGTGCGTAATAAGAAATACTATTTTATTGTCCCGTTTTGCCAATCTACTGCTGGATAAAGGCCTCCATTCTTTGTCGTTGGTCATGCTGGTAGTTTTGTCCATATGTAGTGTAGTAACTCGGCGGGAGACGACTTCACGGGTAACACACTCTTTATTTTATCAAACTTGGTTACAGGTGACTAACACCTACTTTGTATCTCGGGTGACAAACACCCACTTAGCTACTTGGCAACTAACGCCCACTGAGCTACTCGGATGAACAACATCCACTTAGTACTCGGGTGACAAACACCCACTTAGCTACTTGGCGACTAACGCCCACTGAGCTACTCGGATGACCAACATCCGATTAGCTACTCGGCGACTAACGCCACTGGGCTACTCGGATGACCAACATCCACTTAGTACTCGGGTGACAACCACCCACTTAGCTACTTGGCGACTAACGCCCACTGAGCTACTCGGATGACCAACATCCACTTAGCTACTCGGCGACTAACGCCACTGAGCTACTCGGATGACTAACATCCACTTAGCTACTCGGCGACTAACGCCACTGAGCTACTCGGATGACTAACATCCACTTAGCGACTAAGTCTTCAGCTCCGTCTTCGGGTCTTCAACTGGGTAACTCTCCCCGAGTGCTCTCGCGCGTCCCCCTTTATACCCCACCTGCGGACGTCGCTGCGAGCACCCACTTATTCGACCAATCGCCGGGCGCTGGCTACGATCCTCTTTTCCCACATCTCATCGTGCCTCACCACTCACGCCGCGCCGCCCCGTCATCTGTCACTCCCGGCGCGCGCGTCCACACCACGCCCACAACGCGTGCCCAACCCCGCACCCCGCGCCGCCCCGTGATCCATCACTGTCACAGTCGGCGCACGTCAATACCACCACTACATCACCCCCTACCACATAGCTCGCAGCCGCCCCGGCTGCTACAAAAATATACAAACCCTCCCTGTGTGCCCCGTAACACAACACAACAACAAGAACAACAACTAAGCTAACAACACAACACGACGCGAACACCACCATCCGCAACCCTCAACCAATGCCACCGCGACAATAGAACAATATATACAAACCGGCGAGTGACAATAGCAATGTGTATACAAAAAAAATAAATGGAAATTTTTTTTTTTTCTTTCGACTCGTGCAGTGTCCCCTTTTCTTCCGAGCGTCCCTACAACGGGACATTACCCCGGCAGAGGGGAACACCGGGCGAGCTCGGTGTAGAGCACAAAAAAACCGTCCTCATGAAAATTGTTGAGACCTAGCCCGAGTCCGCCTTGCCGGTCCGTCGTACGGCACCAGACGCGGTTGAACGTCCGGTGGTGCCGGCGGTTCAGGAAGACATCGGCCAGGCATCGAGGACTCGTGCGTGCCCCGGGGTTCAGGCTCTCGACGGTCAGCAGCCGTCAAGCCCGAGGCACCTGGGGGTGGGTCAGGTGGAGACACGTGAGGATCAGCCTGCGACACCTCCCTCCCCGAGTCGACGGTCACATCACACGCCCGGTCGTCACGGCACAGAACGGGGTCACACGGTGCCGCATAGGGCTTCAGTCGGGAGGGGTGCACATACCAACGGCGTTTCCCCCATTTAATCTGTATACTCTGGGGCCGTGCAACCCGCACAATTTCCACCGGTCCCCTCCAAGGTCTCAACAACTTGGGGGACGTAGCCAACGGTGCATGTGGACAATGCAGCCAGGCCTTATCGCCTGGTTTCCAATCATGCGTATGCACCCTCCGCTCATGCAATTTCTCGTTTGCAATTTGCCGCGACCGCGAATTCAACCTTGCCCCCTCCCGCGCTTCAGTCAATTTGGCGATATTAAATTTGATGTGGTCTGCCAATTTAGATTTTGCACGTGGCTGGGAAATCCCCAGTTGGACGTCCATGGCCGGATCGGCCTCCCGCCCATACATAAGAAAAAATGGGGAAAACCCTGTCGCCGCATGAGGGGCCATTCGATAGGCCGCGAGTACCCCCGGCACCTGTAAGTCCCAATCAACCTGATCGTCGCAGACCTGTTGGCACAACATAGACGTAATCGTTCTGTTCAGACGCTCAACCATCCCGTCAGTCTGCGGGTGGTAGGGGGAAGTACGCACTTTCTTTGTACCCAACAGGTCGCACACCTCGCGCAACAAAACGCTCGAAAAATTCTTCCCTTGATCCGTCAGCAAGCGTTCGGGGGCGCCCTTGTCCAACACATAACCCTGGACAAAGGCGTCCGCCACCGCCGCAGCCGACTGGTTGGCGAGCGGCCATGCCATAGGCCATCGGGTGAAGTATTCCACGCCAACCAGCAGGAACCTATTTCCCCTTGGTGTAACCGGAAAGGGCCCCAAGATGTCCAACGCTACCAATTCGTTTATACGCGAAACCTGAATGGATTGCAGCGGTGGATTAGCTGCCAATGGTGGCGGTTTCCTTTTGGCGCACCCTACGCATCCCTTAAGAATATTCGCCACGTCGTTACCCATCCCCGGCCAATAATAGTCTCGCTGGATTAGGGCGAGCGTTTTGTGAAAACCCAGATGCATGAGCCGTTCATGAGCTGCCAGAACAACCCTACCCCGCATAGCAACAGGCACAACGAGCACGTGACGCCGGGACATGTTGTCCCACCTCATCAACAGGCCCTGTCTGCACACCCAGGAACCGACCCGCGCCTCCCCTTGTTCGGGAGCGCCAACTTTCCGACGCAGCGTAAGTAGGGAGCTGTCGGACATCTGGAGGCGGCCCCACTCAATGAGGGGCAACGACAACAGCGAATCCCTCCCCGTGGGGGCGTCCTCTCCCGGGGTGTCAGTGGCGGCGAGCGCAACTCCCGGGGTGCCGGCGACCGGGGGTTTGCACCGCGCTGATCCCAACAAACATGTGCAGTCCGTGCACGGCGGCAACCGCGACAAGGCGTCCGCGTTTGAGTGCCGCAACCCCTTGCGGTAAATCGTCGTGAATTGGTAGTCTTGAAGGAGCTCCAACCATCGGGACAATTGGCCCGATGGCTGCGCCACGCGCATAGCGTATTGTAGAGCCGCATGGTCCGTCCGGACCGTAAAATGACGGCCGTAAAGATACGGCCTGAATTGCTGTGTAAAAAACACAATGGCTAACAATTCACGACGAGTTACGCAATAGCGTTGTTCTGCGGGGGAAAGAACCCTACTACCGTAGGCGACCACCCGTTCAACCCCCCCGACCAACTGTGAGAGCACCCCCCCGATACCCGTATTGCTGGCGTCCGTGTCAAGCAAAAACGGTTGTGTGAAATCGGGGTAACACAAGGGGGGAGCCTGCACCAAAGCGTCACGGAGGGAGCAGAACGCATCCTCCTCCTCTGCCCCCCAGTGAAACCTCACACCCTTAGCCGTCAAAGCGTGCAGGGGCTTGGCTATGGTGGCAAATTGCTTGACAAAACGACGGTAATAGGAGGCAAAACCAATGAAACTACGAACCTCCGTGACCGAGGTTGGCGTTGGCCATGAGCTGACGCAATGCGTCTTAGCAGGGTCCGTCGAGATCCCTGAACGACTCACGATATGGCCCAAATACCTGACCGATTCCCGAAGCAGAAAACATTTAGCCGGTTTAAATTTAAGCTTAGCGGAACGCATCCTGAGGAACACCGCTCTCAGTCGCTGGAGGTGCTCCTCGAAAGTCCGACTAAAGACGATAATATCGTCAAGATAAATCAAACAGGTATCCCATTGGAGGCCCGACAAAACCAATTCCATGAGTCTCTGGAACGTGGCGGGAGCGGAATGCAAGCCCATGGGCAAACGGTTGAATTCAAAAAGGCCCCCAGGTGTCCGGAAAGCAGTTTTAGGTTTAGACTCGTTATCGAGTGGCAATTGCCAAAATCCAGAAAGCAGATCGAGTGTGGAAAAAAACTGCGCTCCCGCCAAGGCATCCAGCGACTCATCCATCCTGGGGAGCGGATACGCATCCGCCATCGAGATTTTGTTTAAGCGGCGGAAATCGACACAAAACCGCAAGGACCCGTCCTGTTTCTTTACTAGGACAATAGGAGCACCCCACGGACTAGAAGAGGGCGAAATGATATCGGCCGCCAACATATCATTAACCGCCGATTGCACATGTTCCTTCTCGGCCGGGCTGAGCCGGAAGGGATTCTGACGAATAGGGGCCGCGTCCCCTGTAGCTATGTGGTGGCGCAACAGGTCAGTGCAGCCGATATCGTACTTATGTTTGCTGAACACGTCAGCAAACTCGATGAGCAAACCCCTCAATGCTCCCAATTGCACCCCGGACAAGTTAGCAGAACCCGCACACAGCGAGTCCAACCACTCAGTCCCCTCATCACTTTGAGGATGCGACTCGACAGTAAAATCTGCTTGAGCCACGAGCCGTTCCTCAACGGGCAGCGGCGCGGCGTGAGCCAGCACCGTTCCCTGCGCAATTACGGCCGGCCGCGACCCCGTATTCAGGACCATTACGAACGGCTCACTGTCCCCTCTCACCACGGTTTGAGCAACCGCTAAGTCGAGGCCCTTACTGGCTCTGTTTGACGGCCCCAACAGCACCCCCTGTGCCTCCGCACCCACCTCGAGTGGCTTCCTGAACCGAAGGGGTACTAACATTTGCGATCCCGGGGGTACCCGTACAGTGTGAGTCGCCAGCGCCTGCACCGTCGCACAAACCGTGCGCACTTTGATAGGGCTCGACAAGAAGGCAACCCGCCGACCTGACGGAAGCTCTATGCAGGCCTGATCAATAAGAATTGTGATGGGCATTTTTGACAAAAAGTCCGTACCTAGCAAACAGGGAACGGCCAGCGATGATGATACAAAAATAGGGCCCGCTAATTTAATGTCCCCAATGCAAATAGTCGCCCGAATCTGGCCGATGATCCCCAGGGATCCCCCATTCGCCGCATAAAATGGCACGTCTACTGGCAGAAGGGGTCTACTTTGGACGGGAAGAATGTTATAAATAAGGTCCGAGATGATGGTGGCCGACGTACCCGTGTCAACAAGCACCCGGACCTCAACCCCGTCAATGAACCCCGTTACCACGGACGACCCGGCTGACGCAGCCACGATCCTGTGGGCCAATTCGGACCACTCGACTGCTTGCGGGCCGCGTACGGACCCCCCTCGCCGAATTGAACCCCCGGCACCCAGCCGCGAACCCCCCACCGCGAAGCGGCGACCCGAATGTGCCGTGTTTGTGGACCGAACGTGTGAGGTGCCGCGACTTGCCGGGTTTTGTTGGGATGACTTGTGGCCCTGGTCGTCGTCCCGACGTGGTCCTGCGGCGCGCGGACGCGGGGCCCGGCACCCGGCTGTGACGTGACCCCGAAGGCCGCAGTTGTAGCAGACGACGGACGTCGTAGGTTTCGGTTGCTCCAGCTTGCGGGGCGAACGTGTGGGCGAACGACCTCCCGTTCTCCACTCCCCCGGACACGATGCAGCGAAGCCCTGCTCCTGCACCGCAGCTGGCTGAGGTTCGGCGATCGTGGCGGCCAGTGCCGCATTCCCCGGCCATTTGCAGACGACCCCCGGCTTGCGTTTGAGGACCTCGTACGCGTGAATGCTCGTGGCGATCGCCAGGGAGCAGATCACTATCTCGTCTGCCACGTTGATGGGGACCCCCAACTCGTGGGCCAACACCAGCAGCTGCTCCGTCACCATGGCGTCCTTCCCCTCCTTATCCATGCGGGGAAAAGCCGCGTCCGCCAAGGCGAGCAGTGCCGTGCGGTAGGCTAGCGTCGTTTCCCCAGCCACCTTCCGCCGATCGTAGAACTGGTGGCGGCACGTGGAGGGCGGCCCGAACACCTTCGCCATCAGGTGTAGTGCGGCCTGGAGCGTAGAGCGGGACGACCTTGCAGCAGATGTGAAGGCTGCAAGCGCGTCGTCGTCAAGCATCGCTGGCAACGCACGCAGGGCAGTGGTGTCGGACCACCCCGACATCTCCTGATGAGCGAGGAACCTTCGTTGGAAGGCTCCCCAGTCGCCCCCATCCGCCTTGAACGCCGACAGCGCGGGCAATCTTTGCTGGAGGACCCGATCGTCGTCGACGTCGGAGAGATTTTCCCGCGCTCCGCTGGAGTTGTGTAAAATGTCGGCTCGGTTGTCAGGCGTAAAATGGAGGGCTCCGGCGCGCGCCGATGACGTGGGCTGCGCTGCGCGGAGGTGTCCGGCCACGTGGCGTCCGTCTTTCCCGCCAATCGGTGGCGGCCCCCCAAAAACGGCGGCAACTTCCAGACTTTTGGCGCGAAGCGCCTTTTGGCGGGAATCCTCCACCGCCGCTTCCTCCACGACCCCCGCAGCCGTTTTTCCGCTCGCCGGAACGGAGATGTCGGCCAAGACAGCGGCGGCGGCGAGTAGCAACTCCGCCAACCGGGCGTGCGCGTCCTGGAGGCCGGTGTCGGAGGCAAGCGGAGCGTCGGCCATCACCGCGAAGTGCTGCATCGGCGGCAACTCCTCGTCCTCTACTCCCGAGGTCGGTGTCCCCGGTACGCCGTCGTCATCCCGACCTCGCTCGTGGGTACGGGTAGTCTTCCTTGTGTCCATACTTCTTGAAGACAGGTTTACTTCTGACGCCAGTTGTAGTGTAGTAACTCGGCGGGAGACGACTTCACGGGTAACACACTCTTTATTTTATCAAACTTGGTTACAGGTGACTAACACCTACTTTGTATCTCGGGTGACAAACACCCACTTAGCTACTTGGCGACTAACGCCCACTGAGCTACTCGGATGACCAACATCCACTTAGTACTTGGGTGACAAACACCCACTTAGCTACTTGGCGACTAACGCCCACTGAGCTACTCGGATGACCAACATCCGATTAGCTACTCGGCGACTAACGCCACTGGGCTACTCGGATGACCAACATCCACTTAGTACTCGGGTGACAACCACCCACTTAGCTACTTGGCGACTAACGCCCACTGAGCTACTCGGATGACCAACATCCACTTAGCTACTCGGCGACTAACGCCACTGAGCTACTCGGATGACTAACATCCACTTAGCTACTCGGCGACTAACGCCACTGAGCTACTCGGATGACTAACATCCACTTAGCGACTAAGTCTTCAGCTCCGTCTTCGGGTCTTCAACTGGGTAACTCTCCCCGAGTGCTCTCGCGCGTCCCCCTTTATACCCCACCTGCGGACGTCGCTGCGAGCACCCACTTATTCGACCAATCGCCGGGCGCTGGCTACGATCCTCTTTTCCCACATCTCATCGTGCCTCACCACTCACGCCGCGCCGCCCCGTCATCTGTCACTCCCGGCGCGCGCGTCCACACCACGCCCACAACGCGTGCCCAACCCCGCACCCCGCGCCGCCCCGTGATCCATCACTGTCACAGTCGGCGCACGTCAATACCACCACTACACATACATCACTATAGTGATCAGTGCAGTTTTTTGAAAGGGCAACCAGGACCTGTTCAGATGTAATTTGTCAGTAATGTTTGCCATTGGCCAGGAATAAAAATCCTGTCACCAGGTTCACAGCACCAATCCACCACCACCATTCCAGCCAATTTAATATACGAGGCACTATAATGCATGCCACAGACTGCTGTGTTTATATTCCAGATTCATGCAATGCCGAGAAATGGGAGTAGAAAAAAAAATCTGTTTCACGTAAACACGTGTTTGTATATCTGTAAGAGGCCAAGGTAAAGGTGCAGGTCTGCAACTGCTTGATCACACTACTGCTGGTGGAAGGGCCTCTGTAGTGGAGGCCTCCCCTTCCTTCTGCCCAGATGCCTTCATGGGGGAGGTGGGATTACACATATTTTACCTCACCCCACACTTGCTAACGATCATCCAACTGCGGTGAACCCATTTTTGTTCAGCTGGGTGGACAGAGGGAGGGGTGAGGTGGGATTTAAGAAACTTGCACCATTGTTTCAACTTCCGTGCCGTAGTTCCAAATGGCGACCTCTGATCGCAAGTCCAATGTGCTAACCAACCACTAGAATGTCTTTTAAATTAGAAAACCAACTATAATAACAGAAGGGGAAATTATAATCTGCATTATATAAGGCACCCAAGAGAGTGAGCCACGTGACGTGGTGGGGGGTTTGTAAAATTCAAGATTTTTCAAGCTACATCTGCGTGACATATGGCCACATTGCTGTTTGTACTTGGCAGGCAGTTAGGAACTCAACGGCATAGGAAAAAAAAACTCGAACCCATTTTTCAAAAGTTCATTCTAACGAAGCTGCTAATGCTTTTTTGAGAGAATACATGAGCATAAGTGCAGAATACACATTTTACAGACTACCCCCCCACACACACATCTTATTACTTACGTCTCTTATTTCTGACCTCGAGCCATTTGCACATATAAAAGAGGATATATTTGGGTGAAAAAAAACTAAGTTATAAAGGACGGTTGTTTGTTCCTTCAGGCGTGTTCCTTTATAATCCAGAACTCAGATTTTCACAGCTACTCCCTAAATTTCCTCCCCCACCCAGAGTAATTACAACAGAATGAAAAACATAACAAATTACGTAATTTAGACCGGCATATTTCCTGCTTGTAAATCTATGCTGGCATAGTCGTTCAATCACTGCGCTATGAACCCGGTAACCTGGGTTTGATTCCCGACCATGGCTCACATCATTAGTGAGTGATATACGAACTGGTCTTGAGCTTCTCCCACCTTGAAAGGACCGCACTGACCAGCATGGTGAAATATGCTTCAACAACCTTCTTATGACCAGCATGACGAGGTGAAGGGAAGCCGTCATTCACTGGTTAATTGAAAAGGGGCTGTAAATTATTATTAAGAGTGCACAAAATACAAATAAACATTTTTCTGAAATGTAGTAAAACTAGTAAAAGTGACACTTTTTTTATAATATATAATGTTAAATTTGGCTTTGCATTCTTTGTTGTTCATGCATGTACAGCGAGGGAAATAAGTATTTGATCCCCTGCTGATTGTGTACGTTTGCCCACTGACAAAGAAATTATCAGTCTATAATTTTAATGGTAGGTTTATTTGAACATAACATTTTTGACATGCGTTTTTCTGGATTTTTGTTGTTGCTATTCTGTCTCTCACTGTTCAAATAAACCTACCATTAAAATTATAGATTGATCATTTCTTTGTCAGTGGGCAAACGTACAAAATCAGCAGAGGATCAAATACTTTTTTCCCTCACCGTATGCATCTGATTATATTTACCGTGACAGTTTCATTAAATTCAAAGGAGCATGTATTGTGATTCTGTAGAATTCTCTGAAAAGTGCCTTTGTGAATATTTTACCTGCACACCGTGAAAAGGAAATGCAATGGCTGGGTCGAGAATTGAGAAATGATGATTATTGTCATCATTCATTTAAATAGACATAACTACTTCTCTGCTTCGTTCTTGGACTACAGAATTAAATATTTTGAGAAACACAATAATACACAAAACTAAGATTATTATTTTAGAAAATAATAACTATTAAAAGAGCATAGCTGAAGGGGTCAACAACCACCAACTAATTTACACATTTATAGTTCAGTAATTAAAATTACAATACAATTATAATTAGCTTTTTGATTGGTTTGTATTTTTTTGGGCTGGTCTATTTTCTCGTCAATTTTTTGGCCCTTTCCCCCAATCACATGGCGATGGCACTCTGATCAACGTTGCTTCATGGAGACGAAGACATTTCAATGTGGGAAAGCTGCATCCAGCACTGCATCACCCCGTGTCAGAGAATAGTGTGGAAGACAATGTTACAGATCTACTTCCGAGCTCACAGTAGTAGTCTTATATATATACGCAGTATCTATTGTACCTTCATTAGTGCTGTTTGTTGCTGGCTGCTTGACAGTAGGGTCACAGTCTTAAAAGGATGGTTGCTTATCCCATCAGGTGTGTTCCTGTACAACCCAGAACTGACATCTTCACAGCTACTCCACAAAATAAGATGTTGCTATATTTGGCCGTAAGTTACATAATTCTATATCAATGTTGAATAGATCATTTGCAACAAAACTTTCAGTCTCAGAGGTGCCGGCTCATGACATAGCATACCACGACAAGCTTAACTCATTCGCTTTTTAGATATTCATAAGTCGGCTACTCCTGAAGCCATCCATTGGCTCGCTCAACAATCTCGACAGGGACATACACATGTACACATGTTGCCAATCAAACTTTATCCTTTGAGTCCCATTCAACAGAACCGTGAAAACCTCTTTTTTCAACCTGAGAAACAAATCACGGCTCCATCACATCCCTAACATTGCAGATACTGAAATACGGATGCATGCATTTGTTTCCTCCCGTATTGACTACTGCAATGCCCTGCTTTTTGGAACCTCGTTCAAGCTCCTAAACAGGCTGCAGTATGTTCAAAATTTCGGCTGCCAGGGTATTAACTGGTATACCCTTTAACGATCACATCCCACCTGTGATGTCCCTTTTCTGGCTCCCCTCTGTACCCGTATTAAAGGCCTTAAATGCAATTGATCATCCCTACATTCATGACCTCCTTCAGCCATATATACCATCAAGATCATTAAGAGCCTCAGATTGTGTATTTCTCACTCTTCCACGGTATCGGCTTCACACTTGGGGGTGAAGGTGCTTTTGCAATTGCGGCACCTAAACTCTGTAACTCGTTGCCCTTACAGGTCAGGACTTCCAATACACTACGAATCTTCAAATCTCGACTGAAAATATTTTTCTAATTGCCTTCTCTGTTTAGTTATTTTCAAACGTCTTTCTCACTTCTTATTTTCTTGGTTGATGTAAAACTATTTCTGTCATTTCATGCATACACCCTGAGAACGACTGTTTAAAGTTGAATCTTGATTTGAAGCTTTCGTGACTGCAGGAATCCATACTGTTTGGTTCTTTCGGTAAAACCACGTAGGTATAAAATAAATCACGACGTTTCGATTGCAACACAAGCGGTCGTCCTCAGGCGGAAAAAAATATATAATCCAGCAGTGGAACTGCTGAACCAGCGAGAGAGCCGTTACAACAAGGTTATATATGGGCCACCACGTGGGGTCTGAGCTGGAAAGGAATACCCAGCCACCTCTTTAATCACGTTCATCTCGCGCATGGGTATTGTTGCATTTGCTTACGTGAAGTTTGCCGTTCTCTATGTGCTATGTACGTGGTGTCCCCCTGTGTGTTCCCTCGCTATATGTTTCACCCCATTTCCACCTGATGATGAGCGCTTGTGTTGCGTTCGAAACGATTTATTTTATTTTCATTTTATTTATTTCAATTTTATTTATTTCTACATACGTGACTTTACCGAAAAAAGACAATGAGTATAATTTCTGCAGTCACGAAAGCTTGGGTAGAGGTTCGGTGGAGCAGTGCTCTTGGCGGGCATGGGTGTGCGGTGCCTATCTCACGTGGGGTTGTTGCACTGGCGGAGAGCTGACTGCACGCCCACGCCACATGTGCGCGTGCAGTGCGACCACGAGCTCCACGCTCCCCAGTCGCCGTTTATGGAGCCCGAGCGTTGAGCCACGGTCACGCACTCGCCATGGAAGCACCACTGGGCCAACGCAGGAACGAACGAATGCGCACGTGCATGCACACGCGCGCACACACACGCAGGAACACACGCATGGCAATACATTTTAATACGTAGGCTTATGAATGGCAATACGTGATTGCACACAACCATATGCACCAGTGTCGAGGCCAGGCAAGGTAAACAAAATATGAATGTGAAGCAAAAAGGGGTCGTGGCCCTTTTTTGAAAGCTGTACTTAGAGCATTAAAGCACACAGGGCTTAATTTCTCATGGGATATTTTACAGTGCCTCCCAACAACAACCAAGCTACCCTGACAGAAATCTGGCTGCAGACAGTTCTTGCTGAAATGAAATTCTGAATTTACACATGCCTTGGAAATTATATCCATGGTTTATTATTGATATGCAATTCACGCACAAATACATTAAAACATGTTGTTTTGTTGGTCCTCGGTGACAATTATGGGACATTTTTCTGAACGTTGAAGATTTTGTATAGATTATCCAAATAATCCAGAGCAATAGGAATTACTGATGTTTTTCATCGAGTTTTGTCAGACTAAATACAAGTTAGTTTAACACGTAGGATTTCACAACCAATATTATCCATAATACAGGTTTTCACGTGAATATTTATGCGATCTAACCCAAAAACCTCTATTATGGATAATTATTATTATGGATAAATACAAGTTGTCTGAGATGTTAATTAGAACTACAGAAGTGTACCCAAAAGCAACGGTTTGATTTTGAGCTTAGCACCTACGAGAGTGGAACCACAACAATTGTATTAATCTTCCCCGACATACAAACTTAATAGACACTGACGTGAGCTTTGTTTCACCCATCTAATCCACCACTTCTAATCCACGAGGCACCATCAATAATTACATCCTGTGTTCATATGACCTTTCTAAGCAAAGTCAAACTTCTAAGTAAAGTTTCTGTCAATTAAAATTGTCCCTCATTGCCAAAATTTAAATGTGAGTCTTTGAAAAAAATACAGCATAAGATGCTGCTATCAAGGCCAACGCCATGAAACGAAGTGTTAATTCAGAACTCTTGCAGAACAGTTATCCCCTCATGTATTAGAAGATCACCCACAGAAAGAGACACTGTAGAACAACAGGACTTGGATAATGTACAGAGTGCTTCAAAAAAATGTGTTGACAATGATGGCAAACAAGTGGAGACTCTTTGACTTTTTGAAAATATTAACATGACATTTGTTATCATGTCACAGTGTATTATTGTCCGTTCTTTTTTTTATTCAAAACGATAGTCCCATACAAATGTTAACATGTTTTTGAAACACCCTGTATAATTCAGTGTGATGCATGCGAATATGTTGATCGGCAGATGTGATCAGGACCAGTGGCGGGGGGATTATTTATTTAAGCTTTATTTAACCAGGTAAAAAAAATCATCGAGGTTAAAAACCTCTTTTGCGAGGGGGGACCTGGAAAGAAGTTAGTCATGTGATTTGCTTGGACTGAGATTACGACGCATAGCGAGTCTTACTGGGTGCTGCAGTGGTTAGAATGTGTGGCTCACGTGAGTTTGTGAGTTCATGTGCCAGCCAGGGGTTTGACTCAGCTCTCCATTCCACGGGGTTGCTAAAACGCGTACTACATTGTGGGAAGTCAATATAGGTTGTCTTATCGGAGGTTTTCCAGCGGGAACAAGTTTGGGTGAGGGGCTCTGTTCATAGTACTCCGATGTGTTTTCAGGTTCTACCGGGTGTTGTTTGGCATGACGTCTGATATTTTGCTCCCAAAGTTTTTTTTCTGTGTAACAAGTTGAAACAAGGGTTACAACTTGAAATTCCACTGGACAGCTATCCAGCACAACCAAAAAAAAACCTACAAAGGAGCTCTACTCGTTTTTGGAGGAAACCATGTTGGATATGACTTGCATTACAAAATAAGGGCATTTGTGCACGACCCCGCAAGGGCTGACACCCCTGAGATTGGGGAAAATGTGAAATATGGCAAGAAAAATATCTCACAATACTATAAGAGACGAACACTACATTTGAATGCATTGTCTTGAGCAGTGTGTTAGTACACAACTGACAAAAATTGGGACTTTTAATGTTCCGGGAAGACCTGCAGATTTTCCACGATATCTACCTCATGAAGAGGACGATCCAGGAAAAACAAGGACAGGTGGCCACGGTAATCTCCACAGCGCGATGGGCATCATCCTACCTTATCCTCGCCACACTTGGTCCCCTCGACTGCAGCGTCCATCTTGGAGTGACACGTCGATCCCACGGTGCACCACAGCGTGCGACACACGTCCTGCTCGCGCACAAGGAGGTTTATTTTGGTTTTCATTTTTACTACCTTCCTTCAACCAGTCAGTGCCCTCAAGCTCTCGACGTCGAGCGGTGGTGGAGAACGATGTGGGACAATGGCAACGTCCCCACCGAGAGCCTCGCCGCCAACCCCGGCACAGAGACCGCTGGAGTAGGAGCTGCCAAGGAAGGCAACGGTCCGCTTCGAGCCGCGCGTGGACGTCGCACAGCAGGGCGCCCCGCCGGTCACACCGGCGGAGGATAGAGGAGCGGCCACGGCCGTCGAAGCCAAACGGTGGAACGCGTCATCCGGCAATGCCCGCTGGCGACGTCTCGTAATGTTCACGGCGTCCCTCCCGTAGCCCTCGACTGGCTCACTTCAACATCAACACATAACGCTTGATATATAATTATATTCATCAGGCGCCTTTCATCGAGGATCCCAAAGCACTGGATAAGACACAGCAGCGGACGCTCAGCATGATGATAACTCGTGAAACTAAAAACTAAGAAATGGCTAAATTATTCAAGTCGAAGCGAATTAATGTTTTAAGACGAGCTTTCAAACTTACTCTGATGTATGAAAGAAAAAAAAAATACAAGGACAAGACACAGCAGCTTCAGCATGACGATAACTCGTGAAACTGAAAACTAAGAAATGGGGGAATGATTCAAGTTGAAGTGTATTAACGTGTTTTAAGACAAGCTTTTAAACGTACTCTGACATTTGAAAGAGAAAAACACAAGGAAATCGTGAATTGCATTTGTGCAATGCTTTTTTTGTATTTTACCAGGTAAGGCCCACTGAGCTATATAGCTTTTTTTCAGAAGCGACCTGGCAACAAATGATTGCTCAGCGAAGTGGCTTGTCACGTTGAAATTTATAGCAGCCAAATATTCTAAAAGCATGTTTCTAAATGTGGAGAGAAAAACCAGAGGACCCGGAGAAAAATCCACACGACCACGGGGAGAGAGACACCGCAAATTCCACAAACACAGGTGTCAGGGTCGGGATCGAACCCACGACCTCCTGTACACCGGGCAAGGTAGTTAACATCTTGCCACTGTGGCACCCTTGCCTTTTCTGCAAATTGGGTTTTGTTTTTTTAAAGCTAAATATGTATAAGTAGAAATGACCGTATTTTTTTGTTGTTCAATGTGTCTTTCTTCATAGTTGAAACACCGATTGGCACGGTTGGCTAAGTACGGTGTGAAAGAAGTTCAACAACATACAACATAGATAAGTTGAGGCAAAATTCAAACAACTACGTAAACAAATAAATGAAGCCTGCAAATGCTTTTCATTTTTCTTTCCCTGTACAAAAAAACTGGTGAGAGTAATTAGTGATAAAAAAGGGCATTGTATGGGATGAAAAACATATACATTTGCATTTCCATGTCATATTCATTAAGGTTCCGTAAAACGAGTAGAAAAAAATATGCTAAATACTATGCCAGTGGTGTGAAAATGAACACTTCGTAATGTTCAGGGAATTGTGTGGTTTTCCTATTCTGCTGCAACTCGGAGGCAGGATTGGCAGGTCACACTGATCTCTTGTTGTTAGATGGTGATGAGAAACTCAATTGCAGTTGCAGCAGAATGCCAGTTCAAGTCACTAAAGACAGTAACAAAACACTCAACACATTCGTCAATAACACTCTGGCCTTAAAAGGAAAAATATATATCACTGGCGATGAATGGCCCTTTTTCATTAAAAATAAACGAATACAAAAAGTATGTTGTGAACCTAACAACCTCCTGCATATATAATTTTAAAAACATGTTCTCATGAGTTAGGATGCTCTCTGGGAGTCTAAGTCGATATACATTTAATGAATGATGGTCTCTGGTGAATTGTCACGAATCAGGATCGTGATTAAATTAAGTACGAATGTATCATCTAATTTCTATGGGTTATCTTTGAATTGACTATTGCATTCTCTTGTTTCATTATCTGGCTTATATGTAACATAGGCATTTCATTTGCATAAATCAGAAGTAATTGATTATCACTTTGTAACAGTGTGATAACCATGACACCACTAAAATCTGTGGTCGAAATCAGCAACTCACGTCCACTCCATCGCAGAAGCGTGAGTCCGGCCCATACTGCAGCCGGCACTGCTGGTTGACATCGTAGAGGCTCCCGGGAGGCAGGGATGGCACGGACAAGTCATGAGGCTTTGCTGGGCCATCATCCAGGCAGAATCCCCAGCCTCGGCTGGGCATCATAACAGAGTTTAATGTCACGAGATTTGGGGCAAAGGATTTCTGCACTGAACAAAGCCATCATTTTACGTTTATAACCGAGGCAAGTGTGGAACGTTGCTGCTAATGTGCTGCAGATTTTTTTTATTAAACATTTTTGGAATATTTAAAAACTTATTTCGTGATTGTGCAAAGCCAGTCTTGAATGTAACATGGCCTCTTATTGTTGCTTTCTGGCCTGTAAAACATAATATTTTTTTGGATGGATTGTGGTGAAAGTGATGTTGGCCACGTCAGAGATTATTAACGATGAGACACAACGTATATGGTATGCACTGCACTCTGTGGCATGGGTGGTGGCAGTGGCACATTATGATTCCCTTTCATTACACATTAAAATATTGCACAGAAATATTAATGAGCAAATTTGACTTGCGCTGCTCTCATACCATTCCCAAATGGGGTTAAACGGTTTAATATGAATTGCAGTGAAGACTGTAGCCACGTTTTTTAAACGTTATTTAAACATGTCTACCGCTAATACTTTGTCTACAGCCTCACTAATATTGCCAATCGTAGATGATCACCTTATATCTAATACTAATAACAATGCCAATTATTTACCCAGTAATGTCTCAAGATGTTTTGTTTTTGTTTTCAGGAAGGTCCTGCATTGGAATGTCTGACCAATACTAGTTATGTGTGTGTGGAATGTCAGAGGAAATCTTAGCGTCTAGAGAAAACCCACGTCTACGAGGCGACACTCAGCACTCGCATCGCCCAGCCACCCCACAGAAACCATGCCTACAACGCCTGCTAGTCACCCATCCAAGGTACTAACCAGGCATAAACCGGCTTAGCTTCTGCGACCCACAAAGTTGGGCCACATTAAAGGTGATGTGTCCATATTGGTTGGGTGACTTAACAGGCAGAGTGCTGTAGAATTCACAGCAGTGGCCTACCACGCCCCAAGATGCCAACAATGTCATTCTTGAGACAATTCAACTTATTTTAAGTTCGCATCTCTCTATGTGTTGATAGCTGTCTAAACCAGCGAGAGACGGTGCCGTCCCTCGCTGGCTTTCCGTGGCTTTGTGTTTTGCGATCGACTCGCGGCCCCACCGGTGCACACATGTGTGATCGATCACGGCCATGGCTCCGTGCTACGCTCACTCAAGGAAACGGGTGATGTACTCCTTGCTGCAGCGCGACCACGTCAGGGGGCTGGTGTCGTACAGTAACTGCGGGGACATGATAAATGGCCGCTTGCCCACCGGCTCGCAGTCGTTGCCCTGCCCGTCGTGCTGAATCCCAAAGCTGCGGATGAAAATCATACGATGCGATTAGTAGGTTCTACATATTCTGGATATGTTCCTTATTTTTTTTTACCAATAATCCAAGATCATCTGAAAATGTGTATATGTATAAATATTTTCTTTCACACCATATGTAGCCAACCATGCTAATATAGACCTCAACCAAAATTGGGTATATATATGTAAATGATGATCCGAATTTGTTTTAGTTAGTTTCAAATTTATCGTAAAGAATTACATTACCAAAAGTGGGGCAATGCGACATCGGTGATGTCACTTTTGTGAGCGTGAGGACAGGTGAAAGGATTACACGGTGCAAAATTATCTGAAGACCCTAAAAAATATCTCAAATCACTCTAAAAAATATATGAAAATCCTAAATCTAAAACGTTTAAATCCAAAACTCATCCAGGGTACATAACCCAATGCCTTTAAAATTTCCAGAAGCTTGTTTTTGTTGTAACCGCTGCCCCACCTACTCAGAACCAGGAATGTCTCTTGAGCGTTACACATTGCTATTAAAACATGCCTATCCCCGTGTCTATTTATATGGCCTTAAAAACGTCTTCCATCTCTGACTCTATAGCACATGTTATGTATGATGTGCCGATGTACTGTATCTTATATATAGACTGTCTCATCAATCTGTAACCCAGCTGATGCTTTTGACATCCTCTGGGGCAGTTCTGTAAAAAACGGATATTTTAAATGACGAAACGAATGGCTGTATTAGAAAATCAATAAACGGTTCAGAGATTCAAAAGAGCATCATGATTATATTTGTAGTTAATTTAATCGAATTGAATGTTGTTAAAACTTGTCACATGCCCACAGCATGGGGCAATTGCTTTGCATCCTACCATCACGTAGATCTCAGTCACTCACACCTGGTGTCATGACATCCCGTTGCTGTAATAGAGGTGGCCTTTGCGAATCCATGAAAATTCCAATTATCTCCGATAAACAAGCTCGAATTGTATTTAAAGTTGTATTTTCACTACGTGTATGTCATGTATTATTATCCCTTTGTTTACTGATCTCCATCAACCCACAATGAGCAGTGTGGTGAAGTAGGGGGAAAAAACCCACCATGATCAACTTGGCATGGGCAGGCATTCATTAAGTTGTCAATCTACTGCTGCATGAAGGCCCCCCTCCGTGTGTCAATCATGGTTGTCTGTCCATACCTCACCATGCTGGTCATTACGGGTTGGTGAAACGATTGGGGAGTACCAGGACCCGTTCAGATATTTAACGCCACTAATGTTAGCTGTGGCTGGGAATCCAACTTCGGGCTGCCAAGTTCATGTGCACGCATAAGTCCACCCTGTAGCAGGTGTGCAGTATATTATTTCTAAGCTCTGGTGAAATTTATCTGAGAAGACAAATCAAAACAAGGATGGCGAACATGATTTGTGAAGTAGGGAACTTTGCTTTGAGCCCATGAGATGACTTGATCTGAAGGGATGTTCCTGTGTTAGCTTTGATGAATAGCTAATTACTTATATAATGCCCTGAGCAGATAACTTCTTAACATATAACTTCTGTAAAAAAAACATTAACGAGGATGATTTTAAGCTTTCGTGACTGCATGGATTACTCTTTGGTTCTTTCGGTAAAGTCACGTAGAAATAAAATAAAATAAATAATAGAATACGACGTTTCGATTGCAACACAAGCAACCATCATCAGGTGTGAATGAATGCAAGCTTTGAGAGAGACACACATATAGAGAGAGAGAGACAACAAAGACACGGAGAGAGACGCATACACAGAGAGACACAGAGAGAGAGAGAGACAAACACAGAGAGAGAGACACACATCACACATGGGGGAGAGACACATAGAGAGACATACACGCAGAGAGAGACACACAGAGCTCTGTGTTTGTCTCTCTGTGTATGTTTCTCTCTCTCTCTGTGTGTCTCTCTGTTTATGCGTCTCTTTCTGTGTATGTTTGCAATCGAAACGTCGTATTCTATTATTTATTTTATTTTATTTCTACGTGACTTTACCGAAAGAACCAAAGAGAGTATTAACAAGGATATGTAATACTACTCGCTGGGAATGTGTTTTAGTCATGCTCCACAGTATTTTTGGGCTCTATATATTTGTTTTCCTTTCATAGACATGTGCGCTGCTTTTCCTTTCTTTCTTCCTAGCGTTGTTCCCGCTGTGGCACAGGGTCCGCTTTTCGGCATTGTCTTCTCCATTTGGCTCGGTCCAGGGCATCTTCGGGGGATGTGTTGACCGTCTTCATGTCTTCCTTTATTCGATCCATCCATCGCTTCTTCGGACGTCCGCGTGGGCGGCGGCCCTCTGGCTCAATACGTATGGCAGTTTTGGCCACTGATGACTCTTCACTTCGCATGACATGGCCGTACCACCGAAGCCTTGCCTCAAGCATCTTGTCCGCAATGAGGGCCACACCAAGTCGCTTCCGAACGTCTTCGTTCATGACACAATCCCATCGAGTCAGCGCTGCTTTTCCAATTTAAATAAACCCTCCACTACATTTACAAGACACTCAACACAATAAAGTCACGCAATCAACTTAATCTAACAGTAATTTGTCAATCTATTGCTGGAATAAGGGCATCCCCATGCCACGTCAGTCATGGGGATTGGTTTTACCATACTTCACCACGGTTGGTTTGTAGAGGTCGGAGGAGAGGCATCAACAAAGCCCGGGTCAGAAATAATTCGCCACTAACATTGACCGTGGCCGGGACTCGAACACGGCTCGCTGGATGCATCGTGCAGTGCGTGAACCACTGCCACAGTGCTCCACCACAAACTCGACACAACGAAGGGGGATCATTCAGTGTGTGCCTATCTTTAAAGCGCAAGAGTCAAATATGCATTTTAGTATGCGATTACACCTAGCAGCTGTGAAGCTCATTAAAAAGGGAAGGAAAAAAAACATCCCACTAGTCAAGGTGGTTCATCCAACTGTGAGAGTACATTATGGACCGAGAAATATGACGCAAAACATGTCCCACGTCCTGAGTGGATCCTATTAAATAAAATCACTGCTGTGAAATGACAATTAGAAGTGATATTTGAGAATTCGCACTATAATCTGATTAAGTCCAATGTGTATTCCATTTAAAAATACCACTCTACACAGAAATCCGCTTAAGTCTGGATTCTTTCAATTGGTGGCCTTTGATTATCTTAAGGTCCTGTACTTGTACTTACACTGCACATATCTTTACAATACTTCTAATTTTGGTACCTGTGTTCACAAAAGCCTTCTTTAATCTCCCAATCCTTTGGCATGGTTCATCAAAAGTTCGCGTTTGGCTACTTTTCCATGTGCGGTGGGAATACTCCCTCGCAGCTACTTCACAAATTCCTCTCCATAAATGCACGGTAATCAAATCACGTATGTCATTCTTAATCTCACAAGTCTTCATTCAGATGGGTGCAATCCAATCATTAAGTATACAACAAAAATCCTCCTTTTTATAAGCACTGATTTGATTGGCACGTCTTCCCACTCCCTCAACACTGCCGTGTTACATTCACGGTTGAAATCGCCATACCTAATCTGCTCCGCTTATGATCAGTCAAGTTGACGTAATTCCGTAATGTGAAAATAATGAGCATACATATTCTCTACCAAGAAATTGTTCAGCTCTCACTCACGACACACTTTAATTTTTTGAATTAAATTTATCGGTTCACATAATTACGACATTTGACCTCACAAATAAAATTTATTATTTGTAATATTTCTTTGACTATTTTGCTTTGCAAGAGGAAATGCTTATTTTGTGACGAAATAAATTAGATTTAACTCATTATTTGTATATTGTATTGAGTTAAAGGCTCGATGTAAAATGAGTTGCGCGAGTTTGGCTTCCACCCTATTTTGATCCACCATCCCTGCCAGACCCATACCACAATCACAAACTCTCAATCCGAGCAACCTTTTACCATTATAACCTCTTGAAGCTCCTTTGAGTCAGTATGACTCAGAAACTAATCCTAGCGGTCCGCGTAACCGGGGTTACGCGGACCGCTAGGGGTAGTCAGGTTGTTTATAAATGTATGATGTAAAACTATTTCTGTCATTTCATGCATACACCCTGAGAACGACTGTTTAAAGTTGAATCTTGATTTGAAGCTTTTGTGACTGCAGGAATTCATATTCTTGGTTCTTTCGGTAAAGTCACGTAGATAGAAAACAAAAAATCTACATTAAAAGCAAAAAACCCACGACGTTTCGATCGCAACACAAGCGGTCTTCTTCAGTTGGAAAGAAAAGAGGGCCAACCTCCAGATGTAGCTGCTTATAAGGGCTCCAGAGTGAGTGGGCGGGGGAAATGGCTGCGAGAGGGACAGGGGGAGAGAGAGGGGGTGGGGCAGAGATAGGGGGGGAGGAGAGAGGGATAGAGATGGGAGGAGGGAGGGATTGCACCTCGTTACACCTATAGTGTGGTAAAACACGCGGTGCACACTGTTGGCCGAGGGCAACCGAGGGCAGGCAGGTGCGCGTGTGCAACGTGAGGTTGCACGAGCAAACCACCTCATTAAGGGGAGAATCGGGTGCAGAAGGGGTCGGCCCGGGTTGCACGCTGACACCGGAGGTGTTGCCAGGGAGACGTGCGATAAGGGGTGATTGATGGCCTGACAGGCGCCAGCCTGTCTGGCCCTAAATAGATACAAGGGAGGAGCTGGATAATTGGGAGGAGGATATAAGGAGGCGCGTGAGAGCGGAGTGGGAGTTCGGGTTGCTGGGACCAAGGTGAAGACATCTCGCCGCTGCCGCTCAAGCCAGGGACGGACCTCAACCCTCGTGAGTCGCCGGGCAGGTGGTGGTTGATCCCCCCACCTGGATCGGATGAGTGAGCGGGTCTGAGGGTACGTAGGCGAGGGCAGTGGCGCAGAGTGAGGGAAGCTGTGTGCAAGCCTCTGTGTGAGCGCTGCTGTGTGCAAGCCTCTGTGTGAGCGCTGCTGTGTGCGAGCCTCTGTGTGAGCGCTGCTGTGTGCAAGCCCTGTGTGAGCGCTGCTGGGTGCAAGCCTCTGTGTGAGCGCTGCTGTGTGTGAGCTCTGTGTGAGCGCTGCTGTGTGCAAGCCCCTGTGTGAGCGCTGCTGTGTGCGAGCCTCTGTGTGAGCACTGCTGTGTGCAAGCCCTGTGTGAGCGCTGCTGGGTGCAAGCCTCTGGGTGAGCGCTGCTGTGTGCAAGCCCTGTGTGAGCGCTGCTGTGTGCAAGCCTTTGTATGAGCGCTGCTGAGTGCAAGCCTCTGTGTGAGCGCTGCTGTGTGCAAGCCTCTGTGTGAGATCTGCTGTGTGTGAGCTCTGTGTGAGCGCTGCTGTGTGCAAGCCTCTGGGTGAGCGCTGCTGTGTGCAAGCCCTGTGTGAGCGCTGCTGTGTGCAAGCCTCTGTATGAGCGCTGCTGAGTGCAAGCCTCTGTGTGAGCGCTGCTGTGTACAAGCCTCTGTGTGAGCGCTGCTGTGGGCGAGCCTCTGTGTGAGCGCTGCTGTGTGCAAGCTCTGTGTGAGTGCTGCTGAGTGCGGAGCTACCGAGAGCGGGAGCTGCCCTGTGCGGAGCCTCGAGTGCGGAGCTGCTGAGAGCGAGAGCTGTTGTCTGTGTGCGGAGCTGTGAGTGCGGAGCTGCTGAGAGGAAGAGCTGCCGCAGGCAGGTTAGCGAGGTGTAAAGTAGATAGGGGAAGTTAGTTAACAAAAGTGGCCGTATAGATAGAAACAGAAGTGCCTACAATGGGTGCAAGAATAGAGTAATAAAGTGTAAGCAGGTGACCTATAACAACGTGTCCGACTGAGTGATTTTACAAGACACTACACACCCAGCAGAAAATGGGGGGGGGGGAATGGGCAGAGACAGGGGGAGAGAGAGGGGGTGGAGCAAAGATAGGGGGGAGGGGTAGAGACGGGAAGGGGGGATGAGACAGGGGAAGAGAGAGGTGGTGGGGTAGAGATGGGAGGAGGGAGGGATTGCACCTCGGTACACCTGTAGTGTGGTAAAACACTCGGTGCGCACTGGAAGAGGTACGTGGATGACACATTTGTAATAAAGGACTCTCTCTCAGATGTCGATCTCCGTTGTCCTTTATTGGGTTCGTAGAATCTCGATACCACGGCGTCCTCGCTCAGGCCCACGTCCCTCCCGACGATCTCTCCACAGCCACTCGGCTGCTCCGATATGCAGTCTCCCTGCTGCTCCGTTAGGCAGTCTCCCTGCTGCTCCACCTTGCAGCCACACCGCTGCTCCGCTCTCTAGCTTCACTGCTGCCCCGTACACAGCTAGCCTCCCACAGCCGCTAGCTCTCTGCGTCTGACACCGATGGCTGACGGTGTCGACGTCTTCCACCGCGTGGCGACCGCGCCACTCTCTCCGTCCTGCCCAGCGTGGCCTCCTCCTGTTTCACTCTGTCTCAACTCCCGTTTCCCCTTCCGGTTCTCCCCCTAAATCCTCTCTCCCACGTGACTCTAACTCCACCCACTCCCCACGTGACCCAGACTCCGCCCCCCCTCAATCCTTGCTCGCATTACACGACCCCCCCCCCTAATGAAACCGCAGCCGTCACCGGCTGCAATAAATATAATAAATTAATGCGAGCAACATTGTAACCATCTGGCATCACTGGACAATGGAGAATATAACAACGATAACAAGAACAACAAGAACAAGAACAATCAACGAAAGGAAAGGGATTTGGAACGCGTGCGGGTCGCCGGCCCGTCACGAACGGGCGGCGGTCTCCCCACAGACCGAGAACGCGACAGGGTTTTAAGATCGACGGGAGTAGAACCGCCCGCCGCTGTTGGAGGCCCGTCAACGCCAAGGTCCCGTCCCCCAGAGAGACCCAAGTCCGGGGTCTCTGGCAACCGTGTCTGTGGTGGGGTTGGAGGGGCAGTGGGGTCAAGTGGCCCCGTCGCCGTGGTAGGCCCACCCAGAGCAGGATTCGCCACATCCGCCTGCGTCACGGCTGGTTCGTCTGTAGAAGGCACGACAGGCGTGCTGGCAGAGTCAACAGGCAAGGGCAGAGGTGCGATGGGTGCAACAGACACCGGCAAGGCAACATCAGGGGATGACGCATCCGTCCGCGGGGCCACGTAGGGCTTCAACCTAGACGTATGAACGTACCAGTGCCGCGATCCGAACCGAACCCGTGCGGATTGCGGGTGTGGGACTTCAATAAGCTTAACCGGCCCCTGCCATGGTTTGTGAAGCTTAGGGGAGGTCCCCGGCCGCACCTGCGGGCAGTGCAGCCATGCCATGTCCCCCACTCGCCAGGGGCATGTACCGGTCGAGCGCCGGGCGCAACGCTCGTTTCGCGCCTGAGTCTTGGCAGTAGCCAATCGGGCCCTTTCCTGTGCCTCGGCGACGCGTCGAAGTGTCCTGAATGTATTCGGGGAGAGGTTTAACAGGACCCTTCGTCCCCGTACCCAGCTGTACTTCCACCGGCGGCACATTCTCGCGGCCGTACATTAGAAAAAATGGAGAATACCCTGTGGACGCATGAGGCGTCATCCGATACGTGGAGAGTACCCCAGGTATATGCAAGTCCCAATCAGCTTGTTTCTCGTCAACCGTGTGACATAGCATGGCCGACAGCGTCCGATAAAGCCGTTCCACCATGCCATCCGTCTGCGGGTGGTAAGGAGACGTACGAACCTTCTTGGTTCCCAGAGCAGCGCACACTTCCGCCAACAATTTGGAAGAAAAATTTCGCCCCTGATCCGTGAGTAGCCTATCCGGCGCCCCTTTGTCCAGCACATATCCAAATAGGAAGGCGTCCGTGATAGACGCCGCCGACTGGTCGGGTAAGGGCCAAGCCATCGGCCAACGGGAAAGATATTCCACCCCGACCAGCAAATATTTATTACCCCTAGCGGATGGTGGGAAGGGTCCAAAAATATCCAGCGCCACCAACTCGTTAATTCTAGACACCTGTATAGACTGCACCGGCGGCGCTGAAAAGTGCCGGGGGCCGCATTCAAGCCCATCGGAAGGCAATTACACTGAAACAGTCCCTGCGGCGTACGGAAAGCCGTCTTTTCCCTCGAGGACTCGTCGAGGGGAAGCTGCCAGAATCCCGAAGAGAGATCCAGCGTTGAAAAAAACTTCGCTCCAGACAAGGCATCGAGGGAATCATCCATACGTGGCAGGGGGTACGCGTCTGCGACGGACACCTTGTTCAATTTTCGAAAATCGACACAAAATCGCAGTTTCCCATCCTTCTTCTTCACAAGGACTACCGGCGCGCCCCATGGACTGTTAGACGGGGATATTATATCAGCGGCCAGCATGTCCTCCACTGCACCGCAGACCTGATCCCGCTCCGTCGGACTCAACCGATGAGAGTTCAACCGAATCGGAGCGGCATCCCCCGTATCAATGTGGTGGGAAAGCAGGGAGGTGTGTCCCAAGTCAAAATCATCCGAGCTGAACACGTCGGAATAACTTAGCAACAGCGCGCGAAGCGCGGACCGTTGTTCTCTGGTCAGGGATGAATTCTCCCCGCATAACTCGGCAACCCAACGGTCATCCTGCCCCGTAGGCCCCGAAACCCCCCCTACCTTGTCCCGGCGGGCCCGGTTGTCATGGGCCGTGAACGCGGTCGTGGCGTGAGTCAAAACCGTTCCAGCCAGGACACTGACATTCTCCGCACTCCCATTTAGCACCTGTAAGAACGGGGGCTGGCCCGGCCGGACAATCGTTTGTGCCCCAACCAGCACCGAGCCGCCCGTTATAGCCGTGGACGGCGATAACAGAACCCCCGCCGCTCCCTCAACGCCAGGTACTGGCTTCCGATATCTCAACGGGATAATCATCTGCGAACCAGGTAGAATGTCAACAGATACTTCGGACAGCACCTGCACCTGGCAAATAGGGGCAGGCCGGCCCCATGGCAACGGTAGGAACGAAATTTGATGCCCCCCTGGTAATAGAATGCAATTTTGATCAACCCTTATTTGAATGGGCACTTTCGCCAGGAAATCAGTCCCCAACAAACAGGGTACCGTGAGGGACCTAGAGATCAAAACGGTCCCTGAAGCCGACACCCCCCCAATCGATATGTTGGCGTCCACCTGGCCCACAATGCCCATACTTCCCCCGTTCGCCGCTATGCATGAATCATAAACCGCTCGCACTCTCCCTGGCGGAATGCCCAAAAGATGGAAAATGACATCCGATATAATGGTCGCGGACGCACCGGAGTCCACCAAAATACGCACCTCGACCCCCTGAATAGAACCCGGTACCGTGGACGACCCCGTAGTGGCCGCAACTACCCTCCGTGCCAATCGGCGCCATTGCGTCAGCGAGCGACATGGGTCAATCGGAGGCACCTCGTTGTTAACGACACACGGACCGCGCAGCGATGGTGATGCATGAGGTGACAGGCCTTGCCGGGTGTCTGATGCGCACTGACTTGCCTGTCCTGGCTGGTCTTTTCGCGCGACGTCCGTGGTCGAGGCCTCCTGCTGGGGCGGCCCCGGGATGCGAGCCCAACAGTCCCTGGCGAAGTGGCCCTTACGGCCGCAGCGGAAACACTCCACGTCGTTCCGGCGCGCGGCACCCCCTCTGTCCCGACGCTCCCGCGCCAGCAGGCCGGACCTCGGCCCCGTTCCCCCCCGAGCAGGCCACTGGGCGGAGGCGGCCGTCAACTCCTGCGGACCCTTGTCATCAGGAACGTAGACCGCCTTCTTAGGATCCCACCCCGTAGCACCGCCTTCAACGATGGGGCCCCCCATCCAAGCTGACACCTGCTTCCAGCGTCGGAGATTAAATTGAGCGTCCAAACACTTAGCCGCAGCACGGGACGTCAATTTATCATGGCTGCACACCGGCATGGGGATCCCCAGGTCTCTAGACAATTCCAGCATCTTGCCCAACACAAGGGGCTTCAACAAATCCGGCTCCGTCTCGGGGTATGCTGCCATCGCCAGTTCCAGAACTGCACCTCTGAAAGCCACCGGCGATTCATCAGGCGCCCGTTGGCGCTGAACAAATCTACGATGGGCATCGTCCGGAGGCTCGTACGCACCCGCCATTTCCTCGAAGACACCCTGCAGCGTCTTCTTCTTGTCGGCCTTGATGGAGCGGAAGAACCGGACGGACTCGTCGTCGAGAAGTGTTGGTAAGACTTTCAGGGCCTCCGCGTTTGTCCATTTGGCGGAGCGTACGGCCGCTTGAAAACGGCAGGCGAATGCGCTCCAATCGCCGCCGATGGAGAATTCTTTGACCGTTGTTAAATGACGGCTGCGGGTTCTTGCTCCGCCGTCCTCCGCCGATGGTGACTCACGCGGCAGCGACAAGATGGCATCACTCCGCAACGTGTGCAAGATGGCGGCTTCCCGCGGCGGAGGGCGCAAGATGGCGGCTTCCCGCCGTTCCTCCTCGGCCACGCCCAAGATGGCGTCTTCGTGCCGCGTGGTCGAGAGGGTTGATGGCGACGGCAAGGCCCCGGCCCGTTGTTCCCCGCCGGGCCTCCCCGAAGTCGTCGCTGGCGTCACAAGGTCACACAACTGCGCCAACACCGTCTTCAGCGCCTGCAGTTGCGCCGCCACCTGTCGCCATCCGTCCTCAACGTCCAGTCGCGCGGATGGGCCCACCGAGGCGGCCACGTCCTGCACGCCCGGACCCCCGCTCGTCCCCGCGCCGCTTTCCTCCTCCATTGTCGGTAGCGCCACCGCTGGAGGGAGGTCGTCGTTAGAAGATGCTGCAGAAGATGGTGCAGGGAAGGTCTTCCTCCTGAGCTGTTTTGACATGCCGTTTCACTTCTGACACCAATGTAATAAAGGACTCTCTCTCAGATGTCGATCTCCATTGTCCTTTATTGGGTTCGTAGAATCTCGTTACCACGGCGTCATCGCTCAGGCCCACGTCCCTCCCGACGATCTCTCCACAGCCACTCGGCTGCTCCGATATGCAGTCTCCCTGCTGCTCCGTTAGGCAGTCTCCCTGCTGCTCCACCTTGCAGCCACACCGCTGCTCCGCTCTCTAGCTTCACTGCTGCCCCGTACACAGCTAGCCTCCCACAGCCGCTAGTTCTCTGCGTCTGACACCGATGGCTGACGGTGTCGACGTCTTCCACCGCGTGGCGACCGCGCCACTCTCTCTGTCCTGCCCAGCGTGGCCTCCTCCTGTTTCACTCTGTCTCAACTCCCTTTTCCCCTTCCGGTTCTCCCCCTAAATCCTCTCTCCCACGTGACCCTAACTCCACACACTCCCCACGTGACCCAGACTCCGCCCCCCCTCAATCCTTGCTCGCATTACACATTTGTCATCTGGCCACATGGCCGACCGGCTCTGAAACAATTTCTCAACCACATCAATTCCATTCACCCAGCAATCAGAAAAGGATGGCATGCTACCCTATTTGGATGTCTTAATCAAAAGGAGACCAGATGGCTCAATGAGCCACTCTGTCTACAGGAAAGTAACCCATACTGACGCCTACCTAAAACCTGATTCCCACCACCATCCATCCCAGAAGAATTCCCTCATCAAAACGCTACACCATAGAGCTCAATGTTTCTCCGACCATGAACACCTGACCAGTGAACTCAAACATGTACACCGGGCTCTCAAAGTGAATGGATACTCTGACTACACAATCTGCAAAGCCATCAACCCAAACGTGAGGAAGGAATCATCTGAAGATCCAATCAAAACTGTCACCTTACCTTACATAGCAGGGATAACAAAAAGATTTCCAAAATATTTAACAAACACAATATCCAGGTCCGATTTAACACAGTGCACAAAATTCGTGACCTGATCCCATCTGTGAAGGACAAGATTTCTGACATGCAATATCCCGGCGTCTACAAGCTAAGCTGTACCTGCGGCAGTAGTTACATTGGGGCAACCAAACGACGTCTCGGACCGTGTTCATGAACAAAAGGCAGATCTGAAACACGGCAGGACCAATACTTCTGCCGTAGCTGATCATTACTTGAATGTGGCTGGCTCACATGAAATTGATTTCTCTAAGACGATGGTACTTTTCAAGCCGACTGGCTATCAACAAAGATTCGATCACGAAGCCATCCATATATGCGGACACAATTTCAACCGAGACGACGGTTTTAAACTCAGCAATCATTGGAAAGATGTCATCAACCACTTTGGGTCATGATTTGAATTTGTGTTTCCTTGTCAACCTCTACCATCAGCAGTCCCTCTTGCAGCAGGTGTATCACCATTCCTCCCCCCCATTGTCTGATGGGTGTACGAAGGTGCAATCCCTCCCTCCTCCCATCTCTACCCCACCCCATCTCTCTCCCCCTGTCTAAATGCCCCCTCTCCCATCTCTACCCCTCCACCCTATCTCTGCCCCACCCCCTCTCTCTCCCCCTGTCCCTTTCGCAGCAGGTGTATCACCATTCCTCCCCCCCCCCCCCATTGTCTGATGGGTATAACGAGGTGCAATCCCTACCTCCTCCCGTCTCTACCTCTATCTCTTCGCCCCTCCCCCCTATATGTGCCCCACCCCCTCTCTCTCCCCCTGTCTCTCGCGCAGCCCTTTTTCCCCGCCCACTCCCTCTGGAGCCCGTATAAGCAGCTACATCTGAGGTTTGCCCTCTTTTCTTTCCATCTGAAGAAGACCGCTTGTTTTGCGATCGAAACGTCGTGGCTTTTTTGCTTTTAATTTAGATTTTTTGTTTTCTATCTACGTGACTTTACCGAAAGAACCAAGAATATGTATGAAATTAAATCATACATGAGAGTCATTGGTGAATAATCATGTATGATTCTGACAGAATAAAGTAACTATGATAACATAAAAAAAAACATATGGTAACCTAGAACAATAAAAAAAATACATTTCTAAACTCATTGATCGTAAACAATGTGGTTTTCAAAAATAACCAGCGAGCACGAATAAATGTTTTTGCATTTGCTTGCAGTTGTCAGCCAGTTAAGATACCTCACAAAATGGACATTTGGTAAAAATTTTCACGTTCATTATTCATACATGTATTTCTCAGAACCATGTTGGGTCAGGCAAGGGGGTACTCGGTTGAAATAAAATTCAACAAGAGGTACAGTCACCCTCCTGGTCGCAATACCTCATCCTAACCTTGCCCCAAGCAATGTTTGGACACTGAACTCTATTCCCTTGTCTAATTAGCTGTTTTGATCTTTTATTATTTATCTCCCGTGAGTAATTTAAACACATTATATTCTGTAATAATCCCAAGGTAATTATGTAGGCAAAGCACTGCTCACTGACGATGTCATGATGTATTCAAGGTTCCTGAATTGGTTTTAACCGCTACGTATATTTGTGACCCACATAATGGACCTTTGTTAAAATAATTCTCATTAAATAAGGAGAAATGGTCCAACAGAGAGTGGTCATTGAAAATAAAAATCCATTTCTATCTTTGACCCCGATGATGAAGACAAGGGAATTCGTTGTTGTGAAATATTGATGCATTAATTATATTTAAGCACAGGCTGCCGATGTTTTTCTTGTGGTCATTCTTCAACCTTGATATAATCTCATGCACAAGAGCTTTAATTTTTGCCGACCATGTTCTACTATTGTCCAATTTGGCTTGAGTCACAATTACATCCTATTCTTGAGTATCGCAATATATTCAGGAGCTAAATTCCAATGATGAGATCTGCTGGCCATGAGAGGGCTTGAGGAGAGAGTTCGTGTACTTTTGCTATTCCTCTTTGCTATTCAAGGAGCGCAGACTACAGTGGTTTATTGTACAGTCCATAGTTTAGGTTGCATGGCCAGACACACGACTGTGTGAAGGAGATGTGCGCAGTGGCCTGTTGATATTTTGATGTCGTTCATGGTCACACCAGTGTCTTCGAGAAATGTCAAAGCCAGGAGGTACGATGATTGGGTTCCAAACTAGGTGTTCATTCTGGATGTCCACGTTGTTCCAATCTGTTCACTAGCCTTCTAACAGATCTGGATGAGATTCCGGGATGGTGACAGCACGATCCCAGAACAACGTTCCTTACCACCGACTCGGGACCTGAGTTGGCAGTAAGGGACGTTGTTGAGGTCAAGCTCTTTCTTGTAGCGGTATTGTGTCTGTAGATTCACAGATGTGGGAAACCACGCACACGTGGGAAGGCAGCCAGAACCGGTGAACAACAAATTATAAGCCTCGATTTAAAGCTTTCGTGACTGCAGGGATTCATCTTCTTGGTTCTTTCGGTAAAGTCACGTAGAAGGGAAGTAATAAAATAATAAAAATAAAACAATAAAATAATTCTCACGACGTTTCGGCCACAACGCAAGCAGCCGTCCTCAGGTGAAGACCAGGTCTGTCGGGGAGACAGCGTCTGAAGTCTGTCTCCCCGACAGACCTGGTCTTCACCTGAGGGCGGCTGCTTGCGTTGTGGCCGAAACGTCGTGAGAATTATGTTATTATGTTAAATGTTTATTATTTTATTATTTCCCTTCTACGTGACTTTACCGAAAGAACCAAGAAGAGAAATTATAAGCCTTGTGGACCTGAATTGTGACGTTTTGCCAACTCCGTCAATGAGTCATTATACACGTGGGAGGAAAACAGCCGCACCTGGAGAAAACCCCACACATGTGAGGGGGGGGGGAACACTCTGTCCCCATACAGATGCAACTAGATGGATATTAGTCAACTTGCCATACTGCCATCTCCTGGCAAGCCAGGATATGGTGATCTCAAAACCTACGGGAAGGGAGTTTCATGAAATGTGTGTGATCCACCAACCATTGCCTCCCTGGTGCTGGGTAACAGGGGTGCACAGGCCACTGCCACCACTCGCAAACACAGATATGTTTTTATTGTAGTCAGAAAGGCAGGGAAGGATGCGTTAATAATTACAGAATGGCGTAATTATGGGTCATTTTCTAATCTGGAAAAGTGGGTTAAAGGCACCGGAGTGATAATGGCATCTTGTTGAATGAAATGTCACGTCATATAAGATGATAAAATAATTGCATTTATTTCTTGAGGAGATGGCTCATTGACAGCACATGAACTAACACTGCTCATCAGTCCTCTATATTTGTGGCATCCATGGTTGCATAGATAAATATCTTTTATTTAAAACTAGGTTAGAGCCCATTGAAATAATTTAATGGAAGGTAAACCGGTCATGTCCCCCCTCTTCCTTCACCAATCCATACTGAACGACATGGTGAAGTAGGTTAAACACCCCCCCCCCCCCCATGACTGTCACAGCACAGGGAGGCCGACATTCAGCAATGGATTGACACAGCTGAAAATTATTACGAAGCCATTGATAATAGAAGAAGAATTGTTAAGGAATGCTTAGAATTCAATTAATGCATTTTAGAATAAAAACAAGATCAAATGTAACGTGAAACAAAATGCAAAGAAGTGTAAACAAAACAATTCAGCGTCCATGAAATATTAATGAATTAAGCAAATAATGAAATAATAAAATGTTGACGATTATATATTTTACATGTAAACAAGTGATATAAATTTAAGGTAATTAGTAATGACAATGTAAATCACGGCGATATAAAATCCTAAATCAATATTTATAAGGTAGAAATAAAAATGTGCTTTTATAATGATTAAATGAAGGAATATTAGAAACGTATTGTATTGTCTAAGTATGGAATTCAGCGGCCTTTTAAAGGACTAGTTATTGAATGAAAGGCCGATTCAATATTTGTTCTAAATGTGGGAACCATTATAAAACAAATAAAAACACGCATATTCTGTCTTAATTTCAGCAAATTAACAGGAGAAATTAGAGGCATGCCATATGTTCAACGGGTTTAAATTTGTTAAGTTTAGTAAACAGGGTATGAATAGATTTGCATGGCGGGATGCGTGCATGGAATTACAACTTGAGACAGGAACATCATTCGCTACCATAATGAGCCAAGAATGTCAGTGTGTCCCTAGAGTGATGTCACTCCACGTCGGTCAGCCCCCCTCATTAATAATCATGAGCAGGTGATGTCACTCCGCATGTAGCACCCCCCCCTCATTAATAATAATTTGCAGGTGACGTCACTCCACATGGGGGGGCGAGGCGCCTCCTCACGTGAAACACACGTCAGACTTATTGCTCCCACAGGTTAAGGCGTAGCTTATTTTTTTGGAACAAGAAAGCTGCGCCTACAGCGTCAACTTACAACCCTCACTACAAAGGCAGAACCCTCACGTCACGCGATCTCTGTAACGCTATTGAGACATAGAAGTAAAAAGGACGTCATGATGAACAAGGGATTATAACCTTTAAATGAAATAGGTCTGTGTCACCACGGCCTTACAAATTGCACACGCATTGATGCAATGAATATCACATCGCGGTCTGCTTTTCGCTTGCAAATTTCAGATTTACTGCAATACACCCGTCCTTGGACGGGCAAAAGGCTAGTGATTAGAGAATGTTCTCCAATTGATGACATCGTACAAACTGTTAAGAAAAGAAAGCGGGATTCGGCAAGACACATCGCGACCACAGATGAAGGACAATGGTTCAAGAATAATCGTGGAGTGACAGCCAAGAAATGGAACATGTCCGGGAGGACGTACATCAGGGGGAGAGAGAGCGATAAAATCAGCTCGTGTGCAGGTGCTGGGTGGATTGTCACATCCACTCATGCTGCAAACCTATTGCAGGCACCGAAGCAGACATTATTTTTGAGCGTGTCACATGACAACAAACATTGTAAATGGACACGCTACACGAATTAATATCAGAGTTTTTGTGAAATCATTAAGCTAATAGACCAGGGGTTGGCAAATGCGGCTCCGGAGCAGCATGTGTTTCTTTTCAGGACCGCTTAGTGGTATTATTTATTAAGGACCGTCTTGTATGCACGTGCATCGCGGCTCTTGAAATATTGAGTGTTTTACGGAATAAAAAAAAAAGGTTATTTTGGTTGCCGACCCCTGTAATAAACTATATACAATTAAAGTTTTTTTTGTAGTGTTATTAGTATTATGAGCATTTTATAGTAATTAGGATCTGTATTGAAGCTAATATAGTATTTTCCACATCCATATCTGTTTTAATGCATATCGAGCCCATTGAGCTTACTGGGGCCCTAAGATTTCGCCTATGCCTCGCTCCAGCCACTGATTATAGCAGAGGATCGCGAGAGATGGCAGTGTCACGCAGAGGACCTTCATCCACCAGCTCATGATACTGATGATGTTGAAATAAGGTACGCTTGGTTACCTGTGCCCCATCTCATGAGCCACGGTGAAGGCCAGAGGGAGACCTGTGTCCTCGTTGATGTTGCAGCTGCGGTGCGGCTGGCACATGCCCGACACGTGGGACAGTCCCAGGGTCTCGCACGGCCGATTCATCCCAACGCACAGGTCCTTTCTACAGCAGCAGCAGCAGCAGCGTTCATTCGTGCATCATTAGTTGTTCATTAGTTTCCCACCTCACAGTGCAAAACCACATGGAACAACACCCATTTCTTGTGAGAGTCAAAGATGTAAAAATATATTATTGTCATCTCAACTATGCTCTACAAATGCGTCTGCAGGTTAAATCGATATAATTGGGACCGTTGCTTAAACAAAAAAAAACATAATATACCAGGCATGTGGCCGGTATGATTTTTGACACAAAAGGGTAAAAACTTTTGTCTTCCACTTCATCAAGCTGTGCACCAATTGTGCTGTAGCAAATCAATGTAGTCATGTAATTTGTCTTAGATTATGTGCAAAAAGAACATTATCCTAAAGAATACATGCTGAAATGTACTATTACCAAAAGTTCCCAGAGATAAAAAGTAAAACTAAGTAAAGAGTTTAATCCCATTGGGGGTTTTCTTTTTTGGCCAATGTCAAGCGCCGAGAGGTTATGCGGAGCATGCGTGTTGAATACCGAGTCACAAGCACTGCGATGTCGTGCCGAGTTGCGTTGGACTCTTCCTCCCTGGAGTTGAGGCTCTTCTGCCACTTACAGAAGCTGGCCAGAGTCTTGTCAGCATGGTGCACGATCTTTAAACCTTCCTGCGGGAAGGAACAGTGTTGCACGCAAATGTGATCGCTGGAAGATATCATAAAAACACAAGACCATGTTTGAACCGCATCGCCCGGGTTTGCAGCTGCTTCATCAAAGCTGCTGTTGTGGTGAAAAGCTTGAGATTGCTTGCCCACATTAGTGGGCACTCAATAAAACGTCGCTCGAATCTATGCGTCAACATAAATGGACATGTAAAAGCTTACCATTATTTCTTTGTTTTGAAAATGTGCCATTCCTTAAAAGGTTATGTATTAACAGAACTCCATTCTGTTTTCTCCATAAATAAAAGTATCTTTTGTCTATCAGCCTATTGATTTACTTTCCAGACCAATGTCAATGAGTGCTTGTTTAAGCCATCAACTATTGTACAATTTCAACCCTCTGAGTCTTATTAGCAGCCAGACTTTAATACATTTTTGCTGGGTTATCATATGCTCTTGGCAAGAGTATTCCAAATATTGAATTTTTCTTGTTGACCTTTTCAGAAATAAATCAGCGTTAGTTAATAAAAGTATTATTTTGCCTGTGGTTCTCTACAGCCATGGCCGTGCACTTCCACACATTTGTTTTATTCTTTCCATTTAAATTTTCCCAGTCGTGACTAATCCTTTGTCAGCTGCCAATAAATAAAAAGAAAATTCTCAGCAGTTACAGAAAAGTGTGCTCAGATGACGGTGACATTATAATCCTTATTTCAACTTACTTGGTCTTCTTCCAAAATGATAAGTCGGACCAGAACAATGTTTATTGGGTTCCCAATGCTCGCATCGTGATATAATCCAGACACCTGCAAGCATGAAACAGCGATAACAAAAAAGATTCGTGAGAATAAATTGTCATGCAACGATGAACACACTATTTGATGACACTGCCACAGCAGTGGTGCTCAAGCACAATTTAAAAAATCAACTCATTCGTCAATATTATTTTTCCCATTTAAGGTTAGAGTGTTTAATGTGTTGAGATTAATGATAAACAATTGGTCATTATATTGGCTTAATAAAGTCAAAATTTACCGAATGTTTTCATCAATACTGGAACAAGCACAATAAACGCAGCTGAGTTAAACAATGAGCCACACATTCACATTTTGTGTCTTTTCTCAGATTACTAAAAACTGTCAACATCTATTAATCTATACTGACAGGGCTATGAAAAGGTCAGGTATTCCACACCTGTAAATTATTTGCAACAGTAATAAGGCAAGAACAGACTATTTGTACATCACTTCTGTACTCGATGGTAATCAGACGCTTCAGTCTTAAGATTACAAACGATGCTTGATCAATGGTTTATCAATGGCCTCATCCTCCTTACCCACCCGGTAACCTTGTTTTCCACCGTACCATATTTATGATGGAAAAGATGTAATTTTCTATGTTGTCCCTTCCATGGTACTGCACCATCTTGGGATCCACCACCACCAATGTCTCCACCCAGCGCTCCGTGCTTGTGGACCTCGGGGCGATTCTCCGACGAGGCCCGTGCCTCCGCTGCCACCTCTCCCGCTGCCTTTCCACATTCTGCGCGTGCCGTGGGGCATCTGAAATGCACGCGTTTGCCAACCTCTGAATCTACAACCAAATGGGCACGATTGTCGCTGAGCCTTGTACCGGCCCTTACAGAGCTCCTCGTTCTCAAGCCTTACCCGTCACGCCACACGACGCTCCCTTTGTCGAGGTGGAATTTCCAGGAATCGCCGCGCCTGAAGGTGAAGGGTGCACGAGGGCATGACGTTTGGAGATGACGTGATGGCCACTTGCCGGGTCACGCTTGTAGACTACGTGTGGTTGTGGAGATCCCTCTGTTCTGACGACACCACGGACTGGTTCTATAAAGTAGTGCTCTCCATGGGAGAAAGAAAGAACCCCAGTCTGGAGAGGGCAAATATTTGAAGATGAGAAAAGTATTTTTAGATTTTATTCTTCTTCTTCATTTTCTGTGAGTTGTATGCGAGATAGTGGAATGTTTATACAACTTTTACGAATCGGTTAAAGTCGAGTCTTTCACTTGCGATACATTAAATCATGCGTGAGAATCTATTACTTCGAATTTAGGCAAATTATATAAAAGAAGTCTGTCAATGTTGCATTTGGCTCATGGAGCAAACAGACCTGTAAAAACAGGACAGAAATAAAGATGGTAGAAGCGAGACCAAAAACAAAGTGTTTCTTGAAATGAATCGCGACCCCAAATTTTGACAATTCATGGAATCGATTTTGGTGGGGGAGGCAAGAGTGGAGGGAGTGGGGTTGGCAGGTAGGTAGGTGAAGGGATAAACCATTACATGCCTAATTTCCTACGCAATGTCTTGTTTTACGTTCATCAAGTCAACTTCACATTGGGCCACGCCGGTGGCTTTTCATATTTAGGGGTGAAATAAAAACAACAAAACAAGTTGTGTCGAGAAGCATACCAAACTATTACATGTGCTGACAGCAACAGCTCCTCGGACAGCCGCTCCCTCCAGGATGTCTCCAGTGTGGTGGCACGTGTTTCTGGAGCCCTGTCGGTGGGTCTTACCCTGCTGTCGCTCCAGCACGTACCCGGCCGACAACAAGCCACTGTTGAGTGTCACGTTCAAGTGTAGCTGCCTGCCATCGTGCTCGAATACGTAGTGCAACGAGGCGTCCGCTGGCACCTGCCACCGACCAGGTTGATGGAGGGGCTCGTGGTAAAGCAGGTCGTGCGACAAGAAGCGCGACGAAGCATCGACTCGCGCGGGGTACACCACTTGGAAGTCTTGTAGACTTCTTAAGAAACTTTCTGGCAGCATCACACACAACAACAATAAGATCGACAACAACAGCAATGTAACACACACACACGCGTATGCCTGAAGTCAAGAGCCTGTCGCCGTGGTTGATATTGCAGCAGGCGATGATAAAAAAAAAAGGTTACTTATTTGCAGACATTAGTCTTTCTCCCACCTGACAACCACCGAAGTGCCTCTCTCTTGCTTGCTTTTGCTCATTCACATGACTTCGTTTGGAATGTACTCACTCAGCAGTCACAACTTGACCTATTTATACACAACGGAACATTTATTTTCTCGCTTCCTACACTGTTATGCAAGTTTCATTTTGTAATCCTTCCAAGTTTTGCTGCTGCGGCTGCCGTAAGGAATATTTCGTGACGTTCATTCCTTTAATGGCACCAAACAAAAAAACAAGCACTTCCCCCGGCAACAAACAAGAAATGCGCACGGCAGTCAGCAATGCATTTCAATAAACTCGAATGTATACAATATATGGTTTTGGTACGCAAACACATCTTATAAATGCATCGTTTTTAAGAGAGCACTTTAGCGACGACACACCTTGGCGTTGGTCTGGGAATGTAAATTCTCCGAGCGCCGCGCACCACGTGAGGAGGCAAATCAGCAACAGCAGCGGTGGCAGCAGCGGTGGCCGCGCGCGCACGCAGCTGTGCCCCTTGGGCTCGTGGCACCCCCAGCTCCCCTGCATGGCACGCGGCGGCGGCGGAAACTTGCAGGACACCCCCTGACACCGTCAGGCCAACGTGGCAGGGACTGCCCCTTCGCCCCATGTACGAGGTTCACGCAGGGAAGGACGGCGGAGAGGTGGGTGGGTGGTGGGGGTTCAAGCTGCCTGCAAGAAAACAAAAATCCAATAACGACACAAAGAAGGGAAGCAAGAGGTCCGCGTTTGTCAGTGGTCCTTTCCCATGGCGGGGAGTACAGTTGAGTTGGTGCGAGTGTACACACGCGCTGGTTGTGCTGCTTTAGCAGGAGGGAGGAGGCGTGCTCGTACGAGTGGGGTTGGGGTGCAAGCTAGTTGGGAGGGGAGTTTGGATTTATGTCCAGGGTTCCTCTTGCATTGGGGCCCCCAGTGGGATGGATTCATGTTTCAGTCCAGAGCATATGTGAGCCCTTCCCCCCCACGCCTCCTCCAGCCACACTCCCCTTTCGTTCCCCTTCTCTCACCCACCCACTCACCCGCCAACCCACCCATGACTATTCCAAGTGGAATCCATGTGCTGCAGCAACAGCAGCGACAGTGGTGTGCCATGGCGCAATGAGTTCACTGTGTGGTTGAAGTGCGAAAGTGCATAAGGTCTGAGTTTTTGCGAGAAGAGCAAAGGTTACTTTCCAAGCATCACACTGATTGCCCAAGGGCGAGTCAAGTATTCGAACAACGCGACAAAGTCACTTACGCTTCACCTCAAAGCTGCAATCATAATGAGCGAAGTAAAGTTTAATAATTAAAGAGACAGAAACGCTGAGATGAAGCGAATGCGAGTGAAGCAGTGAATTGGTATTCGTCCGCAAGAGAATATTGATGAAAACCAGATGTAATCAGTGTCTTTAAATCTTTTCGTTGTACAAAACCATGAATTTCCATTCACAAAAAAATACTTTTAGTGCCTCATTTGCCGAGTTATTTATGCTCTTTTATTTAACGTTATGATTGTCATGAGAGAGGGCATGAGAGAGCAGGCCGAATGTGATGTTCGCCATCTCAAAAATTGTGAATAAATTCAGGAAATTTTTCTCTGCCAGGTGAGTGTAATTTTGTTGGGATAACAGGAATAAACATACGTAAGTATGCATACATATATATCAAACGTTATTTATTTATCATTTAGCTGAGAGCAATTTACACGTTTTGGGTTTGGACATAGACTGGCACAAGATAAATTGTCACTGGTCGCGACCAGAAATTGTCTTGGATTTTCGTGATAATGTACGCATTATAAATCGTTTCATTATTAAGTGGTGTTTAGAGTATACTAGAAGGAAGGGGAAACTACGTGTAAATGCAAGGTCACAAGTGATGTTGCATCAATACGCAACTGACAGAGAAATATGAAAAAAATGTAGAAAAGTAATATGAGCGAAGAGTGTTCCGTTCAAGATAGAGATGAGAGAGATTGATTGTATTATATGTAATGATCTCATAATGCTTATTAGGATTACACCTTTCCATGATAATTCATGAACCTCTATTTTTTCATGAATCCGCGGCCTCTTGAATTGCCTGGGGACCCAAGCATTTTGTTGGTTTGCTTTTTCAGAGCACTTCCATTGGTGGAGAAAGCAGCCTGGATGTAGGCTATGGCCCTGCTCTATTACAGGCCATTCCTGGGCCTTAGGCTGTTAGGCTGTTCTTGGGTCATTCCTGGGTCAAAAGAGCCTATTTATGAGTGGGCCACGTATGTATGTTGAACTTATTTTGCACCATACGTAGCAAACAATGCTACAAACTAAACACAAAGAAGTTAGTTTTCAATCTAGATTTAAAAGTGCGTAACTCCAGTGGCTTCCTAAAATCGGAAGGAAGAGCATTCCAGGCGGCCGCAGAAGCACATCATGAAACCAAGGCACACAGGCTACCCAGGATACAAGGATCAGGTTGCGTTTCGGGGATTTCACACCGTGTCTTTGCTGATGCAGAATACATGCCAATGGTGTTCTGGAAAAAGAAAAAAAATCAGGTCATGCAATTTGTTTTGAGGAGCAATGAAACTGCCATTTTCGGTGCCTCATGCGTTATTCATGTAGGATCATGGTCAGAATTACGCTTGTGTCTAGGAAAAACCAAGAAAATTGTAACTCTTGCGAAACGCAATATCCATTCATGACTTTACCAGCAGCTTGTGCCTTGAAATATTTTATTTTCATATCGTTGAAGGAAAAATGATGATTGAAACCTTTTTTCTGGATTTGATGTCCAACCGAAGAGATTGATAAAGAACAGACATTGTGTTGCATCTTGGGTCTCTCAGTCAGCACTGAGCGCATCTCAGCCGTGCATGCAGCACTGCATGCACGTGTCATTTTAAAGTGCCTCATCTTTGCACCGAAAGAGCACCCTCTGCTGGGCAGACCATCTTTCATGTTTGCCCGAAATCTGTACCTGGTCGTAAACACTCAGGGCAGGACACAACTAACTCAAGCGCGGCGACTGCGCTGAGACAATCAAGCTTACTTTATGAATACTGGGTTGTAAATAATGCATCAAGTCATGGAAAAAATGGGTTCTTCTGCAGTTTGCATGACCAGCCAACACTGGACGGTCGTTACTTTTAAACCAATTCATGCACCTGAATACAAACTTCAGTTTGTTGGATAAAACCAAGTGCTGCCAGGAAGAAACAAAAACTTTTTATTTAATTCACAAGTTGGTAGTTTTTGTTGTTGCGGTTTTGCGGTATAACTCTGCGATGGCTTGTCAGGTTGTACCATGAACAGGCAGTTTGGTGGTTACACCAAACCGGGTTGTACCGCCTGTTCTTCACGGTTCAACTCCCGACAACCCATTTTCACCTCGATGGGGGGGGGCACACATGATTAATTTCAAGGCACTGCTGTCAGTGTGTGGAACATGAAAACGTCTCAACCATCTGCGTTCAAAGTACTCTACGATGCTTTAATCACTGCAATGAATGTGCCAGGCGAGTAGTATGTGCCAAACGTCAACAAAGTTACCCAAATGGATGGCGACGTGGCTTGTTGCAGAGATTCGTGGTTTAAACCTAGCAGTCCGCCTGGCGGATTTGTTAAACCATAAAATTCGCGCCATGTTTCACGGTAGCCACTCAAGATCCTGTGACATTATTAAAAGAAGCGGGCCATTGGGTATTGGGGTCAGGTTTCAAATAGTGTAGAATAATAACTTGAAAATTACTTAATTGGGAACTGCGTAGCAATTGTCATCCCCTAATAAGAAAGCTTAACTGAAAAAAAGTTGAGACTTTTCTGGGTAAACAAGCGCAATAATGGTTATTACGTGAAGTAGGTGGATACAAAATCGGTTGTAATTGCCACTTACTAATAACAGAATATAAGGGCCTTTACTTGAAAGGGCTCTAGAGAGTCCCTCTAGACGGGATGTGGTCGACTCTTCTCTGCTCTAAACGTCTTGGGGTGGGAGTACCCACATTTCCCACACCACACATCCGACCTGCTGACCAACTGTGGAATACCAACCTGTACCGCTTGGTGAACAGAGGTGGTGGAGATTTAAGAAACATGCACAGCTGTTTCAACTGCCCTGGTCGGAGATTGAACCAGCGACCTTTGGATTGCAAGTTCAGTTTGTTAACCTTTACACCTCGGCAGCAGCCATATCTTAAAGCATTGCAACTAAAACGCAGTCGTTTATGTGAGGTGGCGTTGTGAAATTTCACAGGGTACAAGATGTCGAATTTTGTATACAGTATACGTATTTATAGTATAAACCTAACTGAACTGCAGATTGCGCCTTTTCATCCACTCGATGAATTGAAGACAGATTGTCATCATTGCAAATTCTTTCGGGAAATGCCTTGTAATGACCAATTTAGCATCTGGTATTATTGATTTCTGTAATAAATAAACACTGCAGACAACAGGCTGAATACACGGCATTTCTTCCTGGTCTGACCTTGCAATCAAAACATTTAAGGGATTTCCACTCCATTAGGCATTAAGATGGTGCTTGTCTCCTGTTCGCAGGCCTGAGCCTCTGGTGGAAACCCGGCATTCCTAATGCTTCTAGATATGAAGCTTTCGTGACTGCAAGGATTCATACTCTTAGGTTTTTTCGGTAAAGTCACGTAGGTAAAAATAAATAATAAAAATAATAAAAATAAAATAATAAATCACGACGTTTCGGACGCAACACAAG
This sequence comes from Lampetra fluviatilis, assembly GCF_964198595.1. Classification (NCBI taxonomy): domain Eukaryota; kingdom Metazoa; phylum Chordata; class Hyperoartia; order Petromyzontiformes; family Petromyzontidae; genus Lampetra; species Lampetra fluviatilis. Next base: position 6,486,111 of record NC_136287.1, on the reverse strand, counting down.
CGTCCGTCATCAGGTGGGACAACCACAGCATTTGTTTCTTGCTGTGGTTGTCCCACCTGATGACGGACGCTTGTGTTGCGCCCGAAACGTCGTGATTTAATTTATTTTATTTCTATAATTTTTTGTATTATTTTTATTATTTCATTTTACCTACGTGACTTTACCGAAAAAACCCAAGATTATTCCTAATGCTGTGGGCGAGGCTATCCATATCCACACCACTGTTGACTTCCTCACAAAGTCCCTTCCAATTTCGATCCGTGCGCTCTCCCGCTGCGCCACCAAATCGGATGTAACCTTCCCTTTAAAAATCATCGAATCAGGATCAAAAGGGCAATACAGTATTATCCCAGTTTAGGTCGGGCATGCGTTCCTGAAAGGTGCAACGAATTTCGAAACGACGTGAATCAAAGCAATTTGCAGGGCTAGGTGGAGGCGAAGTCTGAGGGGCGACGGATACGGGACATGGACGGATGATGCTGTCAGTGACGAAAGTGTAGCTTGAGGCGACGCAAATCAGGTAGTGGTGCTAGTAAAGTGACGACGTATTCGATGTGAAAGGGGGAGACGTAAATCGGGAAAAACTTTACAGTGCTTGAAAAAAAATGTAATTTATGAATATAAATACTGTGCCTTCATTACGTCAAAGATCAAATGGAATAATTATTTTGAGGTAAAAATGACCAGCACAAATAATATATGGAGCCACTGCATAATTGCTTTGATGATAATGGTGTTGAGTCTGTCAGAGGTTACCCAAGGGACACTGAAGACTGCAGTGAAACAATTTGCTGACTTTCAGTACACACAACATCCGTTGTTTACACTATCTTTACCTATCTCAACGTGTAGGTTTTTACGGCTGAAATTATGATTAAAAATATTAAAATTCATAATGCCCGATTGATTCACGATATTATGAATACATCTGTATCGATATTTGTTGCATTTACACTATCTCAAACACAATATATACGGTGACACTCCTGGGCTGATAATTCCAAACATGCGTTGCTTTAAAATTCTTGATACTGAAAGGTACATGCCAGACAATGTTTTTTTTTGTTCAATTAATACACGCAAAGCACAAAGCATATTAATATTAAATCTGAAGGCTGGGTAGCTCAGAGGTTGGAGCAATGAGCCCACTAAGATACTGTGTTCACATCCAGGCAGCGAGCCGATATTTCAACCAGGTTCTTTCTCAAGTTTAGAGTTAAAATCGGGGATGTTGCTGCGGTCTAAAAGTTATTACATTGGATTTGTAAGAAAGTGCTCGTTTGACAATACATACATGTTTGATTCTTTAAACGAATAGTTGTTTTATTATACTGTACAGGGTGTTTAAAAAGATGGACACAATTTAAAAGCAGTATATTTAACGATGGCAACGTGTTACAATTACACAAAAAGTTACAAACGGTTTAATGAGTTATCAAATTTTACTAACCATTTTATAAATGCTCTATGTGCCCTCCACCTGCTGTACGGACAACATCGAGACGATAGTTGAATTCGTCCCAAACGTCTCTCAAAGTGTCTTCTTCCACTGAAGTTACCGCTGCCGTGATTCTGTTTTTGAGGTCATCCAGATTAGTCGCTAATGGTGGCACAAAAACACGGTCTTTGACGTATCCCCACAAGAAAAAGTCGCAGGGTGTGATGTCTGGGGATCTTGGGGGCCGAGAGTGTAGCGCCAAGTCTTGGGGTCCCGTGCGACCTATCCAACGTTGAGGCAGTGTGTCTTGCGAATGACTTAGGCTAGGGGCTATTTATGCACTGGGAGGGGCTATTTATGCGCTGGGAGAGGCATCCCGCGGTAATCATTTGAAACTCTATGCCCCGCCCTCTCTATGCCCCGCCCTCTCTATGCCCCGCCCTTTCAAGTGGTAAGAGTTTCATTCATGGGCGGTTCGTGGTTGCAGAGATATAGCGATTTCAAATCGGGTCAATGTTTTAAAACACCTGTTATTTATTACATTGTTTACAACAGGCCCAATTACAACTACGACACGATACTTCACTGAAGAGATCCATTATTAAGAGGGTGTTCAGATCCAGGACGCTAAGTAGAGCTGACCCTGCGATGGGATAGTGCATGAGAATATTACGCGTTGTATGCTACAGCCGTGAAGCGGCCAGGAGACGGCAGTAGAGCAGTGCATTATTCCGTCTATCTGTGTGGAGCTTTGAGTGTTGTTCCTTTGTATGTTGCATGGCTTTTCTCCTGGCAATTCTGATTTCCACCCACATACCACTCTTAAATAGAACCAGCGAAACATCCTGACACAGGATCCTCTTGGGGGAAATAAACAAAACAGTATCCCACACTCAAGGAGGCTTTCCTTAATAAAAACATGACATGTATTATTACGACAGTACCTTTATTGCTTACGACAGTCTCTGGCAGCCCCGGCAATAGCTGGAGGGATCTCTGTAACATGTGCTTATACCTGCACTCACTATGGCAATGCTCGTGACACCGTGGCATTATTATCCGCTGGGAGCAGAGCAGTCGGGATGCTGCGCTGCAAGTCCTTCTCACCCTTTTGCAGCCACCACCGCACGTGACTTGAGTGGGTCGCAGCAAGTAATTGTCTCATTTAACGCCTCTTGGCCACGCGAGACTTTCAGAAGAGTGGAGGTGTACAGTGGGTAATGACATTGAGCTGAAGGCACACAAGGAATAACAATATTCTGGGATGTAGTGAGTGTGATGAAATAAACAGCTAACACAAATGCAATATTTTTGCTGCGCCACTTTAAATTGAAACTTGGCAGCAAATGTAAATATATTGGGGACATGGTTACGGTGGAGAGAGGTCAGGAGCTGAGTGGAGTGGACAAGGTGTGGAGATGCCATTGCAGAGGTTTTTCACAGTTGTGCTGTGCGCCACTCTCCGATGTGCTTTTTGGGTTGTGCCGTGCGTTTGCCGTGAAGTCGCCGCATGTGCTGGCAGCTTCGTCAGGAACTTCAGATTCTTGAAGAAGCTCCTGGAATGCGATGCGGAATGTCGATCATCGTGCAGAACATCACTTGGCACAAACCGAAAAACACATCGGACAGGATGTTGAGATTATATCTGGAGGACCCATTTATGCGCGCGCCAAACCCTTGCCAATCACTTTTGTGGACCATTCTTTGAACCATGAACCCTTGGTTGGGATTTTCTCTTTTAATAATCAATTCAATACAATGAGTGATTCATAGAACAGCTTATGTTGCCGAGCAGTGTGTACCAGCATCAATGGACCCCATTAGACACCCTCTATGATTCGCAGCCCAAGGTGCTTGCGCTGCTGTACCTGCATTTAAACATTGTGCGATACGGCCAGCGCAGATTCAGAGTCTCTGACCCGAAGACCTGTAACCAGTTACCGGCAGATGATCGGAATCCATCTTTGAGTCTGTGCCAGTTTTGCAAGAGACTTAAAGCAGTGTTTTTCCAAGGAGCTTACTGTGTGTTTTCGTGATGAACTGAACTCATAAAAGTGCACGATGAAACATGTTCAGACTTACCTAACCTTTTTCGGATTTGACATTATAACATCATGATGTATGTCATGGTCATCAAGAATGCCGCGTAAACATTTCTAAAAATTAACTATTACCATGAGACCAGAGACGTGCGGTCAGGGGAGGCAGGGGAGGCAGAGCCTCACCTGTCATACGCTAATGAAAATAACTGTTACGAAAAGTAAATAATAAAATAAATATGAAGATTTTTCCACTGATTTGTGTTATAAATGTCATTTCTATATGATTCCAATAATTTTTTCTAGTCAAAATCGCCAAATTTGCGGAGCTTCGCTGCAAATACAGAGAGAGACGAGAGGTGAGGCAGCGACGAGCTCAGCCTCCCCTCTGATTGCCCAACCCCTCAGAAACTGGATGGAGCGCGGGCAATAAGCGCGTGCCTGGTACTATCTCTCTGTATGTCACCAATGTAATGTTTGTAGACCCCTTCATTTCATGTCCTCGCCTTCCATAGTCTAGGTAACTTATTTCACGTATGTGTATAAATATATTTAGGCTCGCTGGTCTCGTCATGAAACTGCAATGGAAAAGCACCAGGGGAGGCAGCTATCACATCTGCCTCACTGAGTGGGGCGTGTCAGACCCGCCTCCCTCAGTGAAAACACGCCCCCCTCAGTTAGGCGGCTATCACATCTGCCTCACTGAGGGGGGTGTGTTTTGAGCCTGCATAATTGACGCTCGCTCTCCCTCCACGTTAGCCAGCTCTAGCAAAAAAATTCCAGCGGCTGCAAAAATGGAAAACGTTATATCTAACCTTAAAAATTTCTCAAAATTGGACTTTCAATCAAAACAGTGAGTGAAAAACAATGGAGGACCAATGCCCGAGCTTAAGGACCTACTTCAAACGAAGGGACAGAAAATAACACGGTCGTTTCAAATGGAGTGGTACCAACGAAAAGACTGGCTGTGTGGCTGTGCTACGAAGAATCGCCTTTGTTGCTGTCCCTACCTTCTGTTCTCCGCTACCGACAACGTTTGGACTAACGCGGGATTTTGTGACTTGAAAAATCTACCTAGGAGCCTAAAAAAAAATGAAACATCGACAACTCACATTCAAAGCCAAATTGCTTTAGAAACTTTTGGAGCTTCAAGGATAGATCTGGCTTTGAACAGCGGAGATTAAATATCAGCATCCACAATGCTAAGATAAAGGAAAACCGACAGGTTTAAAAAAAAACCTTATTAATGCGACCTGCTTCCTAGCCAAGCAGGAATTAGCATTTCGTGGTAACGATGAGAGTGCAAGCTCTTCTTATCGTGGCAACTATGTAGAGCTATTACCGGCTTTTGCTGAGAAAGATTAAAAGTAAGCTAGACATTTGGAAACATCCACTGTGTTTTCTGCCTTATCAAACAGAATACAAAACGATTTAATCGAAGCAGTCGGTGATGTAATTAGAAAGGATATCAAAGAGGAGATGAATGCAGCCCAATTTGTTGCAGTCGAAGTAGACGAGACAACGGATGTCACAAACAAAGCCCAGGCCTCTGTAATGTTGCGTTATGTGGCTAAAAGTGAGGTGACTTGTGAGGTGAGGGAGGCGTTCTTGGGATTTGATTATGTCAGTGATGACAGACAAGCACCGGCTATTGCTGATTATGTTTTGTGAGTGTTGGGGAAATACGATTGCGTTGAAAAGCTGGTAGCTCAGACTTATGACGGAGCCTCTGTGATGGCATCAGATCTTAATGGGGTGCAGGCCAAGATTAAAGAAAAGGTACCTAAAGCCACGTTTACCCATTGTTATGCATACACATTGAACCTGGTGCTCTCGCATTCAGCAAAATGTATGCCTGAGTGTAAAGTTTTTTAAAACAGTTGAGGGAATTTCGACGTGTTTCAATAAGTAGACCAAGCGCACCCACCTCCTGGACGATGTTGTGAAGCGACGTTTACCAAGAGCAGCGCCCACGAGATGGAGCTCAAATTCTAGACTAGTTCAGACGATCAGCATGTACCAATCTGATCTGCGTGCTGTGTTCCGGATAATGAGCGAAAATCCCAATGGTTGGGACAATGACACCCTGATGATGGCCGCCGGATATGATCTCTGGCTGTCAAAAGCATCAACCTGCTTCTTCATAATGGCATATGAGGGCATTTTCAATGAAACCGATGCACTATTGTGTGTGCTGCAGAATAAAGTAATGGACATTGGATTCTGCTGTGCCTGAATCCGCGACACAATGGGAGTTGTGGAACGCCAGAGACAAGCGTTTGACAGTTTCTATGATCGATTCGAGCAGAAATGCGTCACACTTGGCCTGGCAGACAATGCCCGAAGTAAACAGCCGATCAGAGATGAGAGGAAAATAATGTTTTATAACATTCTGGACAATATTAATGTTCAAATGAAAGCTAGGTTTGATCATTTCGGTGAGCTAACTTTGCTTGGTTTAGTTGATTGCACGAAATTTATGAAATGTCACAACATTTCGATGACACAAAACTGCAGAGCCTATCAAATATGCAAGGTACTTTGACTTTGTTAGACTAAAGGCTGACCTCATCGGATGAGTATAGTTCACAAATAGTGAGGAACGAAGGCAAATCACTCGGACAGCTCCTCAGATTTTTGGCCCAGAACGATCTGATGCCGACGGTTCCCGAGGCGACAAAGTTACTCCAGCCGGTGCTCACTATACCAGCCACAACAGCGTCCGTTGAAAAGTCGTTCTCTGCTTTGAAACGACTGAAAACATACAGTCGGAATCGGACTGACCAAGGACGACTTTCATCCCTGGCAATCATCTCTATTGAGACGGAGAGACTTTTAAAACTAAAAGAGAATAAAGAGGAGTTCTACAACAAAGTCACTGACATATTTGTCCAGAAGGAAAGACCATGCAATATATTTTTTCATTTGTGTTGAATGAGTATGAATAGTGGAACTGCATTCACCAATAAAACGTGAATCGAATGCGTACCTGACCTGTATGCGTGTGTTGTAAAGAATGCTGATATTAAATATGAAACATACGGCCGCCTAACCAATAGTCATTGTGCAACCTGCCAATTTAATGGTGAATTTAAGCTACCTCTATCGGGTTCATATATGTGTAAATCTGGCTCTGATACTAGCCAGTGCCTCCCCAACCATTGACCTCACCGCACGCCACTTCATGAGACAAATATACATTCAAAGCATCAAATCTAGACAGCTGTTAGAAGCCATGGTACGGTGTCTCACTATAACTACACAGCACACATATTTTCCGAATATCTAATCTATTGTGCACTTGCTGTATTTATTATAATATGTATTTTCATAGCTTTGAAACCCACTAATCATCTCTGTATGCAGCATTAGCTTTCAATTCATATGTAAATGAAACTGCTTGTAATGTGTGCATTTATTGATGAACAAACAATAAACGTGTAATGGGCAGGTGTCTTTTAATGTCTGAGGTTGAATATAAATGAACCAGTTCAAGCAATTACTCAGATAAATACACGGTTCAGTCCCTTTCAGCTATCCGAAGTCACAATTACAAACCAACGCATTAACAACCATTGCAGCCTCGTAACACTCGCATGCCAAAATTCCATTATATTGATCTCAAGCTCAAATGGAATCTCACACTTTCCCACACCTACGATTCGCACGGTTGGCTATGTATGGTGCGAACGAAGTTCACCATACACTTGGCAAATTACATCAGCATACAACATGCATATTTTTCAAGATGCATCGGAGGTGAAAGAACACATATATAAACATCAAGTGGCCTCTCCGCCTCTCCATGCCAGGCTGTTTCGTTTGTGCTGTCATTAAATCTAACAATGTGTGCTGGAGAGTTTATTATTCTGAAGTACAGCAGGGAAGTGGAAGCTTTCCACTGCGCTGTTATGATTGCGATTTGTAACTCTGATGGGTTTTCTGGGGTGTACCGCATGTTGATTGGCATTGTCTGACATTTCACTCCACGAGCTTGGAGCTTCTTCGGAAAATATATTTCAGGATATTATTTTGAGGAGATGAATTCCGTCAAGATGTTTCCAGCACAAAGAGCGTCGGACATCGTGCCGAACAATACGGAGTACATCCCGACAACACATCGGGGAAGCTAAGCACAGCTGCGACAACCTACATGGCAGCTTGTGTTGCGACCGAAACGTCGTGTTCTTTTATTACTTTTTTCTATCTACGTGACTTTACCGAAAGAAACAGAGAGTATCGATTCCTGCAGTCACGAAAGTTTTGAATCAAGAATGGCAGTCTTACTATGTACGACTGGGCCGGAGGCAGAATTTTTGTTCAATATTCAGGTCGACAGCGAATTTAGGGTTGAGTAAGAGGTGTGATATGTCACACTGTGAATGCCAGGCATGAATATCGCCATGGGGTTCCACCTGCAATTACGTTTGGTCCACTTCAGAAATTATATATAGAAACCTGACAACATAAAACTACTCAAAGACTATGTTAATTTCTAATCTGGATTGGAAGATGAATGAATGAACTTGGAAAATATAATAATTAATTGAACTATTTTATTTTATTTATACCTACGTGACTTTACCGAAAGAACCAAAGAGTATGGATTCCTGCAGTCACGAAAGCTTCAAAGCAATATTGAACTAAAGTTGCTTATGTCTAGGAATGCATGATACATGATTATGTCTAGATTAAGAACTCATTTCTTTGAACTGCTTTTTGCATTGTCACGGTTGGCTACGTACGGTGCGAAAGAAGTTCAATGTTACATATGTAGTGTAATAGCGTCAGTTGGTGGACAGCAGCGGCAACTGTGGTGGACAGACAGTACACATGCCAGTGAGGGTGTGTGCGGGGTGTGGGCAGGGCGGAGGAACTGGGGCAAGGGTCACGGAGGACCCTGTCTGGAGGCCCCTGGAACCTGCTAGCGGGTTCGAGAAGGGAGGTGCGGAGAGCGGAGCCAGGCCGCGCTGGGAGCATAAAAGGAGCTGAGAGGGGGAGCTGGAGGCTGCCGGTTTTGGGAATGGACCCGTCTCGTCGTTGCTGTCGTCTCGTCGCCGTCGTTTCTAAACGTCTTCGCTGGATATTTCGCTATGAAGGATAGTAGTTGGCTATCTCAGTCAGCGCCGTCAGTGTTAGAAGGCTAGTGTTGTGTACAGGCTAGAATGAGCTACTGTGGAGAGTGTGTGGACGAGACCGTGAAAGTTGTTAATTAAGAAAGTGCCTCCGAGAAATTATGTCTCTGAATCGTTTACACGACACGTACATGCAGTTACCACCATCACCTGATGAATGCAATAACAATATCGCAATGCAATAACAATAGTACAATGTAATAACAGCATTACAATGTGATACAAGTATTACAACGTGATAACAGTACTGCAATGGAAAGATGCACGGTTGGAAACATGGAACATTGATTAGTGCGCGTATTAATCGTCATCATTTTTTAACCATCCTACTTGTGAACGTTCGGTCGTACTTACTAACCGGAACCGTGGAACTATTTTGTTGGGCGGAACGATCCTCCTTCTGACAAACAAACCAGCATCAGGACTCAAGGTAAATGAAACAGATTTTGTTTTTTTTCACGTGACTTTATTTTATGGTGTATATACAATGCAGTATGTATTCCTTTTACGTTGAACCATAATACATTTTATAACACTGGCCGTATGCACAGTTAAATATGTAATTCCGAGATACAAATATATCAACTTACGAACGGGTCTAAGGAACGTAAACAATTCGTAAGTCGAGTAGTATCTGTATTTGTTAATACTGTCAGCACACCCTCGAGTCCCTGTGGTGACTATAGAGACAAAGCGAGTTCAATGCAGTCATACTTAGGCGTGTTCCAGCAGTCATCTACTGAGACCTAAATAATAGGTCTATTTATACTCAATTAAATTAGAGTGTATTTTCAAAGGATTATCCATGGTCATTCACTGGGGAATATTTCAACAATACGGTATAAAAATGTTCTAGAGGGTTTTTTTGTGATGGGGCAATACTGTGATATAAGAGACACAGTAATCGTATTGTTAGATTAACAAAATATTGTAATGTCACGATTAAGGTGGTGCATTTTATTTTTCTCAAATGTTTAAATAGCTAACAAAATATTTGTGACTTAATAATTGAAGTTTAACAACAATAATAAAAGTTTTAAAAAAATGCTGTGACCGAGGTATTGCTTTGTAAAACGCTTTCCGGAGCAATTATGGCACAGTGATTACATGATAATACCATTTCTGACAGCACGTGCATTATAAGAATTGCAGGTTTGTAAGTCACATTAAATAGAAGATTTCTGAAACTGAAAGGCTTGTGTTGGATTTAACTGCAGTTGCAGAACTTGAAAAAATATTTAGCCATACTTGAATATGTCATCGCAGAAAAACAAAATGATAAAAATGTTAAATACAATTTCAGATGCGAAACTGATATCGTGATCATTGTAATGCAGTAGAACTCAAATAACACGCCCTCCAATAATCCACGCATCCTAACATTTGCAACTCCCATAATCTACGGGGGCGGAGATCCTAAGATCTGTGTTTTTACCCCAGATTTTTTTCATCTCTTCTGGAAACGGCTAATTCCTCTCATACCTTTATTTATTTATTCTAGGCATTGTGCACTTCATAGAGACTGGCTTGGGTTTTTATAGTGCACGACAATGACCTTTTTTCAAAAGCCCCATGTACCCCTGCTCTTAAAAAAAACACATTTTGGTAAAGCCTCGCAACACAGAGACACCATTTTGAAGCTCTCTGTTTCCGTCACCAAAACACGTCTCTCTCCGACATGGCTCTGCGAGCGGTGTTCTTTTCGCGAGAGTGGTGGACTGCCGAGAGATAAGCGGAGCTGCAAAGAGGTAAATGGAGCTGCAAAAAAAACAGCTGCAGATACAAATCCGAGCTGCAGGGGGAGACAATTGGGGCTGCAGAGACAAGCGGAGATGCAGAGAGAGAGAGAAGCAGATATGCAGAGAGACAAATGGAGCTGCAGAGAGACAAGTGGAGATGCATTGAGACAAGATGAGGGATGTAAGAGTTTAGTTTACATCACACAGGCTAGCTCTGCTAGCATTCTCTGTAGAATAGGAACGGATTTTTTTTGCATTTCGAACGTTTCCAGATATAAAACATTTCATTTATACCTGATGATGATTGCTTGTGTCGCAATCGAAACGTCGTATGGTAGTGTTTAATTTATTATTTTCTCTTTATTCGTGACTTCACCGAAAGAACCAAAGAGTAATTCCTGCAGTCACGAAAGCTCCAAATTAAGTATATAAAACATGTTATGGTGAACGAGCTTTTTCGGTGGCTGCCCCTCGTCTGTCGAACAATATTGCCACAAAACCTGGTCTGCAGTCATTTCCGTCGATCACTCACTTTAAATCACGACTTTCAAGTAAATTCCTGCCGAGCTGCCAATGTGTAAAGAGTTATACGAGGTACAAATATGAATTGCCTGTAAGCGACCTTTTTTGTGAATGCTATGTTTTTGTATTTCCTCAATATAATGCCATCGTGTTTTAGGCCGTATTTGTATTATAATTAATATGGCAGATTTCCATGAGTAATTTTAGAGATACAGCATGCTTTTTAATAATAATCTATGTTAAAATGTTTTCATATTGCAATTATGATTTACTATCTATATTTTATTTTGCATATCTGTTGTTCTTTATTATTGATTTATTTTACCGTGACTTGCTGCATGTGTCGGGAAAAAGCGGTGTTGTTTTCTTGTTGATGAAACCCGATTTAAGAGCTTCCTGGCTCACAGGGTAATTTAAAACAAACTGAATAATGCAAAACACTTTAACATACAAATGTATGGGAGATTTGCTCAATTTGGGTATTGGAACAAACATGGTGAAACACCAACACTCTCATCTACATTTTTTCCCACCAAACTGCGGAGCAGTGAGCGACGAGCATGGCGAGCGATTTCACCAGGACATTGCGACAATGGAGAAACGCTATCAGGGAAAATGGAGCCCATCAATGTTTGCAGACTATTGCTGAAGAGATGCTCCATTTAATGAATACAAGAGACAAGCCAAGAAGCGCCGAGTAGACACTGAATGAAGACTAAACTATGTACTTAGATATACATAATAGTTTTTTGCCTTTTGTTTTATAATACATTTTATTTATATAACCCTTTTGCTGATTTTTTAACTATTACATGAACAGGACAGGTGACATGTTATCATGTAAAGCAACCATAAGCACATGAAAAGACCTAGGTTTACAATTTGTGAGTCAAACTCTACTATCTACACTATCTACATAGACGTAAAATGTAAAAAAAAAAACTTCAATATCTTGGGAACAGTAGCCAATCAGTTGTTTTAATTGTCATATTTTAATTCAGTACATACAAATCCTTAATAAACAGCACATTTCATCTCTGAATGAGACGACGTCTAAAAATTGTAGACCAGCGTTATCTATGACACGTCATGACGGTGTGAAAATTGTGTTGCAGATTACAGGTTTAATGTTCGTGGTGAACCGCTGACTGCATCCACAAGTACTGTAGGTGCCCACATATAGCGCCGTTGATTTTTGTATTTCTGCTTCATCGTGAGAATATATTATGGTATCTTATGAAAAATGTATATCACAGGAACCCTTATTATAAACCTGACCTTAAACACATACAAAAACGATAACAACAGATATTTGTTTTATTTTACCAGGTAAGGCCCACTGAGCTATTTCGATCTTTTTTCAGAATTGTCCTGGCCACAAATGATAGCTCAACGAAGTGGCTTACCATGTGGAAATGTATAACAGTCAAATACTCTAAACGCACGTTTTTCTAAATGTGGAGGAAAAACTGGAGGAGCCGGAGAAAAAGCCGCACGACGACAGAGAGAAACACGCAAACTCCAAGTATACAGGCAATCAGGTTCTGGATCGAACCCACGGTGGTGCCCTGATGTTGCCGACTCACACTCCTCCTCCCTCCTCCTCCACCACCACCACCATAAGTCACATGCATCTTCATGTATAAGCCTGACAACATTATTTCGGAGCAATGTTCTTCATCTTAAAACTATGGCAAAAGGTAAATTGAACAACACATATGTTGATAAAGAAATGTATTCAAGTCATAATCAGCCTTAAGCAAATATCATGATTGTTTTGAAACGCTTTGTGACACAAATGATGACATTGACACAGTGGGAACATTTGTATTTCAGGCCATTTTACTTTTAAGAATTCTAATGATTTATAGCTGATTTCTTCAAACCAGTCATTTACATGGTGATTTTGTAAAGCAATCACCCGCATATTATTATTATGTCTTGCAGATAAAATGTAAAGCTGATTGAAGTAGCGCACGCCTGGAATGCGATAGGGGATCCTTCTATATACGGAACAGTAAGTTGCTGAATAGTCTCTAAAGCGATTTTTTATTTGTCCAACCCTATGTTTCCAGTGACTTCCATTATATAATCGGAGATACGTTCCTACGGAAGAAAAAAAACTTGTCTGCAAGGCGTATTAAAACCGGACTTAATGCAATACATCTTTTCAAAGGACATTTAACAGAAAATCGATTTATTTATGATAAATTATATAAAAAAAACTAAAAAAACAAGTCGTGAAATAAAAACGCTTTCCAGGTAGTCCAAGGCAATTGCTTTCCGGTCTCTTTTTTGTACCTCTGCTATCACCTGCACTTGATGGTCTCTTTCCAAACATCCTGACTTACTTTTAGAGCAGTAAGAACGTTACGAACGGCTGAAATCCTGCATATTTCATTACTGCACCAGGCGTAATTAACACAAAGGATGGAACCAAAATGAGCCGAGCCAGAGCGATGGAATCGAGAGTGCAGGGGAACCAGCACATTGCCAAAAGTGCTCCACGCAAGCCACTTACAGCAGCAGCAGCATGGCAAAAGGCAAATATCTCCTCGTGTAGCCTTAACAAGACTGTTGGGGCAAGTGCTGTTAGCGAGCACCTATGAAGGTCGGCACGGCATGGCACAGCCACCTACGAGGAGGTAGGTAGCCAACACCACGCCCGGCCGCCTACAGCGCCGAGAAAAAGGTTTGTGAACCCCTTAGGATTTCACATATTTTACTTATTTCAAACCTAAAATGTTATTAGATTTTAATCTAAGTCCTAATAATAGATAAAGATAACATGATTGAACAACATCATGGGACCTCCTTTGCCAGTATCAAAATATGATCATAGGTTTTCCCCTTTTTTCTGGCAACGAAACAGGTGTAAAGATGTTAAAACACCAAACTGAAACCTTTTACTAGAAATCATGTCTACATTAACCACAATGCTTGTGGTCAGAATGCAAACAAAAAACATACTCTGATAATATATGCATTGTCCTTGAAACTGACATATATATGCATTGTCCTTGAAACTTGGCGTCCTCTGGTCTAACACCATTTGAGACGAGGCTCAAAGAAAAGCTGTCTTTGGTGTGGGCCAATCAGTTTCAAGGACAATGTATCAGAGTATGTTTTTTGTTTGCATTCTGACCACACGCATTGTGGTTAATGCAGACATGATTCCTTGTAAATTATTTCAGTTTGGTGCTTTAACATCTTAACACCTGTTGTGTTGCCAAAAAGAAGGGGAAACCCTGATTGAACAAATTACACAGAACAACATGACACTCTTTCAACATTTATTTATCCTCAAATGATTCTACATTCAATAACCACGTGTGAAAAAGTATGTGAACCTTTAGATGTAGTCACTGGTGACACTCCCTTGAGCATCAATGACTACAACTAAGCGTTTCCTGTAACCGTTGGTCAGTCTCTCAGATCGGATTTGAGGAATTTTGGTCCTTCAACCCGGTGACATTTGAGGGTCGCCTTCCATGGACAGTTCGCTTCAGGTCCTGCCACAACATTTCGATGGGGTTTAGGTCCGGACTTTGACTAGGCCATTGTAAAACGCAAAATTTCATCTACTTCTTATGCAGATCTATTTGCATGTTTAGGATCATTGTCTTGCTGCAAGACCCACTTTCGGTTCAGCTTCTGCCCACGGACGAATGGCCTGACATTCTCGTCTATAATCTTCTGATACAATGCAGAATTCATGGTCGTATCAATGACGGCAAGCCGCCCAGGTCCTGAGGCAGCACAGGAGCCCTAAACCGTCACATTCCCACCACCATGCTTGGCAGTTGGGATGAGGTTCTTCTTTTTGAAAGCACTGTTTGTTTTCACCAAACATAACGTTTCTCATTCCTTCCAAAAAGTTATATCTGTGATTCGTCTGTCCAGAGAAAATTGTTACAGAAGTCTTGTGGATCATCTAATGTGCTCTTTGGCGAACTTCGGATGGGCGGCAATGTTCTTTTTGGAGAGCAGTGTTTTTTTCCTTGCTGTCTTTCCATGAACAGTGAGTGGCCTGCAGATTACTGGATGGGTTATTTGTGACATCCTTGATTATTTTTCTGCTTTGTTCTTGAAAAGATTTTGGTAGGACGACCGCTCTTGGGTAGAGTGACTGTGGTCTTGAACTTTCTCCAATTGAACCTTATGGCGGGACCCGGGGTCCCCAATAAACGGAAGTAAAAATCTCAATTTATTTATTTATTTCTGGCGACTCCATCCCACCACGCACATAAACGCCGTGACCTACCAGATATCAATCCTCTCGTTCTTCACCAAGCACCCGTCGTTGCCAAATTGCCATAGTCATAAACAAAACTTTGAAACTTTAAAAAGCGCATCGTGTAGAGCTCACCGAGAGGTATAGATTGCCGTATCGTTCACCTTCAACAGACATACATTGACGTCGCAACACAGTCTATGTAATAGCTGGGGGCTGATGGGACCCCGGGGTCCCGCCATAAGGTTCATTTGTAGACTATCTGTCTTACAGGGGATTGGTGGAGCCCCAAATCCTTAGAAATGGTTTTGTAACCCTTTCAGGACCGATGAGCATCAATAATTATTTTTCTGAGGTCCTCAGAGATATATTTTGATCGTGGCACGACTTGTTTCCACACGCACCTGTATGGTGAAGACCAAACTCACAGTTTCTGATCTTAATATAGGGTGGGGCCTCCCAAACTCATCTCTGAAGATCTAACTAATTTTTTTAACACATGATTCGAAGTATTCCCTTAATTGAGCTAATTAAACCAGGGGTACAACCTATTTATATTTTTTTCATCAAACGACAGCCTATGCAATGTTTAATTCACTGCCCCCCCGCCACCGTTCACGCGGGATTTTTTATTTATTTGCGAAATATCTGATATTGATTTGTCGTATAACGAGAGATGACTTTACTGTGGAGGCTGAGTTGAAGTGTCACAATGCTGCAAAATCCCCTTACCTTGGGCATCGAGGTACTGTATACACCCTGGCTTGTCAGAAGAAGGCTGTACAGAAAAGTGTGGACTAATAATGTTTGTCCCTATTGTATGGGATAGTGTTGGTGCATCACACACACGTGGGTTTTCTCCAGTTGCTCCAATTTCCGCCCATACCTATGAAGACGCATTATTTGGCTGAAAACATCTTAACATATAGAGGTCTGCAGAGCTCGGGCAATTGTTGGTACCGGCTTACTACCTGGCTGCCTTCCAGCTTGTCTGTGGTTCCTCATGAAAATGGGAAAATATGTTTGTCTTTTAACTATTTTCACTGTATGTAATTTTGCATTTTCAATATGGCTTACACTGACATCTGTGCTATACCAGTGGGTTCTCATATTGTTTTCAGTCAAGTTTGTCAGTTTTTTTTATATACAGTACAGTGACATTTAACACGCCATTTTTAAAGTCCAAAATATATCTATTGACACAATATTCCCTGACGTAATATTTTCCCCTTGTCCATAAATGACGTCACGCAATTTTGGACGATTTTTGACCCCCCCCCTCATCACATAGCGTCACAAAAAGTCAGATCCCCCCTCAAATATGATGTCACAAAGCTCTGCCCCCTTCAAAAAAGAAAACATGCTTCAAATCGCTCTAAACTATTGTCATTGTAGTGCGTATTTAATGTGGCACTGCACTTTGATGTTGTAGGAGAAAACATTTATTAAAATGTCTATTTAATTAAGTAGAACGTGTTGTCTATATTTATTTAAAGTTGCGCATTTTGACGTGACGTCACATTTCTCAACCCCCCCCTCCTCGTCACATATCGTCACAAATGTTTGACCCCCCCCCCCCCCACCTAGGTGCGTGACATCATTTATGGACGGCCCCTTATTTGAGTACAGGTGTCTGAGACAGGCACCAGGTATTTTGTGACGAAACGGATTATGTAAGCACTGCTGGAGTCTGGAGGAGAACATGGCAGATAAGTGTTGTAAATATTATTATACAAAACGAGTTTGCGCTGAGTAGGATGTGTGCAGGATAGAGGAAGGGCCGATTACTGAAACTGGCATTGGAATGGTCTCTACAAGTCTGGCGACCAAAGGGAAAAGACCAGATGTTGGGATTAATGATTGGGTGGCAGCCGTGGGATCTGGAGGGTTGAAAGCATTGGTGAGCTGAGAGGGCATCAACAGCATTGGCCATGATGATCTTGAGGTTTAATTTGCATGCTATATCAACCGTTGCTCTGTTGCCAACCGTATGTTATAATGTCCCTCGTGGGGACATTTTAATATTTGCGGCAAGCCATTGTCTCCTGATTGTGCCACTACTGCCGTGCAATCCTGTGTCTGAAAGGAGTGTCTCGTAGTGGTCAAGTTAAGTACTGATTCAATGGTTACATTCGATATCAGTCAACAACTACATGAGGCAGAATCCCAGTAGTGGAGACACGCATTCATCTCACTCCATTAAAAATACTAAATACAGCCCGTTGTCAATTCACTGCTGGAGGAAGGCCACTCCATGCCATGTCAGTCATGGAGGCTATTTGACACGACTTAACTATGCCATTCAGTACGGGTTGGTGAAGGGGGTGGGAGATGTCATGAGCAGTTCAGATATCATTCGTCACTAATGTTAGCTGTAGCTGGGAATCGAGCTCAGGTCACCAAGTTCATATGGTAGTGGTAAACCACTGCTCGGCCAAATTAGCATGCTTTTTACACAGGATGTGAACCTGTGTTACTTTAAAAATGAGTAGTATTACTTTAATTTGTTCTTTTAAATAGACATTTGTTTTAAGACAATGAATGTTGTCTAAAATTATGTTTAATCAATATTCTCAATATTAAGCAATTTAATTCTGCAGAGACGTAATATATGTCCTTAATCTTTGCTATATCATGGGAAAAAATGCTGATGACAGCATTTAATACTGAAATAAGCATGATTTTTTATAGTGAACTAATATCACAAAATATATCCTTAATCGCGTTTGAGCCCGTCCAATCATCTCAGCTTAAATTAGAATAATATTACTGTCAAAACCATACATATGCATATATATTACATTCCTTCAACACGTCCGTATTGTAATTTATATGTTGTGTTTCGTCGTCCGGCCAAGTGGAGATTGAATGGGCTTATTTTTTCATATATGTGGTTTTGCGGACTGTGCTTCTCTTATAAATAATGCCTCGAGCAGTGGAGGCCTGTGGGAAAAAATGCCTGGTTGCTTTCGGAGCCCGGAGTGTGAAGAATGGCAGAGGGGTGATTTGAGTCACGGGACTCGGCATTTTTTACATTCGTCCATGAAATTATACGTTGTGTTAAAAGGTCAAATTCATCTACGTTAACGAAAATAAAATGACTTCACCTTCAAACGGTTGTCTGGACAAACGATGGACACAGGATTGCATCGCTTAGCGAACAGCTTGTTAATAAAGGGTGCTTTATTGCCATATTGTTTGTGAATTCCAAAAAACAACACTTAAATGCCTATTAATACATGTGATTGTATCCAGAGTAGATTGTTTTAAATCGTTCAGTCAAATCATAGGCGTGGTATGAATAAATACATTATAAAAAAACATATAAAATCACCAAATCAAGAGCAGAACATGATGATGATGGCTTGTTAATTTTGAAAACACATTCTGGTTGTGCGCACAAGTGTGTTTGCTATTTAGTGACGTTTTTATTTCCTTCTTGCAAGACAACGTAAAGTAGATCCTGAGGCTATGTGGTTCTTGTATGAATATTATGTCTGTCTGCATGTATGTATGTATGCGCGCATAATGTTTTTTTTTTAATATACAACATATACGTTGTACATTTATAAAATGTTGTAATCGTATCTGCTCAATCCTTTGTTCATACCTGCCTGGGTTGTTTTCAATTTGTAGAGGTTATCAATTGTATGTGTTGATAGGTGTCATAATTCATGAAGGCAAAAGAAGCATAGCCCAAAATTTTTTTTGAGTTTAAGTTTCCATTTATGAGGTATAACCCTGTGAGCCATGCGGCTCTTGACTCGGGTGCAACCGCAACAAAGCAAAAACATGAACAAGAAACATCTTAAAGTGAATACACGCAACAGAAAAATCCAGGAAAAAACAGCAAAGTCTTCCAGAAAAAACACCGCATTTCAACGCTGTGTGCAAAAATACCAGTGGGATGCAAGTCAAACAATAACAACCATAAGACAATGTATATTAAAGTTATCAGGCTAACTCTGTACTACAACAAACAAACATGGCTAAACCAAAACGTTTCAAATCACCAGAATAAAGCTATAAAAACAATGTAACAGTGATCATAGGAACTGTTATTCAAATGTAACAATAAACGATATGCATAACATGTACGACCAAACTTTGCAGCCATAGCTGGCTGCATGCGTCACTCCATAACAGCAGGAGTATCAGTAGTAGAATAAAACATTGTCAATACACCTTTAAAGATCAGCACACTATAATCAAAACTCAAGATCATACTTTTCAGCGGTCATTTGGAATGATACATTTGATTTCAGGCCATTCTGAATAGCAGTGGCAGCTAGGGGTGTACAATTCCTCTCGAGCAGTTTTGAGTGAAGATCTCACAGATAGTGATCCATATTCTTAGGTTTTTTCGGTAAAGTCACGTAGGTAAAACATCAAAATTAATGAAAATGAAAATAAAATAAAAACAAAAATCACGACGTTTCGGAGGCAACACAAGTCTCCGTCATCAGGTGGGACCGTCACAGCCGAATTAGCTGCATCAAGTGAGGCAATGATTCAAGAAGTAATCCCTTATAAGCAAGTTGAAGGAGGGAGGAGAGGGGGGGGCTCATCAGAATGTGGTAGCCAATGAATGGAACGTATCGGGAGGGAGGGGGCGGGGCTCAAAGACAGCACGGAGTGCTAAGTACAACGCATCAGGAGGTGGAGGGGGGCGGGGCCAAAACAATGGACGACGGCTTGGACGCGGTTGCTGCTGCACACGCCAACACAATGGACAGAGAGGGGGGAGGGGAGGTCTGATACACATGATAGACAAAAGAACGAAAATGCCCATGTTTATACCAATGCTGGCTGAACAATGAAGAGAGCACTGCCAAAAAATAACTGGGGATGTTAACACTCGGTAAAGTAAAGTAAAATAGTGCCTGTCAGATAAGATGGTCCAAAAAAGTGTAATTAAGTCTTTTTTGTGTGGTTGATAACATCTTTCCAATTGTAATAAAAGACTTGACCACGATGTCTGGCTCAGTGTCCTTTATTTGGTTCGTACTGTATTCCCACACGGCTGTCTTTACTCGTTCAGTCTCCACGGTGCTGACTCCGATGTCGCTCCAGTCCACAACAGCAGCCCCGCTGCTGTTACTCTCACACAGCCCCTTTTGGCTGTACTCGCTGCAGCTCCTCTCTCCTTCGTCCACTCCGCAGCTCTGACAGCCTCGTGCTGTCTCTCTCTCTTCTCGCTCCTGCCACTCCTGGCAGCCACACCGCTGCCTCTAACACACAGCCCTTCTGGCTCTCTTCTCTGCAGCTCCACACCACTCTGTAGCTCCCTCCTGTCTTCGGGGTTGGCTCCCGCTGGCCGACGGTGCCCCCCTCTTCTCACTCGCCCGCGTGGCCTTACTCTTTTCCATTCACACCCCGACTGACTTCCCCTTCCGGTTTACCCGCTTAAGGAGCCGAACCTTCCACCCACGTCACGTGACTCCACCTCCCATGACGTCACATCCGGAAGGTCGCTTACGCCCGCATTACACAATGATTACTAAGTTTGTACCCATCATCACGGTTGAAATTATGTCTGTGTTTGTATATTTGTATGGCTTCGTGTACAAACCTTTGATGGTAGCCGGGAGGTTTGCAGAGAACCTTGGTCTCGGAAAAGACAATTTCATGAGAGCCCACCGAGTTGTAGCAATGATCGGCAACGGCAGAAGAATCAGTTCTGCCGTGTTTCAGATCTGACTTGTGCTCGCGGACACGATCAGAAACATGACGTTTCGTTTCTCCAATGTAGCAATCACCACACATGCAACTCAATTTGTAGACTCCAGGATACTGTAAGTCAGGAACGACATCCTTCACAGATGGAATCAGATCACGGATTTTATGCACTGTACTGAATCGGACTTGGATCTTATATTTGTTTAGAATTTTGGAGATCTTTTTGGTCACGCCTGCTATGTATGGTAACGTGATGGTTTTGGTCGGAGTTTCAAGTGGCTGTTTCTCTCTGTCCATTGTGTTGGCGTGTGCAGCAGCAACCGCGTCCAAGCCGTCGTCCATTGTTTTGGCCCCGCCCCCCTCCACCTCCTGATGCGTTGTACTTAGCACTCCGTGCTGTCTTTGAGCCCCGCCCCCTCCCTCCCGATACGTTCCATTCATTGGCTACCACATTCTGATGAGCCCCCCCCTCTCCTCCCCCCTTCAACTTGCTTATAAGGGATTACTTCTTGAATCATTGCCTCACTTGATGCAGCTAATTCGGCTGTGACGGTCCCACCTGATGACGGAGACTTGTGTTGCCTCCGAAACGTCGTGATTTTTGTTTTTATTTTATTTTATTTTCATTAATTTTGATGTTTTACCTACGTGACTTTACCGAAAAAACCTAAGAATATGATTCCTTGCAGTCACGAAAGCTTCAAATCTAGATAGTGATCCAAGTTGCAGTTTATTGGCGATAGCATTCCAGACCCTGGGGGCATCAATAGAAAAGGCCCTTCCTCCAGTATTTGTACGGCGATAAGGAATGTGAAGCTGGTAAATGAGCGAAGACCTTTGGTCACATTTGTTCTTCGAAACAGTGAGGAGATCCAGCAGATATTCTGCTGATTTTTTTGTAAGTACATCGTGAATAAATAAGATCTGATGCACAAGCCGTCGATCATTAAGAGAAGTTAAGTTTGACCCAATGTAGAGATCGCAGTGGTGGGTCTTATATGGGCAGTTCTATGCAAATCTTAAGGCCGAGTGATAAATTGAGTCAAGCTTCTTCAGTATAGTACTGGGGGCTGATTTATATACGTTGTCACAGTAATCAAGTAGAGTGCAGTACGGTAGCTTTGATCAATTCAAGCGGGAACATAGGGGGGAAACAGTGCTTGTGTCGATACAGAAAACCATTTTTTTATTGTGTCTTTTACCAATATAATCAATGTGATCTTGAAAATTCAGTTTTCAATCAAAGATGACCCCAAGATACTTATAGATCTTGACTTGCTCTAATTGATGATTATTTAAGGAATATAATTGGGAAAATAACTTCCTGCTTTAGTCCTGGTGAGAAGCATAGCACCTTGGTTTTGGAGGTATTCAGGACTAGTTTAAGAGGAACTAGCTGATGTTGTAGTTTGTTGCAATCACCCTGGAGCTTAGCAATCACCTCATCCGGAGAGCGGCCAGCAGTAATCAGTATCGTGTCATCTGCAAACAGATTTACCCTGGAATGATCCAGGTCAGTGCCCAAGTCATTGACATTAAGAGAGAACAAGAGGGGGTCAAGGATGGAACCATGCGGAACCCCTTTTGTTATCTTAACACTGTTTGACCTCCAACCATCTGTGAATACAGTTTGGGTGCGAAAAGAGAGGTAATTTTTTAACCATTCTACTGTGTGTTTGGAGAAATGGGGGCAAATTAGTTTACTAAGCAGAGTGTTGTGGTCGACTGTATCAAAGGCTTTGGACAAGTCAAGAAAAAGACTGGCGCAGTACTGCTTATTATCAAGGCTACTGTAAATGTGATTCAGAGAGTCTAATGCAGCAGATGTCGTACTGTATTTTATTCGGAACCCAGATTGGTTTCGATGTAATAGATTGTTGTCGGACAGGAAACTGCTAATTTGGTAGTTCAATAATAAAAAAAAAATGTCATCAACGGGGACAAAATTGAGATAGGTCGATAGTTATTTGGATCATCTTTAGGGCCCCCTTTGTAAAGTGGACGAACATAGGAATGTTTCAATTCTACAGGTACTGATGCTTCTTTGATGGACAGGTTGAAAATATGGGCTGTAGGTTTGTATATTAGGTGACCAACAGTTTGCAGAGCAAAGACGAGAATACTATCCGCTCCAGTAGAGGAGGACCCTTTGAGGTAGGACAGTTGTTTCAGAACATTATTTTCGTGGATCGGCTGGAAACTAGATTCGTTTAATGTTTGGACAGGGGTATAGGAAATTGCATGAGCAGGGATGACTCCCAATACATTATCTAAAAGGTTAAAATTGTCGACTATTTTTTGGGGCTCTGAAAAATAGTCCCATTTCGGTTAAGCACAACGGGCAGATTATCTGTGTTGGATGCCTTTTCGATACATTTGATTGTTTTCCAGAAGATCCTGGCATTGCCATGTGTATCCAGGAGAGTGGAGGAAAAGTAAGCATTTTTTGCATGCCATAATCTTTTGATGCATCTATTCCTTAAAATCCTGTATTGTAGCCAGTCATTGACCAAATTACTTTTCTGAGCACATGCCCAAGCCTTGTCGCTAGTTTTCATGAGCTTAGTAATCAAAGGATCAAACTATGGTGGGCGGTTGCCTTTAATTTTAAATCTAACCAACGGAGCATGTTTGTTAAGAATTTGGAGAAACGTGTACCTGAAGGTCAAGCCGTAGTCAGGTTGGGGATATCACAGACCTTGTCAATATCCGAGTGAAGCACATCATTAGTAAATGCCTGTATGCTGAAGTGTCTCATAGAGTGCTTCTCAACCAGTTTAGGGGGGGCTTTTTAAATAACACACTCAAGGGCGGCAACATAGCACAGCAATACCACTTTTACGTCACAGCAAGAAGACCATGGGTTCACTCCCCGACTGGGCGCCTTTCTGCGTGGAGTTTGCGTGTTTTCCCCTGCTGTTACGCATGGGCTTACTCCTGGCTCTCCAGTCCCATCTCGTTAATGTAACCGGTGTGAACTTCCCTATAAGTGTGAGTTACACGTGGAATCACGTCACTCTTGTTATTTTATCTAGACGCGTGGTGCACAGGGGTCTGCCCATGCGACTGAATGTAACGTCGGTGAAACGCAATGGCCTACTTCAATTGTGACGTGCCCGGGTGAAGTGGGGTGGGGGGTTGAGCTATGCGGTGGTTGTGGCTTATTGGGAGCTAAATCTTGTCCTTGGTTGTTATTGTAGTGACCCTTCAAGAGCATTTTAGGAATAAAGTACTGCCGTATACCGGAATTCATCGTGCCTCATTCCTTGGTGCCGCACGGCCAATTCGTCAAGAAGGAAGGAAGGACCACAACACGTCGCAGAGACTTCAGGATCAGAATATTTATTTATCAGAATCAGAATCTGTATTTAGACTGGAGGAATCCGATGAGCTTATGAAGCTTTTTTTCAGCAGATGTCCAGTCGGGGGTAGGTCAGAACGTTACAACAACAAACAATGCAAAAACACGATAGGAGTGCAAAGTATCTGAAAGGTTAGCACATCACTTAAAAATATATACCAATAAACTTCACATTGTTTCTTATCTTAAAAGATTAAACCCACTGAGCTATTACTTAACCATAATATTGGCCCGAATTTTTATATAATAATTTTTTTTAATACATGTGTAGCAGATTAAACTGAGTCGCAGATGCACTTCTTAGAGGCAATACATTTATTACACCAAAACGTAATACATAAAGGGGTAGTTGCCCCTTTACCAGATAACAGCCTAGGGTGGTGGACCACCTGGCTAAACTACACTAACACACTGGGAGTTAGCTACAATGGACCGGACCCCGGCTCAGGTCCGGGTTCACGTGTTGGAGACTCTTCTTCGACGTAGAACGTAGATCTTCAGATGACAGTAGCAACGCTGAACCCCGGTCCCTGTGGGGACCCCACTTATATGCTCCCGGGTCGTGGCCGGCCCCACCCACCTTCGAGAGAGTCCGAGCTCTCTCTCGATCCTTCTCGTAGGATCTTTCCCCCCAGCCTGTGACCACCCCCTAGCCCCCACCTGGGGCCCCATGTAGACTTTAGCGGTCACGTGCCTTCGGGGTCAACCAGTGTGCCATGGCCCAGAGTAACCTTGTCCCTTGGCTGACACTCTCCCACTCCCTCCGGTAGGAGACAGCACTACACGCCACACGTGGTGCCACTGTGCTATCCCAGCGCTCACCGAGCCCTCACTAGGGCTGGTACTACACCCACCTACGGGGTGTCCGCGATGACAATGCATCGCACGCCGTGCCTCGCTAGAGCTGGCATTGCTCGGTGACATTCACGATGTTGCTACATACGTGATGCGAGTACATCGCACGCCGTGCCCCTCTAGGGCCGGCACCATACAGTGACATCCGCGATGTCACTACACATGTTTTTGTTTTCATATACAGTAATCAGTTTATATAATCAGTTATATATAATCCGTTTTTATATAATCAGCCTGTATTCTCATTATGATTATGATTGGAGAGAGACAGGGTCAGGCCGGTTACACATGTAATGACAGGGTGTCACCTGTCGGTCTGAAGGGGTAATCGCGGTTATGGGCAAGTTACGTCATGTGTCATGTCTAATTATGAGGGGGCGTATCTGGGGTAAATGTGAAAGGCGGAGTCAGTTGAGAAGCTCCAGGAACCTGCTCGAAGGTTCTGGAAGGGGGCATGGCCGGAGGCGGGGCTTGGCCACGCCAGGGTGTATATAAGGGGGACCGAACCAGAGGTTTGGTGCTGTTGCGGTTTCCGGGTCCTGGCTGTGTCGCTGCTCGCCGTCATCTCTCGTCGTCCGGCCACTTGGTTGATCTTCTGCAAGGCTCATATCGTCGCCGTCGCTCCGCTAATCAGACAGCTGTGTAGTTGGACGCCGACGATGGGGTTGTGCAGGAGGGTCGGCTATGTGTAGCTACGTAGAAACGTTACGTAGATGTATTGCCCAGTGGTGTGCTTAAAGTGTGAGAATAAATAAGAAGCCTTGTAGACGATGTGTCTCGGAAGTCGCTCACTACACACACAAAAAAACATGCTATCAGCAAAACATCCAAACGCTGGAACATTTCCTTGCAAATGTTTAAATTGAGATTACTCAAAGCAACTTCACCCCTGAATGCAAAGACTTGGCAGGACCCTCCTGAAAAAGAGACTTGAGACTCAGTAAGGCTTTCCTCAGTAAACAAGTACAAAAAGAAATAATACAGCATTTTAATATTTACAGAGTTTCGGTTTACAGGGCAAGATCAAGTAAATTGTCATACAATAGGTAAAAAGCGAGAACATATATCATTTGGTGAATAATTTCATTATGCGAAAACAGGGTTCAATCCTCCAGTTATGGCTCAATGATGAGGGACTCGTCTTGATCTCAAGCTGTAATTTAAACATGTAAGGACATGTAACAATTCAGACCACCCAGCAGATTAGCATACAGTATTCCCTCGTTATTCGCGAGGGATACGCTCTGGAGATGCTCCTGAACAGACAATAATGCGGATGATATTGGCCTCCGAATTTTATGAAATTCCTTAAATTAATACATAAATAAGCTATGAAATACATGAACATTATCATACAAAAAAATTGGTTATAATAGAAATAAAGTCAAAAAATATATGAAAGTGTTAAATAATAATTTATGAATGGACTTGCCTTCAATTATGATGATGCTGCGCACAAGGATGCAGTAACGTTGATGCTGACGAGGACGATGGTGATGACGACGATGATGATGTGATGATGATCGTTGTGATTTCGTTTCCGCTCCTACATATCTCATCACTTTCTCGCATCACATTGTCTCTCATCACTTTATCTCATCTCTCTCGATGCAGTCGTGTAGAGTTCCAGATTCGATTCGCAGATATCCAAAATTGCAGATAGCAAGTTCATGAATAATCGGGCAACACTATGTTGATGGAACAGCTGGAACGCATTGTCTTGATCATGTTCTCCTATGTTGGAAAGAGGCGTGTTTTTCTGCCCCCCCCAAAAAAGGACTGTAAATGCATACATAGCAACACGAGAATCGGGCTGTGTGCTCATGATTGTGTTTGTCTTCTGCCCACCACATATCTCTGAAGGTGTTGCCATAGTTCTAGACTCACATTGCCATGGCAGCATGCGGATACAGGCTGCAGTGAGGCATAGCTAACTTGGAGCATGCTCAAAGTCGGTCGTTAATACCTTTTTAAACACTACATACTTCAAAGTGTATAAAATATGCCCATAGGCACTGCATGCATCCTTCTTGGAACATAGTAATTTAAGCCACATTGTAACCGTGTCATACTCCATTATGGTAAATTTGCCAATTTGAGATTATTTCATATTGCTTTTGCTGAAAGGTAATTCTACTCTCAAACAATATATCAGAAAGAGGGGGGGGGTGCACAGGTGGGTGACATCTGCAAAAACCTTGCTGCCATCTCGACATTTATTTGGCGACATGTTCTCTCTTTATTATCGGCTGCCATGGTGTATAAATAGTTAGCACACGAAGTGCTTGAGTACGATTTTATCTTCCACCGTTCACACATTGCTGCATGCAACTAACGTTCCCGTCGTTGAGGATGTTAGTCACACAGACGCCGAGATGTCGAATCGTTATGCACGTTCGAGTGACTGTGATAGGGATGAGCGTCGGGCTTGGGAACTCAGTGTGAGGGGCAGGCGTTGGGCGTGAGTAACATGAGGTGAGGTAAGAGGAATTGAGACGGGCTTTTGTGTTGAGGTGAAATTGAAAAAGAAAGAGTTTTCACACAAACACACAAGAAATGGAGAGTGACGCAGCATCCTTTAGTCAAATAACAGGGGCTGTTAAATATGTTCCTCTATTTTCTGAACACACACACACCTCGTACATTTAACACTGCGGCTATTACTAGCACCATCACTATAACCCTTAAAATGTGTCCCGCTCAACGCACACAATATGCACACATTTTCACCGGTGCATCTAGAGGCGTGGAAAAACTCCCCAAATGAACGGCGTTGCTCCACACGATCCGCGCTGCCGAGGTGTTCTGCTCTGCAGGGCTCGTCCCGCGGGCTTTTCGGTGACGACTGTCCGACTTGACACTCCACATGCTGAAGAAGAAGCGCCCCCCCCCCCCAGAACATGGAGCTAAATGTCAGACATGCCAAACACGTAATGCCACCCGAAAACGGATTGGTGAGCGTTGCTCTCCGGTTATGGCTTGCATCTCCTGCACACGCCACAGTCGACTTGTATAAGCTGCACACATTGTGAG
Organism: Lampetra fluviatilis; assembly: GCF_964198595.1. Classification (NCBI taxonomy): domain Eukaryota; kingdom Metazoa; phylum Chordata; class Hyperoartia; order Petromyzontiformes; family Petromyzontidae; genus Lampetra; species Lampetra fluviatilis. The sequence goes on along the minus strand of NC_136287.1, from coordinate 6,458,076 downwards.
CAATACGTCAAGGGGCATTACATTTTCTGACGCCTAAATTATTATACTAGGATGACTGCGCCTACCTCTAAGCTGTCATTATGAGCGTTATTCCATAATGATCAATATCTTCGTGCTGCAAAATGATTTAAACGTAACACATTGCCTTATAATGCTTCATTCGCCATGAAGCACCTCTGCAGAAAGTTCCCGGATATATTCTGAAGCACATATTACACAAATTGTCCTGAAGAATAATGCTACATTTGAACAGCAAGTAAAATTGTACTCAGATTGTAAATGTTGTGGATTTTCTCTCCAACACACCGGTGTGCTGTACTAGTTACGAATTGGCATGTTCTGTGTACGTGACAAACCTTACTAATTGGCTGTGTCGGGTATTTGTATGTAATATATTGTTTCTGTATTATATTAATGCAACGTTCAGCCTATATAATACATTCACTGCAGTTGAGGGCTTCGAAACGTCACATCAACACATCATTGAGGATTATGTGACCTTTCATTTGCTATCAAAGAAGCACCTCGAGTGGCATATGTGTGCACACCACCGATTTGGAGCTGATGCACGCATTAAATTGACTTTCTTTTCCATTGCTTTGTGTAATGTATCCTATGTGCGCAATTGTCATGTTAGCAAAAAAAGCCATGTGGGTCTGATGGATCGTTGTGTATATGCATTTTTTTCTATTAACTCCACCAATATTAGGTGCTAGTCCAGAACGCTCTGGACTAGGAGTGTATTGTCTGGGAGGGGAGGGAAGGGGGGTGAGGGGAGGGGAGGGGGGTGAAGGGAGGTCCTGAAAAATATTCTATGATACTCTTTGGTTCTTTCGGTAAAGTCACGTAGGTATAAAATAAAATAAATCACGACGTTTCGGGCGCAACACAAGCGTCCATCATCAGGTGGGAAAGCATGGTCTGCTGCTGAGGCAGACTAAAACAGGCAGACTAAAACAGTCTGAGGCAGACTGCTTTCCCACCTGATGATGGACGCTTGTGTTGCGCCCGAAACGTCGTGATTTATTTTATTTTATACCTACGTGACTTTACCGAAATAACCAAAGAGTATGGATTCCTGCAGTCACGAAAGCTTCAAATCAATATTCTACGATATATGAGGTTGTGTGAATGTACACGAACATGCACTGTGCAATATAGGTGCCTTTTGCAAGCTTTACTTGGATAACCATAAGAACAGTTTCAGGACTTGAATTTTAATGCCGTTGCTCCCTATTAAATGATCAGTTATAACATTTTTCCAGTGAACGGCATTATATAGTCATTCCAAACATGCCAGGTTTCATAGATTTTTATTTAATTTTAATGCCACATTGAGAATTGCACAAATAGACTTGAATAATGAAGATATTCAAGCTCGAAACAATCTGTTCTGTTGTAAGTAGCATTTTATACTGTGGCAAAGTTAAGCCGATAGCACATTTCCAGCACTTAAAATTAGCCCTTCATATTTAAGTCAAGAATTGACCCTATGTACTCCTCCTTATAGATATAGTACCGAATGAAAATGTCCGTAATTGCCCAGTTTCAATTATTGCTATTTTAACAAGTCAAAAAGTCACGAGATGATCACGTCTGAGAATGCCTATACAAATACAAAGGCCATGGCCTCATACAAAGTTAATCTTGAAGCTTTTGTAATCACGACGGAATGGAACACTCTGAATGCCCCATAATGAGTGTGGGAAAATTGTTTTTTTGTGTCCAGGTATTAAATACAAAGGTTTCAAAATTACACTTGATGAGCAGCGGACAGGATGCCTTTTATAAGCTATTCTGGAAATAATAGCGGTGGGATAAAAAAAACATTAAATGTATTATTGTCTAATATAGAGTTTCATTCGAATATCAGTTATATTTATAAAGTGTCAACCTTTTTGCTACATCTTGAGACACCGTACGAATAACGGGTAAATATGCAATGATTACTTTAACTTGCATTTGTCCTCTAATCCATGTGTAATAACAGCCATAGAGGGTTCACGTGGGGATTGGCTTGCCGGTCCTGCTTGTAGCCAATAAGGGTTGAGATAGGGACCATGGCCCATGCGTCATCACGACAGGTCATCAGGAGTGATTGGCCTAGCCATTCGGGGCCCCAGCCAATGGGGAGCCGGATGAGGGGCGTGGTCCCGGGATTGACAGGGAACCATCGAGAATGGTCGAAGCTGTCCATGTACGATTGGCTGGGGGAACCACGTGACGAAGGTATTAAGAGCGAGTGGAGGGGAACGATCGGGAGCAGACTGAAACTGACAAGAGCAGGGTCACGCGCGGACGGGGACTGGGGTTGCCACGTGTGCGGTGGGAACTTAGTGCGTGGTCTGTCCTCTCTCCGTTGTCTGCCAGCAACGGAGAGTGAGTGAGCAAAGTGTATTGTGGAGTGGAAATAAAAGGACCGATTCCGAAGCCGTCTCTGGAAGGATTATTACACTGGTGTCAGAAGTAATTCTGTGACTGTTTGGACGATCGTCAAGATGTCTAAACACCTCAGAAAAAAGAACCTGCCCGTGCCTCTGTCGGAGGAAGAGGCCGAGACGGAGGAAGATGAGCTGTTGGGAGCTACAGCGCTGGTGCCGCCGGCTGACGACGCTCGCCTCGACGCCTCTCAGCGTCGACGCGAGAAGATGCGACCACCGCAGGACCGAAAGACGAATGGCGGCTGATGGCGGAGCAGATTGAGTCGTTGCGCGCAATTCTGCTAAGCCTGGTGACCGCGGTGGCGTCCTCACCAGCCGTGGGTCGCCAGATCGCCGATCAGCTGGACGCCGCGGGAAGGGGTCCTGCTATGGAAGCGGGACCCGCCATTGCTCCTGCCACGCGGGAGGACGCCGTCGTCTTGGGTGGGGCGGCTGCGCCGGAGTTGTCGGCCGCCATTTTGGGCGCGCCTGCTACCACGCGGCCGCCGGACGCCATTTTGTCTGCACCGAGCGGAGAGCGGGAACGGCGGCCGGAGACGCCCGCGGCACGCGCCTGCCACCGCGGACATCGCCTTCCACAAATAAAATAATTTATCGCCGGGGGCGATTGGAGTGCTTTTACGTGGCGCTTCGAGTCGGCTTTTAGATCTGTCAACTGGACGAAGGAAGAAGCGCTGGGAGCGCTACCTACGCTGCTCGATGATGTGTCTCTGGGAGTCTTCCACTCCATTCCGGCGTCCAAGAAGAAGACACTGCAGGATGCGTTCACAGAGATGGCGGAATTTTACGACCCGCCGACATCGGCCACCAGAAAATTTATGTCGCGTCGCCGGGCACCGGAGGAATCGCCGTTGGCCTATCGGGGGGCGTTGATGGCGATGGCCATGGCCGCCTACCCCGACGCAACGGCCGAGCATTTGGATCCACTCATCCTTTCCCGCATGCTGGAGTTGTCTCAGGAGCTCAACATCTCTCTACCAGTGTGCGGCCACGAACCGCCTGGACGCTAAGTTTAATATCAAGCGGTGGGACCAGATGGCGGCGTGGACGGGGAAACCCGAGATCGACGGGCCGCCTCTGGGGTGGTCTCCGCGACTGGTTGTCCACTGCTCCGACGACTCGGGCGACGACGACATGCTGGCTGCTGCTGTCCCGCGTAGGATTCCGGGCCGGCGGCTGCGCGACCAGCGGGACAACTACACGGCCCGACCGCGTGCGAGGGCCGGGTCGTCCGACCACCGGCCGACGTCGGCCGCGTGTTTTAAGTGCGGCAGACGGGGCCACTTCGCCCGTGACTGCCGCTGCCGACCTCTGCTGTCGCCTCCTCCGCCAAGGGGACCTCCATCTCCTCTACCTGCCGCGGAGCTGCAACAACCTCGGGCGAGTCGGCACAAATCGGACACCCGGCAGGTCGTGTCACATCACTCATCCACTCGCACTCATTCTTACACTCCTAAGGCCAATTTTACTTCTCCTGCTCCATTGACACGCTCTGCTACACAGTGGAAGAAATTGGCTCGCAGGATTGTGGCTGCGGCGTCGGGCTCGTCGACGGTACGCGGTACCATCGACGGCGTTGACGTCCGTATCTTGGTGGACACTGGCGCATCGGCTACCATCATTTCGGATGTAATTTTTCATTTGTTGTCCATTCCTGCGTCGAGAATACGCAAGGTTAATGATGCGTGTGTTGCCGCCAATGGGGAGAGCATGGGTATCTGCGGACAGGTGGATGTGAGCATCGCTATCGGAAATATTACCGCCGCAGGACCTGTGTTAATTTCTCGCTCGCTAGCTGTTCCATGCTTGTTGGGGACGGATTTCCTGCGCCGGATGCCGTTGCGAATACGGGTCGACCAGGACTGTTTGGAAATGCCGGGGGGTCGTAGGATGGCGTTCCTACCTTCCCTGCTGGCCAAGGCGCCTACAGGTAACGCAGTTACTGCTGTAGTTGCGGCTACGGTGGAAGTTCCATTGGGAGCGCAAATGCTCATTCCGCTACGTTACCGAAAACTGCTTCAAATGGGAAGGGGTGCGAAAGGCGTGCTATTATCCCCATCGAATTCCGTATCGAAATCTTTTTCTTTGGCGGCGGCACAAACGATTGTGCGCCCAGGTCAGGCACCTTTAATACAGGTCTTGAATGGGGGACCTGATCGCGTTGTTGTTCCGGAGGGATCGGTGCTGGCTCACGCCACTACCGATTTCGCCTCTTGTGAAAAACCGCCGCGCGCTCGGATGCCTGCTGATGGGTCTCCGCATGATCGTTCACAAGAACGCTGGATCGCGGATTTATGCGGAGAGAATTCTTCCTTGTCAAATGAACATAGGAACGCCTTGCGTTCGCTGTTGCTGCAGTACGCTGATGTGTTCAGCAGGAATGATTTGGACCTCAGACGCACATCGCTTTTGTCGCACCATATTGAAACCGGTGCATCGCCACCTCTCTGTATGCACCCTCACCGCATGAGCCCGGCGGAAAGGGAACACGTGCGTGGGGTGGTAGATTAATTGCTGGCGGCGGATATTATCTCACCATCCAATAGTCCGTGGGGCGCGCCCGTCGTTTTGGTTAAGAAAAAAGATGGTGGTACGAGGTTTTGCGTTGATTTCCGCCGGTTGAACAAAATCTCGGTAGCGGACGCGTACCCCTTACCGAGGATGGATGACTCATTGGATGCTTTATCGGGTGCTAAATTCTTTTCCACCCTTGACCTGTCCTCGGGCTTCTGGCAGCTTCCCCTCGATGACGAGTCAAAACCCAAAACGGCATTCTGCACGCCGCAAGGCCTCTTTGAATTTAATCGGTTGCCGATGGGCCTGAACGCGGCTCCGGCCACGTTTCAGCGGCTCATGGAATTGGTGTTGGCGGGACTGCAGTGGGAAACGTGCCTCATATATCTAGACGATATAATTGTCTTTAGCCGCACGTTCGAGGAACACCTCCAACGCCTTGAGACAGTTTTTCAAAGAATGCGTGCGGCTGACCTTAAGTTTAAACCGAGGAAATGCCACCTCCTGCAACACTCCGTCCGTTACCTGGGTCATATTGTCAGTTCGGACGGCGTATCCACTGACCCTCTGAAAACGAAGTGTGTACGTGAGTGGCCCACACCCACTTCAGTGGGTGATGTTCGGCGGTTTATTGGATTCGCTTCCTATTATCGCCGCTTCGTTAAGAACTTTGCGATGTTGGCAAAACCATTACACGTTCTGACTGGCAAAAATCAAAGGTTTAAATGGGGGGCGGAGGAAGAAAGTTCCTTTATGGCACTTCGGGACCACCTCGCCACGGCGCCTACGTTAGATTACCCAGATTTTTCACAGCCGTTCATCCTTGATACGGATGCTAGTGATATCGGCATTGGGGCCGTTTTGTTGCAACGTAAGGATGGGGTTGAGAGAGTGGTGGCGTATGGCAGCAGGGTTCTGTCCCCTGCGGAAACGCGATATTGCGTGACAAGGCGGGAACTTTTGGCAATTGTCCATTTTGTTCGATTGTACCGACCGTACCTGTATGGACGGAAATTCCTGGTCCGCACTGATCATGCGGCTTTGCAATATTCCCTCAAATTGGATCAGCCGTCAGGCCAATTGGCCCGGTGGTTGGAATCGTTACAGGAATTTTCCTTCGATATAACGTACCGAAAGGGAGCCCGTCATGCGAACGCTGATGCGCTCTCAAGGCTGCCGCCCGTTCCTCCGTGCACTTGCCTGACGGGCACGCACCGCTGCGCCGCACCGCCCACGTCGCCCTGCCCGGTTATGGGGGCGATAGCGAATGAGGACGACGCAGGGGCGAAAGCGAAGGAGGAGGACCAGCAGGTGTCGGTGGACACCGATGACACCTTATGGCTGCCGCACGCGGTCTGGTTGCGCGAGCAGGAGGCCGATGCCTCGCTGTCTCCACTACGTAAATTGGTTGGGAAACAGAAATCGCAATTGGCGGGCTGGAAGTGGCAGATGTTCCGGGGTAAGTCGGGATTGCTAATGTGTACCGACGGGGTGTCTGACCGACCACGCTTGGTGGTGCCTACTTCGCTTCGCTACGACCTGCTCCGTGCTCTGCACGCTGATAAGTTGATGCACCTTGGCGTCCAAAAGACTGTGGCCGCGATGCAAAAGGATTTTTTCTGGGCCGGTATGACGGCGGACATCAATGATTTTGTCCGCTCGTGCCATGACTGTGCGAAAAGGAAGCCGCCTCGGAACCACTATGTACCACCGTTGCGTTCCATTGAAGTGTCCCGTATTAACGAATTAGTGGCTCTCGACATTCTGGGGCCGTTTCCCCCGTCGGCTAGGGGCAATAAATACCTTCTGGTCGGGGTGGAATATTTTTCTCGATGGCCGATGGCCTGGCCTCTGCCCGACCAAACGGCAGCGTGCATCACCGACGCTTTCTTGAACGGGTATGTCATGGACAAGGGGGCACCTGAAAGGCTGCTCACAGATCAAGGCCGGAATTTCTCCTCTAAATTGCTTAGGGAAGTTTGTGACGCGCTAGGTACAAAGAAAGTTCGCACCTCCCCATACCATCCATAAACAGATGGTATGGTGGAACGATTCAACCGTACCCTTTCCGCTATGCTTTGTCACACGGTCAGTGAAAAGCAAACCGATTGGGACTTGCACATACCAGGCGTCTTGGCGGCATACCGCATGGTTCCGCACACGTCCACGGGATACTCACCGTTTTTTTTTATGTATGGCCGTGAAAATGTTCCACCCATCGATGTGCAACTGGGTACGCCGAGTAAACAACCGTCCTGCTCCCTGCCTGACCACGTGCGTGACTCGCTTGAACGAGTAACGGAAGCGCGAGAGGCTGCCCGGTGTGCGACGGCCCATGCTCAGGCAAGGAACGAACGGTACGCTCGTCGATCGCATACTCGCATGCCTTGGTCAGTGGGAGACCTGGCGTGGCTCCACTGCCCCCAGGTACCGGCGGGCACATCCCCTAAACTGCACAGGCCATGGCGGGGGCCTGTGACGCTCGTAGACGTTCGGAACTCGCAAAGTATCCGCGTTCAATACGGCAACCGTCGGTGGTATGTTCATTCCTCGCGACTTAAACCCTATGTTGACGCGCGTGTCGGTCCTTCATCCCCAATAGCTGACCTGCCGGGTTCTGCTGGGCCGACTACGCTGCTTGACACGCCCGTTGATCCCAGGGGGGATTGTGTTGTGCCTCCTGCAGATGAACAGGTTCTGAGGGCTGAGGAAGCCCCCACTGCCCCCCCTCCAACGGGGCCCGCCCTGGACGTGACCAAGCACCAACAACCGACTTCTTCTTCGAGCCTGCCACCTCCTGTCCATCCGGAAGCAAAGCGACCTTGCGCTGGGAGCGGAGAGGGTCCCGAAATCTCTTCCGTTTCGTTAACGTTTGATCGTTTCGCTGATTCCCTGTCGTTACCGCGCTGCAGGGGCGCCCTAATGTATGTTGTGATTTGTTTTATTATTATGGGTGACTGTTTTAAATGTTGTTAGGCGCGGGAACGCCGGTTCACCCTCAAATTGTTAAACGCACCTTGGTGCCCTAATAAGATGTTGCGGAATTGGTTCTTCACCCTTTTCCCAGCCGAGACGGCTACATTTTTTCACCGGGGGGGGAGTGATGTAATAACAGCCATAGAGGGTTCACGTGGGGATTGGCTTGCCGGTCCTGCTTGTAGCCAATAAGGGTTGAGATAGGGACCATGGCCCATGCGTCATCACGACAGGTCATCAGGAGTGATTGGCCTAGCCATTCGGGGCCCCAGCCAATGGGGAGCTGGATGAGGGGCGTGGTCCCGGGATTGACAGGGAACCATCGAGAATGGTCGAAGCTGTCCATGTACGATTGGCTGGGGGAACCACGTGACGAAGGTATTAAGAGCGAGTGGAGGGGAACGATCGGGAGCAGACTGAAACTGACAAGAGCAGGGTCACGCGCGGACGGGGGCTGGGGTTGCCACGTGCGTGGTGGGAACTTAGTGCGTGGTCTGTCCTCTCTCCGTTGTCTGCCAGCAACGGAGAGTGAGTGAGCAAAGTGTATTGTGGAGTGGAAATAAAAGGACCGATTCCGAAGCCGTCTCTGGAAGGATTATTACACATGCATCACTATATTTCAGTACAATGCCAAACGTAATCCTCCCTGTTCTTCTTTGCGCACTTTTCAAATTTCGTTCCATTTCTTTTGTAAATGTCCCTTGTTTCCGAACGATGTAATTGCAGGTAAATTACAATGATGGAAGCGTTCGTCTTGAGGCAAATTAAGTTCGCCCTGGCAAGATGCGTTGCTTAGAGATGAATGATTGCCAAGACTGGCAGAGTAGAAGCCAAACGATGGAACATGCCAGAGTGGACGTCTGTAACAGAGATGGAGTGATAAGTCCAGGTCGTGTGCAGTTGCTAAATTAATTGATGCATCATAAGACTGTTAGAGATAGCGACGGCTTGGGCAGGCCTTCGTCCAGCAGCGGACTGATCATCACAGATGATGATTACATTTAGCACAAGCTAACGCTATGTCTCTGTGCATTGAAATCAATCAATCTATTCAGATGGAATAAAAACACACAACACGCCAAGTCACGTGATGCCCTGATTACACTTTTTTTTCACGTACTAAAATAATAAAATTTTGTTATCCAAAATTGCTATGTGCTTGTTTGGCAACGATAACAACATAATCGAGTCATCTTCTTGGTTCTTTCGGTGAAACGTCGTGAGAATTATTTTATGTTTTATTTTTTTATTATTTTATTACTTCCCTTCTACGTGACTTTACCGAAAGAACCAAGAAGATGAATCCCTGCAGTCACGAAAGCTTTAAATCGAAACATAATCGAGTATTGCGATGTACCATTAAGCCTTGAAGAATTATATTCAACAAGTGAGGATTTCATGTGACCTGCCACGTGTGACGTGCATCACACATTTGATTACTTACGTTCGTGAACGCGTTTGCCAACCCAAGCAGCGTCATTGCCGTAATTGGAATTTAACTGCCAATTAAAGCGATAATAATAATCTTGACTTAAAACTTTCGTGACTGCAGGAATTATTAATCTTGGTTCTTTCGGTAAAGTCACGTAGATAGAAAATAAAAAATAAAAATAAAACAAAATACAAATTTAAAGATTTCATTTCTGGGAATGATTCGTCCAGTCGCTACAATCGCTACTGGCTCATTGAAACAAGTCCGGACAAAGCTGTGTTTTGCTTTTATTTTAAATGTAATTTATTTTAAAAATTATTTTGTTAAAATGTATCTTTTTTATTTGCTATCTACGTGACTTTACCGAAAGAACCAAGAGTAATAATAATCACAATAACATAAACAAATGCAGGTGTACATGGAAGAAGTCTGGAAAGGTTAAGATGCGAATCTTATTTCGCGAATGCTTTGACACGTGACTGTCACAAAGCTATATATGCAAGAAAAAATTAATTATTTTCGTTGTCAACGTTATATGTTGTGTGAGTGGATGTCATCCCATGTAACCACAGAGCCACGTGACAGCCTCCTCCTCCAGCACGCGGAGGGCATCCAGTCACCCCGGGCACGCCACGACGGACTTCACAGCCAGAGGCGATTGTCTGTGCGCCATTGGTCTCCTGCTCCCCGCATCCACACGGCGGTGCTGTCACGGAGTAGCCGTCGTAGTCCGCCCGACCATCGAACACCACTCGAGCCTTCGGAGGTCAAAGCCAGCAGGCATTTTGAACAGGCGGATCACTGACGAGTGATGAGTGAAAACACTGAAATAGAAAAATCACGGTCAGAAGGTGAGGACGGGGAAGGAACCCAAGTCTGGACTTGAAGAGGCGAAGAAGCGCTCTTTGAAGTTCAGCCAGACAGGTGTAGAGGTGTAATTGTGTATGGGCGCGGATGGCTAACAAACACAAGGGGCGTGGTTAGGGCCGTACACAGAGGAGGTGCTCACACCGACGTCCGCACCTGCATCCCCCACGGGCCCCTCCCGGGGGCCGAGTACTATAAAAGGTGGTGAGCCGGAGTGCTCGAGGTCGGAGTATCAGCTTTAACCAGCGAAGACCGAAGACCAGCTAGCATAGGCCCCGGAGCTCCCCTGGCTCGCTGTCCTTGTCAGGGCCGACCAGGGCAAGCCGGTGGCGTGGCCCCGAGAGCCCAGACTCAGGGTGCCGAGATCCCAGCTTGACCAGGGCTGGGATAGGTAGCCTCCCTTAGCTCCGTAGTGGAGGACTCGGGTTTAGGTTAGCGGGGTTAGATGTCGTGTCTCCCTGTTAGTTGAGTAAAGGGGACGTTAACCCCTTAAGTACTGTGTGTACACAAGTTGGTGTCAATAAATAAGTGTGCCTCCGATCCCGTCGTCAAGCCTCCTGAATACTCCTACATCTGGTGTCAGAAGTAAAACGTTCAACGATGGACACACGAGGGACGACACGTACCAGGGAGTCGGAGATGGAGGACACCGCGGCCGAATCGCCTCCAGAGATGGCCGAGGTCGGATCGGAGCAGCCGGGGCCGAGTACACCCGCGCTGCTACGACAGGAAGGGGGGGATGCGTCGGCCGAGGGACTTCGGCTGGCTCACTCCCGCCTGGCGGAGCTGCTCTACGCTGCGGCCGCCGGGCTGCGCGGGACGACGACAGCAGCCGACGCGCGGCGACATTTCCCGCCACCCCGACACGGCTCGCGGTTAAATTTCCCGCCATCACTACAGTGCGAGCAGAGGGGAGGGCAGGGCCGGCCCGCGTCAGGTGACTGCTGAGGGCCAAGCATGAGCCGTGACATCATCAACACCGGCCAGCGCGTCAACAACAGAGCGACCGGCAATGCCATGCTCGCAGCCCGCCCACACTGTAACGGCTGCTGGGAACGACGGAGCGTGATCCGCAGCCACGGACGTCGCGTTACAGCAGCGACTGCCGCCTCTCAAGGAATTCGTGGGCGCGGACGGAGACTGGGGCGGCTTCAAAAGGCGGTTCATCGCACATCAAGAGATGGCGAACTGGACGGACGCCGAAGCACTACGCGCGCTGCCGGCGATGCTGGACAACGACGCCCTGGCTACTCTCACCTCGGCGCCTAAGGAAAAGCGCGCCACGCTGCACTTGGCGCTGCAGCTGCTGTCAGCTATCTATGGCCCGCCTTCGGACTGCAGGCAGCTGTTCCACGATCGGCATCGGGGCGCCAACGAATCGCCCCTGGCCTTCCGGACGGCTCTCCTGGCCCTGGCGAAGGCAGCTTTCCCGCGGATGGACGAGGAGGGAGTGGACGCTATGGTGGCTGAAAAGCTGCTGCTACTCGCGGATGAGCTGGACGTCGCCGTCTTGGCTCAAGACGACGCAGAGATGTCATCCTTGCTGGTCGCGCGCCACATCCACGGGGGCTTGCGGTCCCTGCGTCGCAAGGCCGCCAAGGGGGTGGCCGGCCATGCCATGGCGGCCACCACCCTCCCATCGGAGGAGGTCTGCGGGGTGGAGCGGCGGGGGGAATGGAGATCGGCGGCACCACAGGCTCGGAATGGACCGAGCCGCCAGGAGCAGCCCAGGCCATCTCGGGCGCTCACACGCTGCTACAACTGTGGCCTTCAAGGCCACGTTGCTTCAGGGTGCCGGGCTCCCCGCCAGCGCGGGGCGACACCTCGTCAGGACGCCGCGCCGTCTCCACCCAAGCTCCAGCAGAGAAATACGGCGAGTCGTGGCACCTCACACGTTTGGCCCATGCACACATCCGACACACACTCACGCGCTCAACCGAACAGGGCTCACAAATCGACGGCCGTTGCGGCCGATTGTTCTGAAATGCGGCGAGCACTCCAACCGGGTCAGTGGTCGGAGCTCGCCCATCGTGTCGTTGCAGCGTCGGCGGGATCGTCGGTTGTGGTCGGTCATATTGATGGGGTAGAGGTGCGGATTTTAATTGACACAGGAGCGTCGGCGACCATTATATCTGATTTGATCTATAACATTCTTCCCGTTCAAAGTCGTCCCTTGCTCCCCGTTGACGTGCCATGCTATGCTGCTAACGGGGGCTCGCTAGGCATAATTGGCCAAATCCGCGCCAAAATTTGCATTGGAGACATTAAATTATCCGGCCCTGTTTTGGTTTCCTCCTCACTGGCGGTTCCGTGCCTGTTGGGGACGGATTTCTTGGCCAAAATGCCCATTCGTATCTTGATTGACCAGGGGTGCATCGAGCTCCCGTCGGGTCGGCGCGTATCGTTTTTGTCTTCCCCCGCCACGGGGTGTCGGGCGTTTGCAACCGTGCAGGCGCTCGTGGCAAAAACTGTGCGCGTACCCCCGGGGGCTCAGATGCTCGTCCCTCTTAGGTTGCGTCGGCCGTTTGCTGCGGGGGTTGCGGATCGGGGGGTCTTGTTGGGACCATCTCGGGCCGGGGTCAATGGCCCCGATTTGCTAGCAGCTCAGACCATGGTGAAAGGGGATGGGGAACCCTTCATTGCAGTCCTTAATGTAGGATCGCGAACGGCCGTGGTTCCTCAAGGGACCGTGCTTGCACACGCAACGCCGGCACCCTATGAGGAACCACTCGTGGGTCAGGTAACCGCCGATCCTCCGTCGCGACCGCATTCGGACTGTGATGACGGATGGCTGGATGCACTTTGCGCGGGATCTGTGGACTTGTCCGACTCGCAGCGTGCGCAGCTGCGAGTTCTCCTGAAAGAATTTGCCGACGTTTTTAGTCAACACAAATTTGATATTGGTTGTACTAAATTGCTGCGACACCATATTGACACGGGTGACAGCGTGCCAATCCGCCAAAATCCCTTTCGGCTGAGTCCCGCCGAAAAGGATCATGTCAAATTGGCCGTTGATGACATGCTAGCCGCCGATATCATTTCCCCTTCCAACAGCCCGTGGGGCGCGCCGATCGTTTTGGTGAAAAAACACGATGGCTCACTGCGGTTTTGTGTCGACTTTCGGCGATTGAACAAAATTTCTGTGGCAGATGCGTACCCGCTTCCTCGAATGGATGAGTCGCTCGATGCCTTGGCGGGGGCGCGATTCTTTTCCACCCTCGATTTACTTTCTGGATTCTGGCAGCTTCCTCTGGATGACGAATCAAAACCTAAGACTGCTTTTCGTACACCGCAAGGTCTCTTCCAATTTAACCGCTTGCCGATGGGCTTACATTCTGCGCCGGCAACTTTTCAGTGGTTAATGGAACTGGTCTTGGCAGGCTTGCAATGGGATTCTTGTTTAATTTACTTGGACGATGTCATCGTCTTTAGCAAATCCTTCGAGGAACACCTCCAGAGGTTGCGTGCTGTTTTTCTCAAAATGCGGGCTGCCAATTTAAAATTTAAACCGCAGAAGTGCCATTTGCTCCGCGAATTGGTGCGGTATTTGGGTCACATTGTTGGGCGCTCGAGGATATCCACTGATCCCGCCAAAACGTAATGCGTCAGCTCCTGGCCGACTCCCACCTCGGTGGGAGAGGTCAGGAGTTTCATTGGGTTCGCGTCGTACTACCGACGGTTTGTGGCTGACTTCGCTACGATCGCGAAACCATTGCATGCCCTGACGTCCAAGGGAGTCAGGTTTCATTGGGGGCCGGAGGAGGAGGCTGCTTTTCACGCCCTCCGGAATGCCCTGGTGGGGGCTCCGCCATTGAATTAGCCCGATTTCTCACAACCCTTCTTGCTCGATACAGACGCAAGTAACACGAGCATTGGGGGCGTGCTGTCCCAGCTCATTGGGGGCGTAGAGCATGTGGTGGCTTATGGTAGTCGGGTACTGTCTCCAGCGGAACAACGGTACTGCGTTACCCGTCGGGAATTATTGGCAATTGTTTATTTCATTCAGCAGTACCGCCCGTATCTGTACGGTCGGCGTTTCACCGTCCGTACAGATCATGCGGCTCTACAGTATGCCCTGCGGGTTCAACAACCATCGGGCCAGTTGTCTCGATGGTTGGAGATTCTCCAGGACTACGACTTTGTCACCACATATCGTAAGGGCGTCCGCCACACGAACGCTGACGCCCTGTCGCGGTTGCCACCCACTTCGGAGTGCGCTTGCCTCTTGGGGTCGGGGCGTTGTAGGCCCCCGAACGTCACCACCGATTCGGTCCTCGTGGCCGCCGCCGATGCGCCTTCGGCTTCGGGTCCTATCGAGCAAGAAGGGAGGGATTCGTTGCTGGGGTTGTCGGTCGCGGAGTGGGGACGCCTCCAAATGGAGGACACCTCCCTCCTCGCTCTGCGCCATCGCGCCGAGGGGGTTGGTCAGGGGGTGGCGAACGTTGACTCGTGGGGGTTGTTCCAGGGTCTTTTAATGCACTGGGACGGAAAATCCCGCCGCCAACGGCTCGTGGTGCCTGCAGCATTAAGGGGTAAGGTAGTATGGGCTGCTCATGAGCGGCTCCTGCACTTGGGGGTTCACAAGACCTTTGCCACGCTCCAGCTCGATTTCTTCTGGCCGGGCATGGCAAAGGACGTGGGGGATCTCCTGGGGTCGTGCACGCAATGCGCGCAGCGGAAGCCACCAGCAAGGGGGTCCAACCCTCCGCTGCAGTCCATAAAGGTTTCCCGGGTTAACGAGCTCGTTGCTCTAGATATTCTCGGGCCATTTCCCGCTACACCCAGGGGTAATAGGTATTTGTTGACAGGGGTCGAATACTTCACGAGATGGCCTATGGCCTGGCCCCTGGCCAACCAGTCGGCAGCAGCCATCGCGGAGGCCTTTGTCCAGGGCTATGTCCTCGACAAAGGTGCTCCGGAACGGCTGCTGACTGACCAGGGTAAGAATTTTTCGGGGAAACTCCTCCGTGAGGTGTGCGACCTCTTGGGTACGGAGAAAATTCGGACCTCCCCGTATCACCCACAAACTGACGGGATGGTGGAACGGCTGCATCGGACCATCACGTCCATGCTGTCCCAGCAGGTATCGGAATCCCAGACAGATTGGGACCTTCGCATTGCCGGTGTGTTGCAAGCCTACAGGATGGCTCCCCATGCGGCCACCGGATTTTCCCCTTTCTTTTTAATGTATGGCCGCGAGGCTAACCCCCCTGTGACGACCCAGGTGAAGCTCTCGGCGCCTCAGGCGAAGTCTACATTGTCCGAACACGTTAAGTTTAACATCGGCAAATTATCTGAGGCGCGGGAAGCGGCTGTGCAAAATTTTGAACTCCGCCAGAAGGCGAACGAGAGGCTTCGGCTGGGGCGGGTACATGTGTTCAAATGGAAACCAGGGGACAGGGCATGGTTGCACTGTCCCCAGGTGCCGCTGGCGACCTCGTCAAAGTTGGTACGGCCGTGGCGGGGGCCCGTGGAGGTCGTACAGGTCTTGCGGCCGCAATGTGTACTCATCAAGTGGGGGAGGCGTCGGTGGTACGTGCACCCCTCAAGGTTGAAACCGTTCATTGCGCCGCCCCGTGGTTCACACACACACACGCATGGCCAAACGTGTGAGGGGTCCGCCGACTCCCCGACGTCGCTGCTCTCGCCTAACCTGACATCACCTGTTCCATCTCCAGGTGCAACTGGAGTGACGGGTCCACGACCGCCAACCCCCCCCCCGGGGGGGTCGGGGGTCACTCGGCAGCGAAACCAGACTCTCTCGCACCCGGACCGTCAACAACCGCCACTGAGCATGCCGGGACGGGCCCTTGTGACGGGCCCGCCGCGAGAACGCGCGCCAAAACGCGCACACAATTGTGAGGTCGGCCGTTGGGGGGCCTTTGCGGACGAGGGGGGGAGGCGTCCGGTGAGCGTGTATATATGTTGGGTTTGCGGAATGGGGTATTTATTCGGGAGGGTGCGCCGGGTTATTTTTTTTCTTTCTCTTTCTTCTTCTACCTGTTTCCTGTTGTTGTTGTTATGGTTGTCATTGTTCTTGTTCAAATTACGGGAGGCACACACGGTTTTGGGGAGGGATGCACCTTTATTCTGATTTTGTTGCAGCCGGGGACGGCTGCGAGCTGTACAGGGGGGGTGATGTAGAGGTGTAATTGTGTATGGGCGCGGATGGCTAACAAACACAAGGGGCGTGGTTAGGGCCGTACACAGAGGAGGTGCTCACACCGACGTCCGCACCTGGATCCCCCACGGGCCCCTCCCGGGGGCCGAGTACTATAAAAGGTGGTGAGCCGGAGTGCTCGAGGTCGGAGTATCAGCTTTAACCAGCGAAGACCGAAGACCAGCTAGCATAGGCCCCGGAGCTCCCCTGGCTCGCTGTCCTTGTCAGGGCCGACCAGGGCAAGCCGGTGGCGTGGCCCCGAGAGCCCAGACTCAGGGTGCCGAGATCCCAGCTTGACCAGGGCTGGGATAGGTAGCCTCCCTTAGCTCCGTAGTGGAGGACTCGGGTTTAGGTTAGCGGGGTTAGATGTCGTGTCTCCCTGTTAGTTGAGTAAAGGGGACGTTAACCCCTTAAGTACTGTGTACACAAGTTGGTGTCAATAAATAAGTGTGCCTTCGATCCCGTCGTCAAGCCTCCTGAATACTACTACACAGGCGGAAGGCACACGATCCCCTCCCACCGAGCAGGGGATGAGGTTGCCAGTCAATGATGGTTGCGTGTGCGGCTGGCCACTTGTGGAGAGTACAGAGTGAAATGAGCAGGGAGAGGTAATGTCGCTCATGCAGAACGACATTTCTCTGCGGCCCTCTTCATTCCTATTTCCGCAGTTGTCCACGATTTTACCCATAATAGCGTATGAGAAGTCCTGCAGCAATTGCTGTATCCCCCAAATACCCACCACGATTGTCTGCAATAAAACAAAAATCCCGTAATCGAAACCTGCACACGGGTGAGAACAGTACTTTGCTATAATCGTGTGACAGAGAGAAACGGACATGAATACACTCACAGAGACACGGAGGCACAGGCACGAATACACTCGGACACGGAGGCACAGACATGAATACACTCACGGAGAGCCCATGAGACAAATTCACGGTGCCAGAGACGAAGGCAAACATGGAGACGCAACAACAGCCACGGTGTGGATTTTCCAGATGCTTCTCATGTCGTGGTGACTGCGGCGCTTGTGCCATACTAGGCGAATTTTGAGGCCACGCGAAACTGTTCAGTGGCTTATACGAAGATACAAATACAAAGATCCCCCATATATCCCTGAACAGACGGCTGATGCCAGTGCTGTTAGCGAGCACCTATGAAAGCCGGCACAGCACACGAGGGGGTGGGTGGCCAACACCACGCCTTTCCGCCTTTGTCTCCCAAGTGGCGATGCTTACACACTGGACCAGGTACTCATTTGAGACTGAGTCGACTTAGGGGAGCCCCAGGACCGGTTCAGATAATCGTCACTGGTGTTGGCCGTGAGCGGGAATCGAACGTAACGCAGCGTGCTAACCGCTGCACTACCGCTTCCCACATACGAAGATAAACGCACATACAGACACACACGGAGACACACAAAGACACGTGTCTCTCCGTAATTCTGTGTGAGCAGCATAAACTTCAGTGACCCCGCTGTGCTGTAAACACTCATTACGTCCCACTTTTGTTCGCAGGTACTGTAAGAGCTGTCACGTGGACATTTCATCCTATTACCCATGATGTTATCAATGGGTAATGGTCATCACGTCATTAATCTTATTATCCACGATATTTTTGCAGATAAGAAAAGTCGTGTGGAAATGTCATCCTGGTATCAGTGCATCATCCATATTTTTTACCCCCTGTATAACAGGACGAAATTTGAGAAAAACTCACAGATAATATAATCCACGATAATGCCCCCCCATATCTCTGTCGAGAAGGGGCGTTCTGTATAAATCAGAACAGTTTACGATCATAGTGTAATGGTCCATGCCTCCAAGCTAGCACCTTGGAGACAAGGGTTTGTGTATCATGTACATCTGTGAATATCCCAAATCCGCTCTCTATAACGGTGACCAGCAGTATGGAAAGTTTATCAAGCAGCGTTTTGCGGAACTTTGAATGTCATCCCCTTCTGTGCAGTTTCTTCAGAAACATTGTGTTCTTCTCACATGTCAAACATTCATCCATGGAATTTTCTAAAATATCCCAATGAAAAAAAAAGTACTTTGCCTCAGTATGGATTTCCCAGATGCTTCCTATGTGCGGAATTGTATAGCCACTCATTTTCAGGTCTAATAGCCAAAGGGCAGCCTCTGGGTGAACTGAATGGATGTCTTCAATGCCTCTGCTGAATTCATGAAGTTCAGAAGCGAATTCCCTTGACTTATTCTGAATTACAAGTGTACTGCACTAATGGTGTGATACGCCTTCAGGGTATACTTTCGGAGTGCCACGGGCAAGACGGTGTATAGTGGGTTGGTATCTCCTTCGGTGGAATTATCCGACCAGCGCACCTCTGCCGCTAAGCAACACCACTCTGGGAATACTTCCTCTACCCACCCGTACAGACGTGAACAATCTCCTACTAATACGCCTAGAATCAAGTCAGACATTCTGGAACACATCATTCTAGACTGTTGGAAGAACAATTGAGAGAAAGTAAACGTCATTCCGAATTTGCAGCTCATTGAGAGTGAGACCATCAGAAAGCCATTAGGAGACTCACTGCCCCACCAGCAGTGGGCTGCCTAATCCACATTGTATCCGAACCGGCCACGGAAGGTGCAATCACCTTTTGCACAAAGGGAAAATAAAAATTCACCCAAGTGTGACTGGCGCACCGCAACAAACAGTGGGACAAGCACACAAGTGGTTTACACTCATTGTCGTCTGATGCTGGCAGTTGGATTACAACCTAGACATCGATTCGCCGTTGCTACTCAATCCATATCGATGCTAAATAGAGAGGGTGGCACTCGTGGTGTTTCACAAACCCTGGATCATGCAAATTCACAATGAATATTCATAAATGTCGGAGGATAATTCGACACAATAGGGAATATATTGGCATGTGAGAGATATGCCACCTTGAGATATAAATATATTAACTGATAAGATATGCAAATGTGACCAGTCTATGTGCTCAAAACGCCATCAATGCAATATCAATGCATTTTTTTTACCAGCTATCCCGAACATCGCATTTTTATGATATATTGTTTTTACATTCCAGGGTAAACGCTCTATATTTTACTATACGATGCATTCATGTGTTCATAGAACATTCATTGCCGATGAAACCATGTAATTTGCGATGCGTTTACACTCCAACGTGCTGTGGTGTTGTCACATCCACAGGAATTGAATGATCTCCAAGCATCGCTTTGCTCAGTAATGCGGTCATTGCGCCGTCTGCTGGCCACAATGATTTACTAACCAATGCATTGGCATTACATACAGACGTAATATTGTGTTGTGTCACTGTTAAATGCGTCAGCACATCAACATGAAGTTTTAACAGTCTATCATTATTGAGATATTCACTGACCATTTACACTGAATGAGTGATGATCAGCGGACTCTACTAACTCATTCGAGGTTGGGAGGCTCAGGACTGATTCAGATAATCGTCACTAGTGTTGGCCGTAAGCGTGTCGTGCCGGCCTCCATAGGTACTCACTAACAGCACTTGCCTCAACAGTCTGTTAAAGGCTATACGGGGATCTTTGTTTGTGTCTACTAACTCACTTTAAGCCAGTGGTTAAACATGTGCAATTTCGTATTATCCAGGTTCTGTACAAAGAGGCACACCCTGACTCGTAGGTTACGTCTATGGAATTCTACGATACAAAGCTTACTCTTTCTCACAGGATTACGGACGCTTGTGTTGCGCCCGAAACGTTGTGATTTATTTCATTTTATACCAACGTGACTTTACCGAAAGAACCAAAGACTATGGATTCCTGCAGTCACGAAAGTTTCAAATCAAGATTGATACAAAGCTTTTCATTTACTTGGTGATATGTTTTTGCGAAGACTACAGGTAGATTGTAAGTGCATTGTTAAACGTGGTTGGGTTTGCTAATTTTGGTATGGCTTGTTGCACTGCCTAGGCAAAACTAAATAAATGTTGACAAGATGTATGCATCCATAATACAGTCACACGATTGTGCGCTGGGAGAGTCAGCGCGTCGGCATACCCTGGCTCTGTTCTATTTCGAGGTCATTAATGGTCGATATGTAATAGTTTTAAGTGTCTTCGTGGAAACAAATCAATGCATTTGTGCAATTTCTAGTAACTTAAAAAATATGTTATATCCATTCATCCCACACAACAAAATATTCAAGTGTTATCTGGCTACACTTTACCTATCACAAGTAGGCACATTATTACGCAATTATCGAAGCTCACGGCAATGTCCAATTAGGTGTCTTCATGCCGAGTTCTATTATTTTTCCACTCATCCTACAATTTACGATGGAAGTAATCTGGATAGTTTATGTAAATGTGATAATGCATTGAGCAAATACAAAAAACACATGCGTGTTATTTACACTACTTTCTAACAGGAAAAAAATATACAGCAGACTGACATTCGCAGTCATTGCCCTTGTTCAGAACACAAAGAGAATAAACTCCCTGTGAATGTTCCCTTCATAAAGAACGTGTGTTTTTGTTTATGCCATGCCAGAGGAAAATTACACTAGGCTAATCAATAGGCTGACATTAAACTGGATATGCATTTGGAAAGGAAATCAGTTTGCTTTAATCGGTCTTTGCACCCCAATTTTTTTCACGGGTGTTAAATCTTTATATGTTGTTACCAAAAGTTAACCTCTATAGTGGATCAATTGAACAGCAAAGGTCACATTTATCATATGTATACATTCTTATACTTTTCACTGTCTAGAAAAAAAAAATTCTCCATCATAATCCCAAATGGAATGATGCTATTCTCGACCATTCGCTCTGGCTTCACAAGTTGAAGACAAACGCCAGTTGGGTTGTCCCAAGACAACCCAACACGACGGTGCTTGGAACATTCCGCGGGGGTTAATTTAGTGATTTCTTTTTTAAAACAACAACCAAACGAGAAAAAACAAGGTCACTCAATGGCCAGCTTTGCAGTTTCGTGTTACATTCGCTCAAAACAGATGAATAGGATACAGTTAAAACGTAAAGGTGTCATCTATTGTATGGATTTAACATGCTTCGCGTGTACGTTTTATATTTCGAGCCAATTGTTAGAAAAAAATAAAACACTGGTTGCTGCAAAAAAAACACAACACGATTTGAATTCTATTTTAAGATTTTGCCATTACATTTGAGCTTGGCATAGAGTCAGGTACTCACGTTAGGACTATTGTTAGCTGTCATTTGTATGAAACGATTTACATTCAAATACCAATTTGTAGTGTAATCACGTTTAATTGCTAATAATGTTTTGCCATGAAAGAGTGTAACGAGGGTATTTAATTTTGATTTTGTTTAGCAATGGCCAGATTACAAATTATCTACAATTAAGTCAACAATCCATCTTACAGGTGCAGTGGATATAATGATACAAAGTTGCCACCCACAGGGCATATTTGGGGGGGGGGCGGAAGAGCGAGCTGACAGGCGAGCAAATTGCCCCGAAACCTATTCTTCAATCTGTGCACACACTCGCGCATGACGCACACAGTGATCGTAGAAGATTGCGACTGAATAATTGACGTAAATAATTATGATGTCGTAGAAGAGATACAAAAACAAGAATTTAACACGAACAAGGTCGAGTTTATTTTAGCAGCGATACATGTTTGAAAGCCGACATTTTTCCAATTTTGGCACCCAAAACTTACAGACAAGAGGGTCATCTCGTAGGGAAAGAACACCATACAAATCTCCATTGCAGCCCCCCAGAACCACGACAATCTCCGGTGGGGTGTATCGCTTAAGCCAATACAAATCGGGAAAACCCCCGCTGCTACTAGTGCTGCTGGAAACACACACTCCACAACAGTAAAGATTTACATTTGACTCTCACCATGAGCGGTCAACCGTGGTTAACATGTAGCTAAACAAAACATATTTTAAGAGGTTCTAGTTGAAGTGTGTTGTCAACATAACTCACCGCATTACTGCGCTTGACTCACCATTAACATCACTCGCTCTCACACAGTCTATATATAAAAGCCAAAACTTGCAGAGCTTCTTGCTGATAATCGGTCACTTCCGAGTGGGGGGAAAGGCGGAGGAGGAGGGGGAAGGTCGGGGCGGGAGAGGAGGGGAGCAGGCGCGATTTATAAACACAGCTCGCAAGGGCTGCTCCTGCAGTTGGACTTTCAGTCTCGGCTCGTGCGCTTGCTTTCACGCGGCGATGTAAGTTGCAGCGTGTTGACGGTGGGAAGCTGCGTTCCGAATTGATTTGTTTCTCTTTGTGAATTGGTGTGCTATTCGTGCGGAAGACAAATATACATTTGACGAATTACGTTACGACCAATTGACATCGTTTGATTCCGTGTATCACAGAAGCCTTTTTTTCCGAGAAACATGTTCGCTACTTTCAGCACCTCGGACAGCGCACGCGACCGCGCTGCGTGCTGATTGATTACCGAGCACTGGTCAGCTGCATTGTGTTATCGTGCACGGTGTTAGCCAGTCGAGCGCGGTGGGTTAAGGACCCAACCGATGTGATTTTGTTTTGTTTACGCGCGACTTACAATTGTCGATCGGCAGTCTGCTCAGGTGGGAAACGAACTTCGCGTCAAGCTCTCCAGCACCCGCGCTTTCGGCAGACGAAGACCCGTTGCAGGTGTCAGTCAAGTCGCAGGTATTTTGCTCATTCGCAAGGCGATATGCGTCGGTGAGTGGCTGCCCCGCTACACGCGGCAATTCACGCTCTATTGGTATTGTTGTTGTAGGTCTCAAAGCAATCACAGAGCAACGGACAAAGGGATCCAAATGGAGCCAGTGTCGCTAACCGGCGTGAAGACCTCTGCGGGCGCGAACGTCTCCAAGTATAATATCAACTTCACAGCGCCGCGATACGTGACTCTGTACGACATCGACGTACCGGCTGACGGCTCAGCCGGCCTTCGGATCATCATCTCCATAGTCTACTCGCTGGTGTGCGCCCTGGGACTCGTGGGCAACTTCTTGGTTATTTTCCTCATGAGGAGCAAGCAGCGGTGGCAGAAATCGGCGATAAACACTCTGGTGTTCGGGCTGGCAGTCACGGACTTCCAGTTCGTGCTCACTCTGCCGTTCTGGGCCGTGGAGGTGGCGCTGGATATGACCTGGCCATTCGGGCTCGTCATGTGCAAGCTCATCCTGTCGCTGACCGTCATGAACATGTACGCGAGCGTCTTCTTCCTGACGGTCATCTGCATCACGCGCTACTGGTCCATCGCTTCGGCCCTGAAAGCGCGGAGAAGGCCCGCGGCTTGCACGGCCATGTGGCTCAACCTGGTCATCTGGCTCGCGGCTGGACTCGCCACGCTGCCGCACGCCATCTACTCCACGACGGCGGTCGTGTCCAGCGAGGAGCTGTGCCTCGTCCGCTTCCACGGTCCCGTCAGCAGCGCGCAGTTCTGGCTCGGGCTGTACCATCTCCAGAAGATTGTGCTCGGCTTCGCGTTGCCCCTGCTCACCATCAGCGTGTGCTACCTGCTGCTGCTGCGCTACCTCAAAGTGCACACGCTCAACAACAACAACCCCAAGAAGCGGTCACGCGTCACCAAGTCGGTGACGGTCATCGTGCTCTCGTTCTTCATCTGCTGGCTCCCCAACCAGGCCATCACGCTCTGGGGAGTGCTGGTCAAGTTCAACAGGGTGCCCTTCAGCTCGGCGTTCTACGCCGCACAGACGTACGTGTTCCCGGCCAGCGTGTGCCTGGCCCACACCAACAGCTGCCTCAACCCGATCATCTACTGCCTCATGCGCACCGAGTTCCGCGAGGTGCTCAACGAGATGTTCTGGAGAATATCCCCCGCCGCGCTGACGCGCAATTGCCAGATCGGTCCCTTTCTGCACACCGGGGCTCGCACCCGCGAGCGCTGCGAGGCTAGGGTCGCCAACGACATCGTGGCCATACCCCTGCAGCCCCTGGATAGCAGCGAGCAGGCCCGCAACCGGGGCTCGAACCTGTGCCACCGGAGAGACGACACCCTGCCCAGCACCACGGCCGTGCAGCGGCTGTGCTGAGCATCGGAGCTCACGAGGCCACAGTGTTCCTCGCGCACACTCTGCACCACGCGTGTTGCTTGTTCAAGATGCCACGAGGCGGTTCGACCCGCTGAGATGCATTTCATCGGAAAAAAAAATATTTTATTTATAGTCTTGCCCTCGCAATGGGCTTTGTAGGGTACCGTGGTAGTCTATTCATTTTGATGGTGGTAGTGATCCATACGCTCGGTTGAGATACTGCCACGATTTATTACGCTTGTACATCCTGGGTGTGCGTAAAACGTAATTACGGTTGTATTTAACCTCACTGAACTGAACGCATTACGCACACAGATGGCGCATACGAGGTGGGAGCGCGCGCGTATTCTGCTTGTTGTGCAAATGCACGGACAAGTACTGTACTGTACTTAAGCACGAAGCCCATGAGGCTATGACCCCCCCCCCCCACGCCGAAATGCGCCCGCTCTCGTCAGATCTCGGAAGCTCAGCAGGTGTGAACCTGCACAGCGTTCGGATGGTCGACCACCAATGCGTAAAGCAGGCGTCGTAGAATGCCGCGGGACTGCATCGTCAGCAGCGGGCAGTGCAGCAAGAGGCCAATGTTGTATTCTACTATCGTTCAACCTTCTAAGCTCACCGCCTTCACGAACCCGTGCTGACCAGCGTGGTGAAGTGCGCTCAAATACCTAACCACATTTAACCGCACGGCCCTAATCCAGCGGCGGATTGACAAAAGGGCTGTAACATGGGCATGCGCCAGTATAATTAAAAACACGTTACTACTGATGCGTGCGATCAAGAGAGCACGCGCTGGGGGTTGACGCCTGCGTGTTGAAACTGCAGGGAGGGGAAGGTCCGCACAACATCGTAGAAAAAAACACGGAGTCCTACTGTTTGGGGACATTGAGGACGAGTAAACTCATTGGCAAACATTATTCCATCTGTTCTGCTTGTACAACGGGCAGTCAAATCGTTATAATTGAGTGCACTGTGGGTGGGTCTGTTCGTCGATGTAGATCACAGGGTTTGCTTAATAGTTCGTGTTTTGTGTGCATACTTCGTTAAAGTGGTGTATACATACTTGGCCAACAAAATCTACTTACATAAACATTTATATGGTGGTGCCAAATTGTATGATGCAATGGGCTTGCTTAACACCAGTAATTTAACATTGGAGCCATTTGCTTGTTGTGTTTTAAGCAACCCAATCCAATTGATGCCATATATGTCGCTACAGTATGTCCACAGTGCTTGAAATTGAAGTGCGCATTGCTAATTGGTGTAGCAAGAATTAAGTGTAATGCATATTGGGAATTTCTGTGAACCCATGAATATTTCTTGTTGGGGCGGTTGCACAGTGGTTAACACGGTCTGCTACAAACCCGGCGAGCCGAGGTCTATGCAAAAACCGGTGACGATTATCTGACTAGTTCAGGGCCTCCTCTAGGTAGACTCAGCCTCAAATGAATACCTGGTGTGGTGTGCAATCATCACCACGAGCGAGACGAAGGCAAGGACCAAATCAAATCGGGTTGTCACGTGGGCATGTGTTGCCAAATGATTGTTTTCCTTTTCAGCAAAAACCGGTTACGTTGAAACGCAAACGAAAATCTTTGGTCAAGCATCACCAGGCGCTCGCAAGAGCTCAAGGTACCTGATGTAGGCGCCACGACGCCATGGGGAAGAGTTATGCAGGTGAACCCGTTTGATAGAGCAGATTGCTGCTTGGTTGTAATTTACAAAGTTCAAATAGTGTAGCTAAGTGAATGTATTTAATTATTGGCGAACACAGGCTATGGGTTAACTCTATTACGGTGTTATTGCGTTCGTTCAAATTGAGAATGGTAAAAAAAGTCGAAGTAAATCGTGAGTAAATGACAATAATGTAAACAACTTGAGATATTAGTGAGAGGTGCCTTACAAATACATGTAAATTGTTATATCTTCAATGAGGTAGATTTACCCAACTATAATGTAACAAACAATAACTCTCCATCCCCCACCCTACTAATATTTATAACTAACCCTCATAGCTCAAAATTACATTATACTTTGAGCATTAGCCCAAAATAAATCAATTATTGGTCGTCATAATATTGGTTATGAAAGTAAAAACCAATTTATATGATTATACTCTTAACCTGGGTTCATTCGGAACATTGAACACACTCCATGATAATTTCCAATTTTGAAATATTGATTCAAGAAGAGTTTTACAAATTCGTGTAGATTTTGTGCATACTTGAGTGGAAATTCAGACGTTCTGATTATCATAACTAGACGTAATGTTAATGTATTGATTTTTCGGCTTATTTGGAAGCATTACACATATGATTACATCTGTAATAATGTTAATATAGTGTTTTTGTGCTATGTGTTTGTGTACGTTGTATTGCACACTCTAGTATTGCAACATGTGAGTGTGTGTGGCTGTGTGATACTCTCTGTGGAATTGAAATTGCGAAGCCATCAAGGATCATTATAATTATGGTTTATATATATTTAAAACCGTTTGGCCTTGATTTGTAAGAGCTCGTAATGCCTGCATCAGTTTCTCCTAATTCAAATCAATATACAGTAGTTGATAGCATTCATCTGATCAATATATACATAGAATTCATCGAGACTATTTGTTAAAGATTTAACTTTTACAACTCAGAATGCAGATGAACGTGACGACAATACAAATTAGAATGAGAAGATATTTTCTGAAATTGGATTTTGAGAAAAAGTCAATGGGAAATGATTAGGCATCTCAGATTTTATAACCACGTGGTCATTAAAACAACCAATGTCAATGAACGATACGAAAGAAAGCCGTAAAGTTTGGTTCAAGATTCATATGAGCAAAATAAGTAATGTACAAGTTACTAAACAAAATTTTAAAGAATTGGAAGCACACAACTGGAAAAACACAGCAGAATATATAAACGTATGGCAATTATTGAACGTGGATTGATATAAAAAAAAATACATCAAACAAATAGTGGATGAAAGCAGGATGGAGTGCTTTTGTAAAACTGCAAAAGCGCCTAACGATGCATGTGGTGAAATCAGTTCATGTGCAAAAATCTCATCGCAATTCATTTCCCTCGTGGACACGAACAGAGTGAAATTAATTGTGACATCACAAGACCATGGGAAATGGTGAACGCATGTTCCCGAAATCTTCGAAAAAAGTCAGCTTCATAAAATGCTTGCTTGTCACATTAGCTTCGCAATTATACACCTTGTGGTTATACGCATTGTCGGTTCAAATTAATAATGGATAAATATTTTTAACGTAACATTGATGGTGAGACGTAATTTGATCACGAAAGAATGTTGTGAATGTTTGTATGCTTCAATTAAACGTAATATTTGTTGTTTTCTTGCCAGCCATCGTCCCGCCAAACTACCTTTTGGAGATAATTAGGTCAATGTATTAAATGTGCCCAGTAATGACAACGACAGGCATTGTACCGAAGATGGATAACATTTACGAAGAATTCTAATCGGACTTTCAGCACACAAGCGTTAATATAGCCACAACACCGTCACAGCGGTTGTCTCAGACCCCTAATGCGATGGAATGATTCTTCCCCCTCAAAAGTTCAGAGGAAATGCCTGTGGCTCCGCATGTCACATTGAGTCACCCAAATGGTAAAAAGTTACAAGCCGGTGGGATGACAAAGCGTGTTGTTCTCTTTCCACAGGCGCGCACTGTCAATCGTAGATCTGTTTGAGCTCCAATCACGCGTGGCTCGTTTTTCACTGAGGTGCTCGCTGACAGCACTCGCCACCACGTCGTTCGCAACAAATTTGTTTTCGACATTTGGAGAACTATTTATGAAGCGTGAAAGCGAGGTGAGCAACCCGATGAGCGGTTAAGCATGCCATTGACTGTAGCAACTCAATAAAGAGCTAAGGCTGCAAGCTAAAGTAATGAACACTTTGAAAATAACTGCATGTCGATAACTTTTCTCAATTTCACTGTGGGGTTCACGGTGTCTTATCTATTGTTTAACATGTGTGTATATTGAAACGTTTCGTTCGTATATATATCCAGAGATGACTTTCTCATTAAATATTTCCAGGAGCCATCGACCTGCCCAAGCGGGGCAGGAGAAGGCTTGGGAGGGATTATTTTCTGGAGCTCAGCCCCAGAAAGCTCCAGATGAAATTAAGCCCTGGTATTATCTATTCCAAGCATCGCTAGCCGCAAATAGTAAGCATACACACAGGTGGTGTGTTGTTTTTATATATTTCTGAGAGCAAACATGGTCAGCAGACTTACAGAGGTCATATATGGGTAACTTTTTGGCCTCATAAATGGTGGGGAGTGAATACAAATCCATCACATGGCTGGTTATAGATCACTACAAGACTCGTCCTTGTGTATCGGTTGAAAATGTAAAAAAGAAAAATCTAAAATGTGAATATTACATCGTGAGAGATATGGTTTAAAAATACCATTGATATTTATCAATTTGTATTGCCTCATTGTATTTTTTTTTATCGATGAAATACTTACACTGTTGTACAACAATTGCGTTAGTGTTCTCTGAAGGCCAAATCCTGGACCTTTCTGGAATGCGTCATACAAGCCAGCCGCATGCCAATATTCCTGCTCGCATGGATTTGATAAATACGTAATAACAGAGTGCACACCAGTTTAAAAGCCAAAAGTAATATGTAATTTGGTTAAAAAACAATCTCATGCGACCCAGAATTATTACATGAGGTTGTCTTCAGGGCTGTTCCATAAAGTGCCTGTGGCATTGTCTTAAACACCTTGACTGCTACTTTGTTAATCAACACAGGGCATCTCTGTGATAATTGACAAAGTACAGGTTGTCCACGAAGATGTCATCATCTATTTATGAAATAATTATAATTGGGTTGGAGGTGCGTTTTAAGGTTTGATAGGTGTGGTTTGAAAATTTTGGCAAAGGAATTCATTAAACTCAATCAATAGAGACAATCACAGCCGATGCAATCACGGTGGGCGAACACCTGGGACCCTCTCTCCAATCTAGATGCGATGTGTATCGCCACACGCCATGGTGGACAGGCGAAGGATAAGATGGGATGAAACCCTCGTGATAAAAAAATCTTCACACTACCGCGTGTGCGTGTATAGTTTTATGGGGAGCGGCGGCGCAGTGGTTAGCGCATTACGCTATGACCCTGGGCGAGCTGAGTTCGATGCCCGCTCACAACCAATAACAGTGGCAGTCCTGAGACTCCCCGAGGTAGATTCAGCCTTAAATGAGTACCTGGCGTGGTGTACCATGCTGGCCTTCATAGATCTTCGCTAATTGTACTTGCAGCGACAGGCAACAGGCTATTCGGGGGAATCTGAATTATTGATCTAGAATAAACCGCTGTCTCGTAATTCTTGAATAATAGATCACACCTTTGTGGACACCCTGCGCATTCACTCGAGTTCTTAAAGCACTTTTAGAAAACAGTGAAGTTGTCTATGGAAAGAGAGAATACCGTAATTTTGTCGACAGTACTCTTTAACTGGGACTAAGGGGCTATTTGAAAGTGTGTCACAACATACAAAAATACATGTAAATATATATATACTTCACTATGTGTTATATATAAACGATATGTACTTTATACGTAGCTGCTGTATGCTGAGCAACACACACTCGTGAACATTTGTGTTGTAATGTTTTGATGCCCTCGAACTCCCTTCGGCTGGTTATTAAGAAGCAGCGGTGTCACAACGCGTCACGACATCGATTTAATATTGATTATTGAGCTCACAACGCAGGCACGTCAATCGCATGTATGTAAATTATTGTTCTTTCAATAAATACGCTGAACGTAATAGGTTCGCCTGACCCCCTGAAGTTAACCGTGACACTGAATTATGACAAGTGATGGAATCGTTAGGAAATATTTCAATGGGGGAAAAACACGCCCAAGGTTTCCTCTGGGTATCGATCGTACTATTCCGCAGTTGGCAAGAGTAGATTGAGCCATTGCATCTCAGATACATCAGTGTACAATCGGAATTATGTACCACTGTTACATTATTTCATTAACTGTTTGCTTCGGGATGGGGCTTAACCTCTGATGTTCAGGTAACGTGTGAATTCTCGCAACATCAATTCAGGATGTATGCATATTGAACTTCTTTCGCACCGTACGTAGCCAACCATGCTAATCAGATGTGCGGGGGAAGGGCAATGCCTCTGTGGTGTGATTTCGGGTTATTGCGCTGTGCTGTTGGACATGTTGTTTGACGTTTTGCGTCATGTGCTGGGAGTTTCTTCGGTGAATTCATCGCACGCGGAGCGAAACGTCAGACACCGTGCCTAACAGCACGCGGCACAATTAGAGGGCTGGGCAGCACAACCGCTCGTTGTGGTGGTTTACAGTGAGGACTCTCCTGGCGAGATCGATAATGTTCGAGCACAAACGTTACGAGAGTGGAACTTTGACACTGACTCGCGACTATTTTGTTGGGGGGGGGGGCTCAAGTAAACATTGCATTGTGAACCTATCCACAGTACAGCATTAATGGTATTATAAAACTGCGGTTAACAGAGTGATTATCCAAGTTTGTTGAAGATATGGTAATTTCGTCCCATCTCAGAAGCCATGTAGGTTTGAGCCTAATGAGGATTTGTTGCAGGGGTAGCCAGCCATCAAATTTTCCCCACCGATGTAGATACAGGGCCGTGTGGTGGCCAAGAGCATGGTCGTGTGGAGTGTCACCTGCTCTTATGTGAGATCTCTCTCGGTAATTCTGGCTTCCTTACATTTGGCAAAAAAATACATTAAAATGCAGGACAATCCTTAAGATGAGTTTTGACACTTGGTGAGGCTTTCATGGGTAAATAATTTGCATTTTTTTAAGTCAACAATAATTCTTCAACAAATTAGTAATGTGCACGAATCCTATAACGCAGTTTAAAGGTATACCGGTATAAGACTCACATCCCAAAGAAACTCTATGGAATGAATACTGTCTATTATGTAGGATGTTGTGAGAGAAAAAATCAGGAGCACGTGCTTCGTTTCTCACGTAGAATGAAGGAGGAAGAAGCTCTCTCTTGGCAATGAAGCCGGCTCATTTAAGGTGTTGACAGTGCTATTACCTGCGGGTCAGGAATATTCTTATTTGGAATGTGCTGCTATATTCCCATAATGTAATGGAAACCAATTATATAGAGATACACAGAATGCAAAAAAGAAAGCGAAGGAGAGAACATGAACTTAGTGGTGTATATTTTGTATTTGAACGTAGATTGTGGACAACAACAAACAAAAAAATGTGCATACATTATATATCATAAATGAGTGTAATCTTGTGCCTTTGGAATAAGGAATGGCCAAGTTGACATAGCATTAGACCATTGATTACATTTTTATATACTAAAGTATTGTGATTTATTCAGTGATCATTTTATATAAAAAAGAAATATATACACATGCTAATATTTGCAAATTTTGCACTTTATATATAAACACTTAGAGGCAAACCATGTTATCCTAGAGTGCTTCAGCATATTATAATATCAATTAAATGTGCTACCACTCAATCATTGATACAGTCGATGAACACAACAACGAGCAGTGTTATAATAAAGTAGATGGATGAGCAATTCATTGCCGTGACATTATAAGTCACTGCAGAATAATACGAGCATTTCCTAATTTCCTCGTAAAAATCACTGCACTTTATATACCTGTTACTTAAATATCCCTTGGCCATCACTCTCTGAATTGTGGTTCTGTGATCGTGTAATCCATTGTGCATTTGTCCTGGGTTAGTGATAACTGGTTAAACATTATTAATGTATTTTCAAACCTAAAACCTGCAAAGTTAGTTTCGCTTGTGTTGTGCACTTTCTTTCTTCATGAATTTCATTGACATTATCATAGTTCAGTGTGTACAATGCTATAATTGAAGCCATTGTGTGGCTTGCCAGCTTCGTTTTTTACGTATTTAATTTTAGAGCTTAGATTTCTCATGGAATGTTTGACATGGTCCCCAAATCATCCAACCATCTGTACTTTAGACCTCAGCCCCAATTATGTAACACTCGTGTTTGAAGTACAGCCCTGTAACTGATACATAATTAATATTATATGGCTACCATGCGCATGTAAGGCAGAGCGTGTGAATAACTGAATCAAGGGCCTGGGAGATGGGTGGAACAGTCAACAACTCGGGCCCCCGCGGTAGCGAGATGTTAACTCCCTCGCCTGGTATGTGGGATGTGCGTGGCTTCCATCCCGACCCTGACACCTGTATATTTGGAGTCTGTATGTTCTCTCTGTGGTCGCGTGGATTTTTCTCCGGGACCTCCGGGTTTTCTCTCCACATTTAGAATCAACATGCATCGAGAGTATGCGGTTGGTATACATTTCCACATGATAAGCCACTTCGTCGCTTTTGAAAAAAGAGCTATAAAGCTCAGTGAGCCCTACCTGGTAGAATAAACATAGTTTAGTTCAATAGTTTTAGTTTCACTCGTGATAATATTACCCTCGTGCATGCGTAACATGTCCTCCGCGCTAATACATGCAGATGGCGGACATTGGCACCACGTTGCCATGAAGTGGACTCTTGTTGAAGATCATTGTCTCCTTGAGTGAGATAGGCGGTAGGCCAGCCCCTACAAACAGCCGCAATCACACACTCCACCTGCACGTGTTCGCCAGTCTTCACCGAGGTCTTCATTAGAAGTTTGGGTGGTTGGGAGGGGGGTGCTGAATCTATTTTCCACATCCTACCGCCTGGCTGCTCCAACTAATGAAAGACCGCTACTCTTGTGATAAGATGTCATGAAAGGTACGGATCATACGGAAGTGTGTTTTTTGTTGTTGTTTTTGTGAACCACCGTCGCGATGAGTAGATGCTGAATTTAAGCGCGGGGAAATGCACGAAACGAACATGGAGGTTCCACTGGAACACGTCTTGATTTGTCGTCTACGGTATTTAATCGATGTCCGTTTCATGCCGGGCCGTTTCTTCTTCTTCTAAATGTAACCCCCGCGTACATGGCTAGTGTGTGTTGGTGTTCAGCTTGTGAAAGTGATTATTAATACAGTCGCAGTAAAATCCTCTGCATTCAAGTTGTTGTTCATGTGAAATATAATATTGCAGAACGAAATGAATAAATATGTAATGTACAACGACTGCAATACGTTTTATATGTTTTCATTGCAAATCATTAACTTAACAAAAAATGACGTGAACAAAATAGCACGCGCTGCTGTGTGGCATGTGTACAAGTACACCGAAGGCAATGGTAGATGATTTGCAATTTAGATTGAAGAGTAATTTTTGGGACAAGCTGTCCCATCGTACGTGTTCCACCACTCAACCCTAACCCTCTGGGGCTGATAGTCTCGTGATTACATGAAACAGTTTGCATAAAAAGCCATCATTTCACAAAACTGCATTTCACCAAATGTCCCGTATTGCTTTCACAGCTGTAGGCACGTTTGAGAGTGTGCCTTTTCAGGGTGCAAAATGTATGATAATTGTGTTTTCTGAATGTGTGTTTAGTTTTGATCCTTTCAGGTTCAAGCACTTCATTTCTGTGCTGTATTTATGATCATTATGGAGGCACTTGTTGCTTGTGTGACTTCTGTTCAGCACACTTATGATTTAATGTCCGCACCTGTTTTTTTGCTGAATTATTTTGTGCATGTGAATATCTATTTGCATCCACAAAAAGCTCAACACATTTCCTCAATAATACTGTGGCCTTCACGGGAATATATATATTAGGTGATATTTCGAGCAATAGCCCTTCTTTATAGCACATATGCAACAATTGCGCTTGTGTATCACTGTACACCTCCGATTCGCTTGGTTGGTTACGTACGGTGAGAAAGAAGTGTAACATACACACTGTCATAACAGCATCAGAAAATAGTGTATGTGGCATTAAGATATGCATCACATCCGTGACACTACATAGCATATGTGTTTGGCATATGCTTGTAACCTGCATAGGTTCAAGCACACACCAACAGGTGATGCATGTCTGCCACACGGTCTCCATGTACTGAATACATGTTAGGTTTACGATACAATAATCAAATCTCATCCTTAAGACTCGACTACGTTTATTTGTATGTTGTACGGAATTGGATCACGTGGCTCTCACATTCACAGCCGCTAAAAGGCGCGACCATTCACAGCGGTGTTTAAACAAACAAAAAAGAAAATTCAATCTTCAATCCCAATAATTAAATTTAATTATCGGGGGATAAATGGAGAGGGGTGTTGTATTTCTCATCACATCCACACCGCTGTGAATGCAACCTAGGGGTGTCCAATTACCGAGCCACAAATCACAACCGGTGAACGCGCTGATGTGTTGAGCAACCTCGGTTGTCGCAAACCGTTTACATGCCTCGTATTCCTTCACCCTCTGACATGCGGCACCTTGCCATTTACTTCACACATGACAGACCGTGCCACTGTGGCGCAAGACGGATGTGTGCGCGCGCCACTGATGGCAACGGCAATTCACTTCTCCATGTTTGATAAGAGACGATCACACGGCTGTCAGTGCTCCAAGCCACGCAAGTCACAGTAAGCACAGCCCCGTGCATTCACTTTCTCTTGCCACCACAGCTATCGGAAGGGCTTAGACGAGAGGGAACTTCTCGACTCGAGATAGCACGTGGCATGCACGTGGCATGCTCCTCTATGCCGGCCATGATGGTATGTGCTAGTCGTAATTATGAAGCCAATTATTTACCGATAATTATTGAAAGCCTCACTGAGTCGCAAGACCATTCAAGTGTGGCGTGTGGGTGAAAACTGTAATATCGTGGATAAAAAGCCACGCATACAACGGGATAGCACTCAATTCTCTGCGCAGCCATATACTGATTCAACCAACAGACACACTCAGCCACGGTAAACAGAACCAAACCAACTGTGGATCACACCCATTATCGTACTGCCATCTCCTGGCACCTTGCACCCCTCGCAATCAAATGCTCACAGCACCCCGTGGCGTGCACATCGCTTCTCACCCATCCAAGCAACTTGAGCCAGGCTTGACCCTCCGTAGTTTCCGAGATCCGGCAAAAATTTGGCACAAGCAGGTGATGGGATAGACTAGTGATCATTCAAAAAGGCGGTTCAGCATAATCTCCAAATGCTGTATATATATGCTCGCACGTCTATTATCCCTGGCTTTACCAACTCACGATGACCAGCCGTCGTGAAGTATGGTCGAATAATAGCTTTGGGAGGCCGTCATCTAGCAGTAGATTGGCACTATGGATTTGCGGTGTTTTAAAAGGCGTTACTGCTGCATACGGTCATAGAGCACACTTTGGGCTAAAGACTTGTGTGCATAGCCTGCAGGGAGATTTCACGAGTAGTCATGCTGCTTTAAGATGATTAAGGAGGAATACAACCATTAGCATGGGGTTGGGAGGACCTCATCCAGCAGTGGAATTAGCAAACGGGCCGTACCTGTACAGATGCTTTGCCTGTCAACCCAAACGATCCGGGTCTCCAA
Source organism: Lampetra fluviatilis (assembly GCF_964198595.1). Classification (NCBI taxonomy): domain Eukaryota; kingdom Metazoa; phylum Chordata; class Hyperoartia; order Petromyzontiformes; family Petromyzontidae; genus Lampetra; species Lampetra fluviatilis. Next base: position 6,422,186 of record NC_136287.1, on the reverse strand, counting down.
GTGCTGTCCTTGCCGTTCGCTACGCGTGGTGCACGCTTTGTGTTACATCACCCCGGCTAATTAATTATCAGCGGTGAAGAGGTGAGTGATTGTGAGCGTGAATGCACATTGTGCCTTTGCAAATTGGTGACATTTTTCAAACATTTCGCTGCCCGGGAAACTACTACGAGAATAGTTAAGCTATTCCTTAATTCATAATATAGGTCTTTGGGTTAGATTGCGTAAATATATAAATGTGTCGTTAAACCCGCCACCACCCGACACAGCCAATTAGTAAGGTTTTTTGTCACGTAAACAAACATGCCAATTCGTTACTAGTGTAGTGACATCGCCGGATGTCACTGTGGAGTGCCGGCCCTAGAGAGGAACGGCGTGCAGTATAACGACATCGCGGACACGACGATGATGTGGGTGTAGTACCCAGCACTATCAATCAGCGGTGAGCGCTGATTGATAGTGCTGGGTGGCACCACGCTTGGCGTGCAGTGTCAGCCCTACAGGATAGAGTGTGGGAGTGCCGGCCATGGGAATGTGGGCACTCTGGTTAACCCGAGAGGACACGTGACCAGTTAAGTCAACAAAGGGGCCCCAAGTGGGGGCTCGGGGTGGTCACGTGGTCGTGGTCCAGATCCTGCTCGAGGATTCTGGAAGGTGGTCGTGGTTAAGGGCAGAGCCAGCCACACCGTAGAGAATATAAGCCGGGTCCCCCAGAGGGACTGGCGTTGTTGTTCATCCTGAAGAAACCTTCGTCTACGTTCTACGTCCTACAGAGTCTCCAACACGTGGACTGGGACCCAAGCTGTGGTCCTGGTCCGTAGTAACTAGTTACAGTGTAATTAGTGTAGTTAGCCTAGTGGTCACCACCATAGGTCGTTATTCTGTTAAGGGTACAGTCATACCTCGGTATACGACCACTTTGGAATACGTGGAATTTGGTATATGTCGTGTTTTGACGAGAAAAAAATGTCTTGGGATACGACATCTTGCTTGGGATACGACGCACTTGCTAGAACTTGTGTGGGTCGGGATGAGTCACCGCGTACAGTACCCGCGTATACCCCGTTCACGACTGTAACAAAGCGCCGCTCCTCAGTCTGCCTGTACAGTAGATCTCGTTCAGTGCACAACCCTTGCTGTAATTCTAACTCCTCTCAGCAAGGTAAAGTAACGTAAAATGTTATTTTTGTTCCAATTTATTTTAATTTATTTATGCATTTATTTTAATTAATGTATGCATTTTAGTAATAAGTAGTGTCTAAAGTATTTTATACAACCCCATTAATGTATAATATGCCATATAAAATATCATTTCTTATACTCTGGAACGGATTATTTCCTTTCCCTTTATTTCTTATGGGAAAAATTCGTTTGGTATATGTCATTTTCGGTCCTACCTTTTGGAACGAATTAACGACGTATACCGAGGTACCACTGTAGTTACCCCGTGTGTTGGTGTTAAATAAATGTGTTGCCTCCAAGTGTATGTCTGTGACTCAGTTGAATTCACTACACTAGTACAGCACACCGTTATGTTGGAGCGTACACCCACAACATTTACAATACGAGTACGACGTTTCACCAGTAATTAGAACAAGCATCATCAGGCGACAAACCTTACTAATTGGCTGTTGGCAGGTTTAACGACGAATTTATATTTACACAATCTAACCCAAAAACCTCTATTACGGATAGTATTGGTTGTGAAAGCCTGCGTGTTAAACTATGCCTTTATTATAATTCATTTGGAGCTTTCGTGACTGCAGGAATTACTCTTTGGTTCTTTCAGTAAAGTCATGTATAAAGAGAAAATAATAAATTAAATACTAGCATACGACGTTTCGATTGCAACACAAGCAATCATCATCAGGTATAAATGAAATAGAAACACAAATCTAGTATACTTAGAAATATAATGTAATACAACAAAGAGTCGGATAACATAACAGTCAAAACCCCAACTGGTTGATTACGTTCTTCCTGAGAATGCTAAATTTGAGAGATACAACACAGAAACAGAGACATATAGACAGACATATAAGTGGAGACAGATATCACAGAGATACATAGGCACACAGAGAAACCACGCCTCTGTGTCAAGGCCTTAAATAGAGAGAGGGGGCGGGGGCGGAGAGAGAGGGAGGGGTTAGAGAAATTAGCATGTCAATGAGTGGCACGCTGAAAAGGTTGTAAAAATGAGGAGACAGGGAGAGAGGCACACTGAATTAAATAACCTAGCAAAATTTCGAAATGTAATGTAATGCAACACAGAAAGTCGGTCAACACACAATTAACGCATAGACTGGTTGATTACGTTTTTCAAAGATTGCTAAGTTAGAAGCTAAGTGTGATTTTTGTTTTTATGCTCTGCTCTCTCTGTTGTCTCGGCTGTTGTCCCTCTCTCTCTCTCTGCTTGTCTGTTCTTCTTGTTTGCGTCTTGTCTCTCTTTAAAAAAAAATTCACACTTAACTTCTAACTTAATGGTAGGTTTTTACCCTTTTAACTGGTACAAAACTGACACCTTTATTCAAGGCATCATGTTTGCAATGACCACAACACAAGTAGTCAATAAAGCAAACAAAAAGAAGCAACTCTGATAAGGATAATAATATGCACTGTCCTTGAAGTTGATTGGCCCACACCCGAGACGGCTTTCTTTAAAGCCTAGTCCCAATTGGTGTAGGGCCAGATGACACCAGAAGGCGTACAACTCAAAAACAGTGCAATATCAGAGTATTGAGAGTTCGGGGTAAACATTTAAACTATGAGATCTCTTTTACCAGTGGCAAAATATAATGGTAGGTTTTTACCCTTTTAACTGGTACAAAACTGACACCTTTATTCAAGGCATCATGTTTGCAATGACCACAACACAAGTAGTCAATAAAGCAAACAAAAAGAAGCAACTCTGATAAGGATAATAATATGCACTGTCCTTGAAGTTGATTGGCCCACACCCGAGACGGCTTTCTTTAGAGCCTAGTCCCCATTGGTGTAGGGCCAGATGACACCAGAAGGCGTACAACTCAAAAACAGTGCAATATCAGAGTACTGAGAGTTCGGGGTAAACATTTACACTATGAGATCTCTTTTACCAGTGGCAAAATATAATGGTAGGTTTTTACCCTTTTAACTGGTACAAAACTGACACCTTTATTCAAGGCATCATGTTTGCAATGACCACAACACAAGTAGTCAATAAAGCAAACAAAAAGAAGCAACTCTGATAAGGATAATAATATGCACTGTCCTTGAAGTTGATGCCTTGAATAAAGGTGTCAGTTTTGTACCAGTTAAAAGGGTAAAAACCTACCATTATATTTTGCCACTGGTAAAAGAGATCTCATAGTGTAAATGTTTACCCCGAACTCTCAATACTCTGATATTGCACTGTTTTTGAGTTGTACGCCTTCTGGTGTCATCTGGCCCTACACCAATGGGGACTAGGCTCTAAAGAAAGCCGTCTCGGGTGTGGGCCAATCAACTTCAAGGACAGTGCATATTATTATCCTTATCAGAGTTGCTTCTTTTTGTTTGCTTTATTGACTACTTGTGTTGTGGTCATTGCAAACATGATGCCTTGAATAAAGGTGTCAGTTTTGTACCAGTTAAAAGGGTAAAAACCTACCATTATATTTTGCCACTGGTAAAAGAGATCTCATAGTGTAAACTTCTAACTTAGCAATCTTTGAAAAACGTAATCAACCAGTCTATGCGTTAATTGTGTGTTGACCGACTTTCTGTGTTGCATTACATTACATTTCGAAATTTTGCTAGGTTATTTAATTCAGTGTGCCTCTCTCCCTGTCTCCTCATTTGTACAACATTTTCAGCGTGCCACTCATTGACATGCTAATTTCTCTAACCCCTCCCTCTCTCTCTGCCCCCGCCCCCTCTCTCTATTTAAGGCCTTGACACAGAGGCGTGGTTTCTCTGTGTGCCTATGTATCTCTGTGATATCTGTCTCCACTTATATGTCTGTCTATATGTCTCTGTTTCTGTGTTGTATCTCTCAAATTTAGCATTCTCAGGAAGAACGTAATCAACCAGTTGGGGTTTTGACTGTTATGTTATCCGACTCTCTGTTGTATTACATTACATTTCTAAGTATACTAGATTTGTGTTTCTATTTCATTTATACCTGATGATGATTGCTTGTGTTGCAATCGAAACGTCGTATGCTAGTATTTAATTTATTATTTTATCTTTATACGTGACTTTACCGAAAGAACCAGAGTTATTCCTTTATTGCGTTTCTGTTGATCACATGCTCCGTTGAAAGTAATGAACAAAACTGTTTAAGGGACATTTTCCTGTGCAATAACTCTACGAAGTCTCTACAAAGGCTCTTGCCAACCCTGATTTATTATATTAGTGGTTTTCAAACTGCAGTTGCATGGGTCATCATGATTTACGGCAGACTGCTCAGGCCTTGGGCAGACCCTTCAAGACGAAGAGCAGATCCATAGGTCAAAGATCTACGCACACCACTTTGCTTCTCATTGATGCTATTTTTGAGCGACACTAAAAAGAGAATTGAGACAAACTGATCACAGTTGGAGGAGCGAAAATAACCCTCCATCTTTTGTTGTTGTTACTTCTCAATTGACTCATATGGTATGTCAAACTGTGCCCTTTTCACGTTTTGACAATGTGAGTCAATGCCTGGGGTCTGTGAGCCTTTGTAAATCTCACCGTACTTAAAGGTTTATGCGATGCTTGGGACTTCATGCTCTGCTGGAAGTTTACCTGCCGAGCAAAAGCTGAGAGGCCTGGTACACGCTTTGGCAGGCTGTGACTTTCGTGTCAAAATTAGTTTTTGAGATGAAATAATTATTTTGGTGTGAGCTGCAGTTGAGGTTGTTATTAGTGATTGGAGGGATATAAATAATGGATTAAATTTTGACTTAAAACTTTGTGACTGCAGGAATTCATATTCTTAGTTCTTTCGGTATAGTCACGTAGATAGAAAATAAAAATAATATAATAAAATACATTTCAATTAAAAATAATAAATTGAAAATAATAATAGCAAAAAACCCACGACGTTTCGATCGCAACACAAGCGGTCTTCATCAGTCAGAGAGAAAAGAGGGGGCAAGCCTCCAAATGCAACTGCTTATACTGTAAGGGTTTCCAAAGTGAATGGGCGGAGGACGAGAGCTGGGAGCAGGAGAGCTGCACGGCACAAACAGCATGGGCCGGGCAGCCAGTTAGAGATAGGGGGAGAGAGGGGGGGGTTAGAGATAGGGGGAGAGAGGGGGGGTAGAGATGGGGGGGGGGCATTGCACCTCGCTACACACATCCACACTGTTGACAGTAGAGGATGACAAGAAAACACAAATCAAATCATGACCCAAAGTGGTTGACGACATCTTTCCAATTATTGATGACCCAAAGTGGTTGACGACATCTTTCCAATTATTGATGAGGTTAAAACCGTCGTCTCGGTTGAAATTGTGTCTGTGTCTGTATAAATGGATGGCTTCGTGAACGAATCTTTGTTGATAGCCAGTCGGCTTGCAAAGTACCATCGTCTTAAATTAATTAATTTCACGTGAGCCAGCCGCATTCAAGTAATGATCAGCCACGGCAGAAGTATTGGTCTTGTCGTGTTTCAGATCTTGTGTTCACGAACACGGTCCGAGATATCGTTTAGTTTCCCCAATGTAACTGCTGCCGCACGTACAGCTTAGTTTGTAGACGCCGGGATATTGCATGTCAGGAATCTTGTCCTTCAAAGATGGGATCAGAGCACGAATTTTATGCACTGTGTTAAATCGGACCTGGATCTTGTGTTTGTTCAAGATTTTGGAAATATTTTTGCTTATCCCTGCTATGTAAGGTAAGGTGATGGTTTTGATTGGATCTTCAGATGGCAACTTCCTCACGGTTGTGGTGATGGCTTTGCGGATTGTGTAGTCAGAATATCCATTCACCTTGAGAGCCTGGTGTACGTATTTGAGTTCACTGATTAGGTGTTCGTGGTCAGATATACATTGAGCTCTATGATGTAGCGTTTTGATGAGGGAATTCCTTGGGATGGATGGTGGTGGCAATCAGGTTTTAGGTAGGCGTCAGTATGGGTTACTTTCCTGTAGACAGAGTAACTCCATGAGCCATCTGGCCTCTTTTTGATTAAGACATCCAAGAAAGGTAGCATGCCATCCCTTTCTACCTCCATGGTGAATTTGATTGTTGGGTGTATGGAATTGATGTGATTGAGGAATCGTTTCAGAGCCGGCCATGTGGCCAGATGACCAACGTGTCATCCACGTATTTCTTCCACAAGGACGGGCGTAGAGTGGATGCCTGGATGGCATCCATCTCAAATTTTCCATGAAACTGTTGGCCCCAACCAGAGATAAAGGATAACCCATTGGGGTGCCTTCAGTTTTTTGTAGAATGTTCCATTCCAGGTGAAGTCTGTATTGGTGAGGCAGTGTCTCGCCAGGGCTGGTACATCAGCATTCAGTCCTTGTTGGACCAAATCTTCAATTATTGCAATGGTATCAGGCACATGAACTTTGGGGAACAAAGAAACGACATCGAAACTAACGAGCAAATCACCTGGGGACAGTGAGATGTCTTTAATTGACGATACCAGGTGAGCTGAGTAAAGTACAGAAGAGATGGTCTTACCAGTGAATGGGTGCAAGGTCTCAGACAGATCTCGGGCCAGTTTGTATGTGGGTGAGCCAATGGTGGAGACGATGGGACGAAGCGCTGTACCTTCTTTATGGATTTTTGGTAAGCCATATAGTCTGGGTGGTCTAGCAGCAGAAGGTTTTAAGGAAAACCGTTTGGTCTGTTCAATTAATGAAACTGAATCAGTGATTATACTGTTCGTTTTTGTAACGAGGCAGTTGGTGGGATCTCAAGCCTACATAAGACCTTGTTTCAATAGCTTTCTCTCTCACACCTGAAGACAGTTGCTTGTGTGCGATCGAAACGTCGTGATCTATGAATCATTTCTACCTACGTGACTTTACCGAAAGAACCAAAGAGTATGGTGGGATCTCTTTAAAATTTTGTGTTGCTACCATTATTAAGTAGGTCCTGAATGTTGTTATTGTACACGTTCTTGTCCATGATGACCGTGGCATTGTCCTTATCGGCTAGGAAGATGACGATTGAAAGTTATTATTAAAAAAAAATATTGTATTTTATTTTATTATTTTTAGTTTATTTTTATTTTCTATCTACGTGATTTTACCGAAAGAACCAAGAATATAGATAATGGATTGTTAAACAGACGAGAGATGTTTGTTTCATTACTAATGTTAAAATCACTCGTGTATTCAAATTCACCAAAATTAGTTCAATACACGAGTAGAATTGAAATATAAATGAAATAAAATTGTAATCTCTTTTGAAAGTTTTCATGGCTAATTATCTCTGTAGTCGGATACCCTTTTTCTATTGGCACATGCGAGGCCCATGCGGTACGAGTGGTTTTCCACTGGTCATTTTCTGAGTTGAGCCAGGACCAAACCACGCAGCTCTGGCCTCACAGGACATGTGAATCTGACTTGGGGCCAAGCCAGGACCAGAGTGGTGTTCATAATTTGCATCCTATTTTTCGTCAGTACACTTGAACGTGTGATGTTAGGGCCACGCGTATTACTGCATATGATGTCTGTGGCACGGCTTAGCTTCCGCAGCGACAAAACTGGGATCCTTGTAGAGCTCTGCCAGGCTGGTTCAGGCATGGCCCAGCATGTCACAGTAGAAACAAATGTACTTTATTATCGTGTGGATAAGTTTCTACTGAACATTTTTTGATTTGTAAATGCAGACATGTCTGTATGCCATTATGCCCTTTGTTTTTGCAAAGGTAACACATTATATTGGCCAGTGGTTTGCAACTTGTCAATTGATTATTCTTTATGTTCCAGGAAACATATTTTCATGCTACTCTTTGAAATGTATACATATTTTATAAGACATCCACAATTGACAAATACTGGCAGTTATATCTGAAACACACAAAAACCAATCATCCTGTAGTTCCAGTTTTACAATTGTAAATTAGGGGTGTGGATCGATCACTTTATTTCTGAGCTGTTGACTCAGAAAAATCAATGTGTGATAGACTTGAGTAGTAGGGCTCCATCGCTTTCATCATGACATGTTAAATATTGCATTCAGTTTCATGTTTGCGGTACGGGCAGACACACACAGGCGAATTTGCTGGAGGACTCTGCAATCAACAATTGTCCCATTAATCTATAAAGGGTTGCTTTGAGTCTAGTTTGTGATACAATGCAGTAATGTTTACACTAAAGATCACTACGGAAGAAAATTATGACGATGATAATAATAATGGCTTTTTACTTTTCTTACTTTGCAGGTGACCACTAGTTTGTATAGGTTTGGAGAAATGATGTTAACGCTATTGTTCAAAGCCTCGAGACATGCTTTGAACAGTTACTATTTATACGCATGGAACATTTCCATTATAAATCAAAGAATACGTTTCCTCAGATGATTTTGTTTACATATGCAGGAGCAGCCGCGTATAAAAAAATTCTAGCGGGAAGTATCTGGCGTTGCCTAGGCGAAAAAAAAACCACACACACACACATCGACTCACACACACACATCGACTCACACACACATGGACTTACACACACACATATGGACGTACACACACACATCGACTCACACACACACATCGACTCACACACACAGACTCACTCACACATACATCGACGTATACACACACATCGACTCACACCCATCGACTCAGACACACACACATGGACTTACACACACACATCGACTTGCACACACATATAGACTTACACACACAAATTAACTCACATACACACACATCGATTCACACACACACATCGACTTACAAACACATACACATCGACTTACACGCACACATGGACTTACACACACAAACACATGGACTTACACACACAAACACATTGACTCTGACACACACACATTGACGCACACATACATGGACTTACACACACACTTCGACTAACACACACACATACACATCGACCCACACACAGACATATCGACTTGCACACACACACATCGACTCACACACACACATCGATTTACACACACAAAAAACATCGACACACACACATCGACTTGCACACACACACACAGTGACTCACACACACATCAACTCACACACACATCGACTCACACACACACGGACTTAGACACACACACATTGACTCACACACATACATACATGGACTCACAAACACACACATCGACTCACACACATACATCGACTCACTCACACATGGACTAACACACATGGACTTACACACACACACACACCGACTTACACACAGATGGACCCACACACACACACATGGACTCACACATATATCGACTCACATACACACATCGACTGATACACACACATCGACTTACGCACACACATCGACTTAGACACACACATATCGACTTACACACACATTGACTTATATACACACATTCACTAATGCACACACGTGGACTTACACACACACAGCGACTTACACACACATACACATGGAGTTACACACACATACACATGCACTTACACACACATACATGGACTTACACACACGCACATTGACTCACACACACATATGGACTTACACAAACACAGCGACTGTCACACATACACATCGCCACACACACATACATCGACCTACACACAGACACATCGTCTTGCACACACACATACAGCGACTCGCACACACATATGGACGTACACACACACATCGACTTACACACACATCGACTTGCACACACACATGGACTTACATCGACTCACACACACACACACGGACTCACAAACACACACATCAACTCACACACACAAACATACATCGACTCACTCACACATGGACTAACACACATGGACTTACACACACATCGACGTACACACAGATGGACCCACACACACATGTGGACTCACACACATATCGACTCACACACACACATCGACTGACATACACGCATCGACTTACACACACACATATCGACTTACACACATCGACTCAGCCACACACACAGATCGACGCACACACAGACATCGACTGATACACACATCGACTTACACACATCATCTCACACATACATACATGGAGTGAGACACACACATAAACTGACACACACATACATCGACTCACTCACACATCGACTAACACACACACGAGAGTGCAATCATTTGCACTCTCATTCTCACATGTCCTTTGGATTGCACTCTCATACTCACATGTCCTTTGGATTGCACTCTCATGCTCACATGCCCTGCAGTCCATATCTCACAATCGCTGGTCCCACCGTCTTGCCCGATGCGGCAACCCCCCCTCCCTCCCCCTCTCGGGTCAATATAATGCCTCGTCTACAGCAGTCCGATTCCCTCACCTGAAGACGGTCGCTTGTTCTTGCGATCGAAACGGCGTGATCTATTATTTTCTCTATCTACGTGACTTTACCGAAAGAACCAAAGAGTATGTTAATAAATGTTTCAAGGAAGCTGTGTCTTACCTTGTACGGTGTTCACACGAATGAGAATTCCCCCCCATAGAATGTGTGTGACTTGGTAGGGGCGAGCATTCGCAGACGCGTGTTTTGGCACGCGCTGCGAGGCGCGAGCTAATAAAGAAATAACCAAAAACAGCACTATATCGCTAATGAAACTACTTTAAAGGTGACGGACGCGAAATTGGAATAGCGCTGGCTCAGCACGGAGCTTATGGCATGGTACCTGACTACTTTTTTTTTAATGAAAACCCCAAGGTTTGCGAGCCAAATCGTTCGCAAGTTTCGGCCACAGACAGACAGACAAAAAATGCCTTTTATAAGTAAGAAAGACTAGCGGGAAGCACCCGGCGTTGACCGGGCGAAAAAGACAGACACACACATCGACTTACACACTTACAGATATTGACTCACACACACAAACACATGGACTTACACACACACACATATGGACTCACACACACAGACATCGACTTTAGATACACACACGTGGAGTTACACATTGATGTACACACATACAGCGACTCACACACACATAGAATCACACACACACATACATAGAGTCATGCACCCATGGACCTACACACACATATGGACTTACACACACACACACATCGACTCACACACACACATATGGCCTTACACACACATATGGACTAACACATCAACAACCGCCATTCGCCATTAAGTGGCGGTGACGTCACCACGACGCTTGTGCCAGGTGATGTGCACCTTGAGGCCACGTGACGTGTCAACCACCCTCTGGCAGGAGGGCACGGGGCAGACCCAGATGCCACAGGTTGAATGACTGGGACGACTGGCTGATGCACCACCTGTGCCTCCTACTGTGCCAACTTGCTGTGCTTTAGCCACCCGGCGCTCGGCTCGTTGTTGTGAACGTCGCTCCTCCGCCTTCCGTTGTTGTTGGAGGGCAACTGCCTCCAACTGCCCAGTAGCAGCGTCCTTCACTAGCCTCCTCCTCCACAGAGGCCGATCTTGACACCGCTGGTACCAGTCATCGGCAAGTCCACTCAGCTCCACATCCTCCTGTACCACACCACTCCATATCTACTCTAGCTCGTGTCACACCCGTTTAGCCCCCTCGATCTGGCCGAACAAAAGCTTCATCTTCTTGGTTCTTTCGGTAAAGTCACGTAGAAGGGAAGTAATAAAATAATAAAAATAAAACAATAAAATAATTCTCACAAGAACCAAGAAGATGAATCCCTGCAGTCACGAAAGCTTTAAATCGAAATCGAACAAAAGTTGTTTAGGCATGCGGTGGCTGGGTATGCAGGCTACATGACCCAGCCAACGCAGCCTTGCCTGCCGGAGGAGCTCACCGATGGGATTTGTCCACGACTTTCAAGGATTTTTGAGCTCCTCACAATCCAGCCTGGCTAAACCCAGGATGGATCGTAGGCAGGCCAGCCTAAATGTTTCTAACCGACGAAGATGTTCCATTAGGAGGGGTCCATGTTTCACAAGCGTAGAGAAGGGAGGGAATGACTGTGGCCGAGAAGACCTGAAGCTTTGTGTGGAGCGATAGACCAGGTAGCTTCCACACAGCGTTATGCAACCGTTGAAAAGATAATGCCGGTCGACTGATTCGGAGTCAGACCTCTGCTGTTCAACTGGAGCCGGTCATGAGCACACTGCCAAGGTATGGGAAACTCTCCACTCTCTCCACAACTGCCCTATCACCAATTGGGAGTTGTGGGGGTGGAGTGTCCGATGGTACAAAATACCCAGGCAGGTACTTAGTTTTGGTGGGGCTGATGATAAGGCCACACCTCCTCTGAGTAAGCAGCAATTACCAGATCATCGGCATACATAACATGGTTGAGCAATAGGGAGCCATCCCTTGACCGCACCCGGACATCGATCAGCATCCCATTGTATCTGTACCATTATTATTTTAATTTATTTCTAACTACATGACTTTACCGAAAGAACCAAAGAGTATGGATTCCTGCAGTCACGAAAGCTTAACATCAATAATAGCACTAAATTGTTCATTTAACTACTTTAAAATTGACAGATGGGACAACGGAATAGCGCTGGCTCGCCACGGGGCTTACACGCATGGTACCTGGCTGCTTCTCTTAATCGTAAACCCCACGGTTTGCGAGCCAAATCCTTCACAAGTGTGCGTCCACAGACAGACGGACAGACAGACGGACAGACAAAATGCCTTTTATAGGTAAGAAAAGAAGATTGTTTGACGTGTATTTCGTACAAAGCATTTCGTATCACATTTTGGAATGGATGGTGAAACTATCAGGGAATAATGTGGGCAACATTTTATTTGTATTTGCTCAGTGTAATGCAATCGCGTACGAATGTTAATGAATATGCCGAGCCACGTTTGCCTGGCGGAAACAGAGTGAAGTGTATGAAGTTCATCCATTGCACTCATCGCATGTGTGTGAGTGTTGAACACAATTAACTTTTACTACAACAACAACAAAAATCACATCGGGATTGCTTCATCCAAAAGAAATGTAATCATCACGTGACACTTGCAGGACCAGGACAAAAAGCAGGTTTACATGACATTAGACACCCGCCATCGAGTCTTCCTTCTCTCGTACGGCGTTTGAACAAAGCAATTGGCTCATATACATCTAGAGTAGCTGAGGGGAGGCCGCACGTTCCACGTGTTGTATTGGGCAGTCATCGGTGATATGCGCGCAATGGTTTGCCCCTCACCTCATTCGCTGGGAACGCGGGTTTAAAAGGATGCCCTGCATTAGTATATTTTTTATCATGTGAGACAAGAGGAACTCTCACGACATCATTGGGTACAAACGATTTATGTACACTCTAAATTAATAATGAGCGTATTTCAAATGTTTTCGTGGGGTTTGCATCTCGTTTTTTAACTATGTGGCAACCATTTTTTTGCCTTTTGTACGCTTTTGAGTTAGTGATATTTCAATGTAGCTATAATTCTGTATTTTATCATCATGGGACCTCCTTTGTCAGTACCAAAATATGATCATAGGGTTTTCCCCTTTTTTCTGGCCAAACAGTTGTTAAGATGTTAAAACACCAAACTGAAACCTTTTACAAGGAATCATGTCTGCCTTAACCACAATGCTTGTGGTCAGAATGCAAACAAAAAACATACTCTGATAATATATGCATTGTCCTTGAAACCGATTGGTCCACACCAGAGACAGCTTTCTTTTGAGCCTCGTCTCAAACGGTGTTAGACCAGAGGACGCCAAAAGGCGTACAGCCCAAAGACAATGCACTATCTGTATTGTAGTGTAAATATAATCAACTGGAGTGGAGTGGTGGCGCAGTGGTTGACGCATCACTGTACGAACCCCGTCACCTGAGTTTGATCACCATCTACATTTCACAAAAGTGGAGAGTGATATCTGAACCAGTTGGGCTCCTTCTCCACCCCCTCACTGACTCACGCTGCCCAGTTTGGTGAAGTATGCACAAACAACCCACATGATGATAATGGTGAGGCAGTACCTCCATCCAGCAGTGTATTAACAAAGGACTTCATTACAATATTATTAGAAATATTAAACTGTTTCAACCAACTGAAAGTATGTGTATCTCTAGTCCCTTAAAATGTTACACGTCTAGTTTGGAAACTACAGGATTAATCATTTACTCACACACATTCCTTGTGTGTATGTATATTAAAAAGATGAAATAACACCTGGAGTATTAAAAAAAATCGAAAATAGTAACATTTCCATTTGACGAAACAAGGAATAAACCGTGTAAAATATGCAAAGCCTCTGAACTTTGCTATAATTGTCACGGCACGTTTCGCTTCAGTAATATTTGACACGCGTGCTGTTTGTGCCGAGCAAAGCGGCTAAAGTTTCCCCGCTCGCTGTCCGGATACATTCAAAGGTTAGGTGGTCGAGTTTGGTGTGAACACAGATTCCAAACGAATCATCTTAAATCACGGCTCAGCTTCGGATGAACACAGCAATGAAGACGCAGCCCAAGAGCGCGACGGCCGACCCCGAGATCGCTACGACCACCACGCTGCCAACGGCGTTGACGATCGCGCCCAGGCCGGCGCCGACCAGGATTTGCGCCAACTGCACCATGCACGTGAGCGCCGCGCAGTCCAAGCCGGCGCCCCGGTGCGCAACTTGGACTGCACTGTCAGACTCGCGCACGATGTCGAGCTGCGCCATCTGTAAAGCGCAACGCAGTACGGAACGGGCGGGGGGTGGGCACAGGTGAACGCTTTTTTAGTCGTGTGCGTGTGTGTTTCGTCGTCATCTCGGTCATCTCAGACAGTTGACCCGTGGCACCTGCTGGGTCTGCCCCGTGACCTCCTGCCAGCGGGCGTTCGACACTTCACGTGGCCTCAAGGTGCACATGGCCTCGGACAAGCGGCGAATGGCGGTTGCTGTTGTTTCGTCGTACGATCGTGACCGGTTTGCCGACGTCGAACGTGGAGTGGCCGATGGAGGGATATGGGGGAGGGCATGGAGGAGAGGGTTGTACGTGTGCAATACGTTCACATTCATTGCATTATTTTGTAAAGATATTTAGAATTTTGAAATGTTTTTTTACGGGGTGTTGACATGTTACACATGTACGCTTTGTGATCTTTCAATGAGGCGCTGTATAAAAATAGATAATTATTATGTGGCATGCGGAATGGACCCTCACACATTGTTTGTGTGTGTACTAGGGCTGAACGATTTGCTGAAAATATCTAATTGCGACTTTTCTGACAGATATTGCGATTTGATTTACAATTACATTTTTTAAAGTCAAGCTTCAGTTCAATATTCACTGTGTAACGGATTTAAAACATGTGATGGAGCATTACCACATGACACCATCAAAATATGAACTGCTTGATATATTCTAATGCAAGGATGAGAATTTAAAAGATATTAATTGCTTCCAACATGTATTTATTATGATTTTTTTATTGAAATAGAATAATCAAACATAGAATTGTTAAGTTAAATAAATAAATTTATAATAATACAAAATAAAACAATTCCAATAAGTAATAGGACTTTTCAAATTGCAAAAAATCGCAGCCTTTGCGATTTGCGAAGCGCATTGTTTCCAATTGCGATTTCGATTTGAAATCGATTAATCGTTCAGCCCTAGTGTATACCCACAGCATGTCACACATTGTAATACACATGCACTTTATCACACTGGTGCGCCTCTTAAAATACTTTCTTTCCCGTGTTTTGTTGCCTTATCTAAAAACTGTACAGAAGAACTGGCAATGGTATTGGTAAGCTTAGCTTTAACTGTCACTGAAATTGGTCCAGACATTCTGGAATATTTGTGATGATATTTGAAGAGTCCTTGGACAAATGGAAGGACAGACAATCTCAGGAGTGCATATTGGATCCACTGAAAACAACAGCTTATGACATGATGGGTTTGGAACCTTATTTCATAAGCCTCATAGCGTCAGGAGACACTGGAGAGGCCTGAGACTATCCAACTGCCACACCTGCTGAATAATTGGCTCCACTACTAAAATCCTATCGTCAAGTCAAAGTAGTTTCTTATGAAAAGCAATGGGCGTCAAAGCCTTTCCCCATATACACAGTGAGTCAGAGCTAAAGTAGAATGCACGGAATGCGAAAGCAGATCGTATTGTTACTCATCTATTCAGTAATAAAATATGGTTAAAGTTTGACATTGACTGTGCCGAGCCACCGTGTTGGCACAAGTCTATAATCCAGCATTGTGGAGGTCAGTGTTAGCGGATCGTGACACATTTTGTGGATCTTCCTTCCCATGGGCGTCAATGTACCATACCCTAGCTTATCAGGATAATGCAGTACAGCAAATGTGGACTCCAGGTGTTCCATCTGTACGGGGATAGAGTGTTGCCACTCACACTCATGGGTTTTCTCTGAGTGATCCAGTTTCTTCCCTCATGTAAACACTCATTTATTGGCTGATAACACCTTAATATATAGAGGACCGCAGAGCTTCGGAGGAGGGTGGAATTTGGCACCGGTGCACCGCATGGCTGCCTTAGCTGCTTGTCTGTGGTTCCTCACACTTGTGAGTCGTTTTCTCTTCCTCTCTCTCTTCGAGTGAGTATGCATTCCAAGTTGAAAAATGTATTATTTACCCAGACTCTTTTAAAGAGTTGTTTTGCTTTGGGTGCTTGGCCAACAAATTGTACAAGTTCAGGATTTTAAAAATGTGTGACTCCTGCAGCCATTAGAGGCAACTACATTCACCACATATATATTGATTTCTAATTTTATTAAATATGTTTTCAATTGTAAAAGAGTATGCCTTTTAGAATGGACAAAAGCATGTAATTATTATTTGCAGAAAAATAGGAATGTGTTATAACATTTTATAGCTATTGGGACACTATTCCAACATCGAGCCAGGCCGCTGTTGAAAACACTGGCAGAACCAACTGATCTCCAAGAGTAAAAACTCACACTTTAACTGCAATTCATGAACGCTTCAGTAAAATCATTCAGTTTTTTTTATTAATTGTAGCATCTTCGTCATAATAATTCCAAATATGTACCCAGGGAAGCCTCACTGAGTGTCTATTTTTTTTCGGAGGGACCTGTATTGCGATGGTTGGCCTAATACCATGAATGCGCACCTTGGCTTCTTGTGGATTGCTAATGAATTTTGCCATGTGGAAGTAAACCAACAAGAGGGGGAAACAATCTGCACTGCCATCTCCTGGCCATCTCAAAGCCCCAAGGCCTGGCAAAGCCACGGTGATCAACTCCACCTTTCGATGAGCACCGCAGCTCTGATTAGCACAACACACCTCTAATTTGCACAGTTGGTTAGATACGGTGCAAAAGAAGTTCAACATACGTACGACTCCAATGTCCGCTAAGAGATGCATTTAGGTTGATGTGGTCTTTGCAAAAACGCAATAACATAATTACGCACACTAACCATCTGCTCACAAACAACGTGCTTCTAGTATTTCTATCTTCGTAATAATATAAGTAATAATAATGGTGCTACATCTTCAAGTCTCCCCTCTTAAGAATCGGTCTCCTGTCGTATCCAAGCTGATAACTACGTTTTATTTTACCAGGCAAGGTCCACTGAGCTACTATAAAGCTAGTTTTCAGAAGCAACCTGACCGCAAATGATAGCTCAACGGAGTGTCGTCTTATTGTGTGGACATTTTTATAGCAGCCAAATACACCAAACGCATGTTTCTAAATGTGGAGGGGAAACCCGGAGGACCCAGAGAAAAATCCACGCGACTACGGGGAGAGAGAGACACGCAAACTCCAAATATACAGCAGGCCGTCAGGGTCAGGATCGAACCCACGACGTCCTGCGTACCAGGCGAGGTAGTTAACATCTCGGCACCATGGCGCTATCTCTCACATGCAGGCAGTTGTGATACCGATCTGTAATTTCTTCCAAATCTTGAACATCCCTGAACCGTTGCAGTGGGGCCGTGTTTATCAATCCTCATACCACGTTTTCAGATTTTTAATAATGGAATGTGCGGGCCTGATGGTATGTATATTTCCAAACCCTGTAATGAAGCAATACTACCAAATGCATTGCTAATGAATTTAGTCATGCATCCGATGCTGTAACATAGGCTCTTTCGCCGTTGGACATGTCAGAATATTTAATTTGTCTGCCTTCAATTCACGCTGCTTGCCCATATTCATATACATAATTGGGCATCTCTGAAAATGTTATGAGCAGCCTTTGTATATGTTTTCCATGTCGCATTTAATGGGAAATATTGAACTGAAGTCTCCATCAGTTCCCAGCGCCGTAGCAAGGGAGGCGCCACCCCAGCAGTTACTGCAGGTTGCTCACATTATTGGTGGGTGGAGGGGGGGGCACGGGGATATTCCGAGCTACAGCTGTTTGTTCTTTATATGGACTACTTAAATTCATAGATTATCGTTACTGACTGACCGATTGAACCAAATTCTAATGTTCTAGAAGGGCTGGAAAGCTTATACTGATTCAGATTTTATTTTTTATGATGGACTAGTATATAGTTGGTTATACGCATAGATCATTATTAAGTGAAAAATGGTTTAAATGTTCATGCTAAACACTTCAAATATGGTTGTCATTATTGGTAAACCAAATAATTTGCCTCTACAGTATGATGCTGCAGCCAAAATAAAGTGGGAAAAAGTCCGCTCCCGGATACTTGCAAACATTTATGTCGATTATAGCATTCAATCAATCTATATCCTAATTGTGTTAAAGGTCCAGGTAAGCACTGCATGTTTGTGTTTTACTCTATCCTGTACATTCTTTGTGATTCAAAGGAACATAAATATATATACCGAAAGACCCCAAGAATATAAGTATAAAATTAAATATATATTTTTTTAGAAAAAAAAATTCATATCTGCATGCAATCGTGCTACTGGGAGATGAGGTTGTAGCTACTTACCTCTTCCTCCAGATGATATTCTGCAACGAGGCTGTAGGGCACGGTGTATAACGTGCTGGACATGATCCCGAACACCGTGCACAGTGCCAGCGTGGAGTAGATGTTGGGAATGATGGCTATCAGACCAGTGCCAACACCGAAAGTAAAATATCCCAAAAAGTACATGGCTCGCAGACCCAGCACCGGGGTTAACCACTTCTGGCAATCTGTGGCACAAGGATATTAATTCATGAGTGTTAGCATTAAATGCCAAATACCCCCAACAACATTTAAGCATTGTTTCACAGTTGTACGGTATTCCTCGCTCCATTGTTTACTGTCAGTTGTGTGCAGAGTCACGTTATTTTCATGAAGCCCTCTGTTTTATTGTAAGTGCTGAGTTTTGATCGAGTTCTTGCTGTGTGCGCTGGTTAAATGTTTGAAATTTTGATGCCTTCTCTAAATAAAGTAAATGCCTTCCGTCTTCGTCGCATCACTTGCAAAAAAACCTTCCATAATAACAAGCAAGTCGTTATTTTTTAAAATGGAATTCTTTATTTCAAAGTGACATCGTAGCATTTTAAAAAAAATCTAAGTTTTGGCATTACACTCTGTACATTGAGTTTGGTTTTATATATTTAAAAAACTAATTCGCTGAAAATATCTTCCACTCCACAATTGTAGAGCTTTTAAGAAGCTGTGCTGGTTTCAGAAACTTGCTGTTATGCTACTGTAATGTAGTAACTTGGCGGGAGACGACCTTACGGGTAGCACACTCTTTATTAACACCAACTTATATTACACGGGTGGCTAACTGCAGCCTAACCCACGGGATTCCCCTGGCTACACCCACACGGGCTCTTACGCCCCGTAGCTTCTCGGAACCCACCCGGCTGGGGTGTCCGTCTCGACTCTGGGTCCCACAGCCTCGTCCCACATGGACGTCAGACCACGGGTCCCACAGTCTCGCCTCCGAGCCACACAGGGTCCCGGCCCTTACAAGGACAGCGGGACTAGGGGTCTCAGGGCCCTACCTCTTCAACTCCGTCTTCGATCTTCAACTGGTTAACAACTCCCCGAGTGCTCCCGCACGTCCCCCTTTATAGTCCTTCATGCGGACGTCGCTGAGAGCACCCACCCCAGTTGACCAATCACTGCGCGCTGCCCACGATCCTATTTCCCACCTTGTGTCAGCGCGCACAACCACGCACCCCGCGCCGCCCCGTGATCTCTCACTGTCGGTGCGCGTCAACACCACCACTACATCACCCCCTACCACATAGCTCGCAGCCGACCCGGCTGCTATAAAAAAAAATTTATTACCCCCCCCCCCCCCCCCCCGTGTGTGCTCCGTAACACAAGCAACAATCACAACAACACAACACAACAAGAACTCCGCCATCCGCAAGAATCAGAACATGCCACCGCAACAACAAGAACAATATGTACAACCCGGCGAGCGACAACAATAAATGTGTATGCAAAAAAATGACTCGTGCAGCGTCCCTTCATTTCCGAGCGCCCCTTGAACGGGACATTATACCGGGCAGAAGGGGAACGTGGCGGCGAGCTGCAATCTCGGCCCCTCCCCTCTTTTTTTTTTTTCATGAAAAGTGTCGTGTCTTAGCACGAGTCCGCCTGGCCGGTCCGTCGTACGGCACCAGACGCGGTTGACCGTCCGGTGGTGCCGGCAGTCCAGGAAGGCACGGGGCAGGCATCGGAGATCCGCGCGTGCCTCGGGGTTCCGGTTCACGACGGTCAACAGCCGTCAGGTCCGAGACACCTGGGAGTGGGTCAGGTGGAGACACGTGAGGATCAGACTGCGACACATCCCTCCCCGAGTCGACGGCCACATCACACGCTCGGTCGTTACGGCACAAAGGGAGGTCATGCGGTGCCGCGAAGGGTTTCAGCCGGGAGGGGTGTACGTACCAACGGCGTTTTTCCCATTTAATCTGGATACTCTGGGGTCGTGCAATACGCACGATTTCCACAGGTCCCCTCCATGGTCTCAACAATTTATGGGACGTAGCCAACGGTGCATGTGGGCAGTGCAGCCAGGCCTTATCGCCTGGTTTCCAATCGTGCGTATACACCTTTCGTGCATGCAATCTTTCGTTAGCGATCTGGCGAGACCTTAAATTCAACCTCGCAGCCTCTCGCGCTTCAGCCAGTTTGGCGATATTAAATTTGATGTGGTCGGCCAATTTAGATTTCGCACGTGGCTGGGAAATCCCCAGTTGGACATCCATGGCCGGATCGGCCTCCCGCCCATACATGATAAAAAATGGGGAAAACCCCGTCGCCGCATGGGGGGCCATTCGATAGGCCGCGAGTACCCCAGGTACCTGTAAGTCCCAATCAACCTGATCGTTGCAGACCTGTTGGCACAGAATAGAAGTAATCGTCCTGTTTAGACGTTCAACCATTCCATCAGTCTGCGGGTGGTACGGGGAGGTATGCACTTTCTTCGTACCCAACAGGTCGCACACCTCGCGCAACAAAACGCTCGAAAAATTCTTTCCTTGGTCCATCAGCAAGCGTTCGGGGGCGCCTTTGTCCAAAACATAGCCCTGGACAAAGGCGTCCGCCACTGCCGCAGCCGACTGGTTGGCGAGTGGCCACGCCATGGGCCATCGGGTGAAGTATTCTACGCCAACCAGTAGGTACTTGTTACCCCTAGGTGTAGCGGGAAAGGGCCCCAAGATGTTGAGCGCAACCAGTTCGTTCGTGCGCGAAACCTGAATGGATTGTAGCGGTGGATTAGCCGCTATTGGTGGCGGTTTTCTTTGAGCGCACCCCACACATCCCTTGAGGATGTTTGCCACGTCGCTCCCCATACCCGGCCAATAATAGTCCCGTTGGAGTAGGGCGAGCGTTTTATGAAATCCCAAATGCATGAGTCGTTCGTGAGCAGCCAGAACGACCCTACCCCGCATAGCAGATGGCACAACGAGCGTATGACGCCGGGACATATTGTCCCACTTCATCAGGAGGCCCTGTCTGACCACCCAGGAACCGACCCGCGTCTTCCCCCCCCCGGGAGCCTCTGCCTTCCGACGCAACGTGAGTAGGGAGCTGTCGGCCATTTGGAGACGGCCCCACTCGATAAGAGGCAACGCGAGTAACGAGTCCCCGCCCGTGGGAGCGGCGGGCGCGTCGACCCCCGGAGCGTCAGTGGCGGCGAGCAAAACTTCCGCGGGGACGGTGACAGGGGGTTTACACCCCGCCGATCCCAGAAGACATGCGCATTCCGAGCGAGGCGACAACCGCGACAAGGCATCCGCATTCGAGTGCCGCAATCCCTTACGGTAAATCGTCGTGAATTGGTAGTCTTGGAGGACCTCCAGCCATCGGGACAATTGGCTGGAGGGTTGCGCCACCCGCATTGCGTATTGGAGAGCCGCGTGGTCCGTACGAACAGTAAAATGACGGCCGTAGAGATACGGCCTGAATTGCTGTATAAAAAAAACGATTGCTAGCAATTCACGACGTGTCACACAGTAGCGTTGTTCCGCAGGTGACAAAACTCTGCTACCGTAGGCGACCACCCGTTCGACCCCCCCGACCACCTGTGAGAGCACTCCCCCGATACCCGTGTTACTGGCATCCGTGTCAAGCAGGAACGGTTGCGTGAAATCGGGGTAACACAAGGGAGGAGCCCGCACCAAGGCATCCCGAAGGGAGCAGAACGCAGCCTCCTCTTCCGGCCCCCAGTGAAACCTTACCCCTTTAGCCGTCAGAGCGTGTAGGCGCCTGGCCATGGTGGCAAAATGTTCGACAAAACGGCGGTAGTAGGAGGCGAATCCTATGAAGCTGCGGACTTCAGTGACTGAGGTTGGCTTTGGCCATGAGCTGACGCAGTGCGTCTTAGCAGGGTCTGTAGAGATCCCTGAACGGCCAACGATATGCCCCAAGTACCTGACCGATTCCCGAAGCAGGTTACATTTAGCCAGTTTAAATTTTAATTTAGCGGAACGCATCCTGAGGAACACCCCTCTCAATCGCTGGAGGTGCTCCTCGAAAGCCCGGCTGAAAACGATATCATCGAGGTAAATCAAACAGGTGTCCCACTGGAGTCCTGACAAAACCAATTCCATGAGCCTCTGGAACGTGGCGGGAGCGGAATGTAAGCCCATGGGCAATCGATTGAATTCAAATAGGCCTCCTGGTGTCCGGAAAGCGGTCTTTGGTTTCAATTCCTCATCGAGGGGCAATTGCCAAAATCCCGAAAGCAGGTCAAGCGTCGAAAAAAACTGTGCTCCCGCCAAGGCATCCAGCGACTCATCCATCCTGGGGAGTGGATACGCGTCGGCCATCGAGATTTTATTTAGGTGGCGGAAATCCACACAAAACCGCAAGGACCCGTCCTGTTTTTTTAACAAGGACGATGGGAGCACCCCACGGACTGGAAGAGGGCGAAATGATGTCGGCAGCCAACATGTCATTAACAGCCGACTGCACATGCTCCTTCTCGACTGGGCTGAGCCGGAAGGGATTCTGCCGAATAGGGGCCGCGTCACCCGTCGCTATGTGGTGGCGCAACAGGTCCGTGCAGCCAATATCGTACTTGTGTCTGCTAAACACGTCAGCGAATTCGAGTAGCAGGCCCCTCAACGCTCCCAACTGCACACAAGACAAGTTACTAGACCCAGCACACAACGAGTCCAACCATTCTGTCCCCTCCTCCAATGGAGGATGCGTATCGAGGCTAGAATCCGCATGTGCAACGAGCTGTTCATCGACGGGTAGCGGCGCCGCGTGAGCCAGCACTGTGCCCCGTGTAATTACAGCTGGCCGCGACCCCGTATTCAGAACCATAACGAACGGATCCCTGTCCGCCCGCACCATGGTCTGAGCTACCGCAAAGTCGAGGCCCCCAACAGCTCTGTTTGACGGCCCCAACAGAACACCTTGTTCCGCCGCATCCACCCCGAGGGGTTTTCGCAATCGAAGGGGTACCAACATTTGCGATCCCGGGGGCACCCGCACAGTCTGAGTTGCCAGCGCCTGAACCGTAGCACAAACCGTGCGTATTTTGGTAGGACTCGTTAAAAATGCAACCCGCCGACCCGATGGAAGCTCAATGCAGGCCTGATCGATGAGAATTTTAATGGACATTTTAGCCAGAAAGTCCGTACCCAGTAAACAAGGAACTGCCAGAGATGATGACACAAAAATAGGACCCGCCAATTTGATATCGCCAATACAAATAGTCGCCCGAATCTGTCCGATGATTCCCAAAGAACCCCCGTTCGCCGCGTAAAACGGTACGTCCACCGGAAAAAGGGGTCGACATTGGACGGGGAGGATGTTATAAATAAGGTCCGAAATGATAGTGGCCGACGCACCCGTGTCCACCAGCACCCGGACCTCAACCCCGTCAATAAAACCCGTTACTACGGACGACCCGGCCGACGCAGCCACTATCCTGTGGGCCAACTCGGACCATTTAACTGCTCCCGGGGCGTGTACGAACCCCCCTCGCCGAACCAAATCCCCGGTACCCATACGCGGTCCCCCCACCGCGAAGCGGCGACCCGAGTGTGCCGTGTATGTGGACCGAGCGTGTGGGGTGCCGCGACTTGCCGGGGTTAGCTGGGACGACTTGGGGCCTTGGTCGTCGTCCGGACGTGGTCCCGTGGCGCGCTGACGCGGGGCCCGGCACCCGGACGCGACCCCAAAGGCTGCAGTTGTAACACATGACGAGGGACGTCGTAGGTTTCGGTTGCTCCAGCTTGCGGGACGATCGTATGGGCGAACGACCTCCCGATCTCCACTCCCCCGGTCTCGACACGGTGAAGGCCTCCTCCCGAGCCGTAGCAGTCTGAGGCTCGGCGACCGTCGGGGCAGGTGTCGCGATCCCCGCCGATGCACAGACGACCGCCCGCTTGCGCTTGAGGACCTCGTGTGCGTGGATACCTGTAGCAACCCCCAAGGAGCAGATGTCCATTTCATCCGCCGTATTGATGGGGACTTCCAGGTCGTGAGCCAACGCCAGCAGCTGCTCTGTCACCATGGCGTCCTTCCCCTCCTTGTCCATGCGGGGAAAAGCGGCGTCCGCCAGGGCGAGCAGCGCCATGCGATAGGCGAGCGTAGTTTCTCCAACCATCTTACGCCGTTCGTAGAACTGGTGGCGACAGGTCGAGGGCGGTCCGAACACCTTAGCCATGAGATGTAGCGCGGCCTGGAGCGTTGAACGGGACGACCTCTTGATGTGCGAGGAACCTTCGTTGGAAGGCCCCCCAGTCGCCCCCGTCTGCCTTGAACGCCGTCAGCGCGGGCAGTCTTTGTTGGAAGACCTGGTCGTCGTCCTCCGATGAATGCTTTTCCCGCGCGCCGCTGTGGTTGACGAAAATGTCGGCTCCGTCGGCAGGCGCATGGTGGAGAGTTTTGGCGCGCGCCGATGACGCGGGCTGTGTAGAGTGGAGGTCCCCGACCACGTGGTGTCCACGCTTCCCGCCAATCGATGGTGGACCCTCAAAGATGGCGCCAATTTTAAAACTTTCGGCGCGGAGCGCGTTCTGGCGGGATCCCTCCGGCCGCGCTCCCTCCTCCAACCTCGTAGTCGTCCTCCCGCCTGCTGAAACGGTGATTTCTGCCAAAATTGAAGCGGCGGCGAACAGCAACTCCGCCAGGCGGGAGTGTGCATCCTGTAGGCCGGTGTCGGAGGCGAGCGGAGCGTCGGCCATCACCGCGAAGTGCTGCATCGGCGGCAACTCTTCGTCCTCGCCTTCCGAGGCTTGTGGCTCCGGTACGCCGTCGTCTTCCCGATCTCGCTTGTGGGTACGGGTAGTCTTCCTAGTATCCATCCTTTTGAAGACAGGTTTACTTCTGACGCCAGTTGTAATGTAGTAACTTGGCGGGAGACGACCTTACGGGTAGCACACTCTTTATTAACACCAACTTATATTACACGGGTGGCTAACTGCAGCCTAACCCACGGGATTCCCCTGGCTACACCCACACGGGCTCTTACGCCCCGTAGCTTCTCGGAACCCACCCGGCTGGGGTGTCCGTCTCGACTCTGGGTCCCACAGCCTCGTCCCACATGGACGTCAGACCACGGGTCCCACAGTCTCGCCTCCGAGCCACACAGGGTCCCGGCCCTTACAAGGACAGCGGGACTAGGGGTCTCAGGGCCCTACCTCTTCAACTCCGTCTTCGATCTTCAACTGGTTAACAACTCCCCGAGTGCTCCCGCGCGTCCCCCTTTATAGTCCTTCATGCGGACGTCGCTGAGAGCACCCACCCCAGTTGACCAATCACTGCGCGCTGCCCACGATCCTATTTCCCACCTTGTGTCAGCGCGCACAACCACGCACCCCGCGCCGCCCCGTGATCTCTCACTGTCGGTGCGCGTCAACACCACCACTACACTACAACCACTCTCCCCGGCGTCACGCTGTGAGCTCGCCCGCTCAAGGGAACACAGCGACCTGACACTCTGCGGTGTCATCACTGTGTGTTCTGCTCCACTGCCCTCAGTGAAAGGCCCCTACTGCTCATACCCAAAGCTGTTTCATTCCACCGACACCCTGAAAGCCAATTACTGCCTACGGACCGCATGCATCCAATAATGTCTATATATAAACATTGGAAGTCATTCATGTTCTTTTGTCAGGAAACCTTCACTTCTGTTGTGTCATGCTACCAAGGACATATCATTATACATGGATTTTTGGATTTATTATGATGATATGCACGAACGTTACTGGCATTTACGAGGGGTCCTGCAGTTGATTTTGTATTCAGCCACTAACAGTTAAGCAATGCATGCATTGTAGTGTTTATGTGCAATAAAATCACATGTAACATAAAAAATAAGGCTCTTTTTAGAAAGTTTGTGATTTGCAATTTTGGAATTGTCAGTTAAAACTTTCCTGAGCTTAAATATTTACAGCTTATCACCATATGAATAATTTTCGAAATTGGCCAATTAAAGAAAAGCAACAGGAGTGGATCTGCACAGCATCAAAATGCGACCCGTATCTCAAGGTGATAGAGGAAAATTGCTTTGTAAATAACATAAAAAGAACTGCAATTATTCTATTAATTGCCATTTTACATAAAATCAAACTTTTAAATGAATTAAAACTATTTAAATGAAAGCAATCAAGTGAATAATGCCACATTGTGGCATTTGTATACAGAATATAGTGAACCTTAAGTGCGATTCACTCGCTAATTTAGAATTTTTTTTTTTACAAACTCATCATTACGAACATTCGTCATCATCTTCATCCACTGTTGGATGAAGGTATCCTAATGCCGTCGCCATCCCACACGATCTTATGATTCCACAGTTCATCTCACTTCTCCACATGAGCTGATATCATCACTTAATCTCAACAGAAGTTGTTTTCTTGGTGAGTTTTCGATCCTTTGTTGCCTTTATGTCGCCAGTCTCATCCGTTAACCATCGTTCCTTTGAGTGATTTGTCCTGCCCAAACCTAGAAAATATTTCTCCACAATTCGATTTCTTCTCCCTGATCCATGCATTCCTTTTGCCTGTCTCACAGTGGAATGC
The DNA here is from genome assembly GCF_964198595.1 of Lampetra fluviatilis. Lineage (NCBI taxonomy): Eukaryota > Metazoa > Chordata > Hyperoartia > Petromyzontiformes > Petromyzontidae > Lampetra > Lampetra fluviatilis. The sequence goes on along the minus strand of NC_136287.1, from coordinate 6,394,760 downwards.
CAAGCATGCATCTCTACTACTTCCATGTGCAATTTTCTATTTTGTTCCATTTTCTTTGTCGGTGTCCATGATTTCAATCCATACGTCATCGCAGGTACTATGCTCTCGTTAGAACATTGGCGTGCTGCTTTTCATGTTTAAATTCCTCTTTTTCAAAAGCACTAAAACCTCCTGTTCCTCTCATCATTTTTTTATCCCTGGCTACCTTCAATCCTAAATGGTGAATATTTTTCCCATTTTTGTGTATACCTTTATTTTACCAAGTATTTATTTGTAAACATTTCTAACTTCAGGGTGAATAACTACAGAGAGAGAATGTCTATATTTGCCTGTATTTTGAACCTCTTTCGCACCATACGTAGTCAACCGCGCTTATCAGAGGTGCGGGGGAAGGACAATACACTTATCATAAAAAGCAGTTCTAAAGAAAGTAGTTTTAAATATAGATTCAAAAGTGCATAGCTTCAGTGGTTTCCTAATATTGGAAGGTGGAGCGTTCCAGACTGCTGCAGAAACCCATCTGAAAGTACACGATGCAGTGACCATCTTTGTACGATGTCTCGCTATAAGTCGTTCTGAGGATAACCGGAGTTTGCGTGATGGTTTATGCTCCTTGACAAGATCCACAAGGTATTGTGGTTCATGTATTGTGATACTTTCTTGATGCAATCTCCGTGTAGCTGTTCCATTTTTTGTAAATGGGTTTTATAACTTCTACATTGTCAGTTAGGCCTTGGCTTTTGAAGCCCTTGGATCACTGCATCGATTTGCACCACAAGCCAATTGCCTTTTTCACAGTCTACAAAGGCTATACATGTTGGTCATTTGTGAAAATTCTTCCTTTCCAGAATCTAGTGTAGGTCAGCTGACATGTGGTTGGCCTGTTCATGGGGATTGCTAACCTCTGCATTATTATTTTGTTGTTGCTCTTTCAAAATGTTCATACAATCTACGGTATTCATATTCGTGGATGCATGGTTTTTTGAGTCGGTTTCATCACGAACGATCTAAGTACCTTTCTACGCGTTTAATTTCCGTCAACATTAAGTCACAAAAACAAGTCTGCTGCTTAAGTTCCAACAACTGATATCACTTCTTTCATTGTAGCCTACGGTTATCCCATCTTTTACTAAACCTTTCCCCTTTTCCATACTGGCAAGTGCGTTACTTCTTCCAAGTGTGACACTGGGGATTTCTCTCCTCTGCATGTGAAAAATTGTGGGATACTTTGTTGTTGTTTTTGCATGATATTCATCCACAGAACTAAGTAACAGCCATGGTGGAAAGCATGAGAGGAGACGTCTGAAAACATGCGACAAAAATGAAGGAAGATGTCACAGCAAACATTGGAGGCACGAAATCATAAAAACTACGGTTGATAATTGGCAATTCACAATTGGTTACCCTTCACAAGAATGATGGAACCATAACTCATCATTGCGATAGAATCCGAAGAATTATGAGCACAATGTTGACAGCGATTGAAGGTTATAATTGTGTCATAATTAAATCTTGACTTAAAGATTTCGTGACCACAGGAACATAATCTTTGGGTCTTTCGGTAAAGCCACCTGGTGACGATTGCTTGTGTTGCGATCGAAACGTCGTGATATTGTTATTATTTTAGTTTTTATTATTTTTTATATCTACGTGGCTTTACCGAAAGATCCAAAGAATGTTTCATAATTGTTGCAATTACATCTTTATGTTTTTTAGATAACCAAGCTTTGTAAAAAAAAATCACTGTACACATTGTTTTACTTTTAAGTTGTTTTCTTTTTTTAGAAAGGTATCCAACACAGTTGTAGTGATTCACACTTAATGTTTACAGTCATTAACAAACAGCAATTGCTCCAACAAACATGTTGGAATATGTGCGTGGTCAACTTCAGCAGCGATCGTTATTTTATGCGGCAATAATAATGGTGATAAGCGTGCGTAGCTGGCGCTCACACGAGTAGATGGCAGATGACAGAGCGTTGATGCACATCCCCCAGCACCCAATCTCAACCCCGTCCTCGTACAGCCTGTACTCGGAGGAGGTATGCTTGGCATATGGATCTCCTTTATAGACAATCTGTGGCACAAAATCCCAATGACGTTGATCATTAGGGGGGCGGCGGGGGGTGGGAAGAAAAATATACACCAACAACAAATGAAGCAATGGTTGATTTGCAGTTAATCCAGATCTCATACAGAATGAATGTGTGTATTTTTAAATGAATTTAGCATTTCTGGCATTGCTACTGTCTTGAATTAATTTTGTGATAGACTAGCATCCTTTGAATGTGACGATCCATCTGTCCCAGCTAGCCATCCAACACAACTTTAATCTTGCAGAGTCCTGGCTCTACTCTTCTCTTTCCTTCTCTGTAATGTATATTCTGATTTATCGTGATTTCTCATTATGTATTTTTCTCTTCTTGGTTCTTTCGGTAAAGTCACCTTCTACGTGACTTTACCGAAAGAACCAAGAAGATGAATCCCTGCAGTCACGAAAGCTTTAAATCGAAATGTATTTTTCTGTTTATCAATTCCTCTGTTCCCTCTTCGACGACTCACCCCCCTCTACATTCCTCCCCTTGCTCTATTCTACCTCACCCAATTCCCTCCCCCCTATACAGTATCTCCCACCTGTTTCTCTCTCACCTCTCACCATTGATCCCCTTCTTCCCATCTCCCCCTTCCCCATCTCAATCTATCTTGACTCTTCCTAATCCTGCCTGCCATTGGTTGTCGCTGTCCTCCGCTGTCCTCTTTCCATTTTGCTCGCTTTCTTTCCTCTCCATTTCACGCCCCATTTCACTCTCTTCACGCCCTCACCACTCCGTTCCTCTCGTCTCCCCTGTTTCTCTCTCCTCTATCGCACTTCGAGTGTGATACACATCCGGAATAGGGGGTGAGGAGGAGAGGTGTGATATTGCCGCGACGCATGAACCAGACTCAACGCCGTGGGATGTGGGTGACGTCTTTACCCAAACATGTGCGGTGACATCACCACGTGCGCACCTGCATGTCAGCCAACCAGGAATCGAGCTAGGCAGCCAGAAATCCAGCCAGCAAACCTTTTTTTAAATTTAGTATTAAAACTGTTCAATTACACAATGAGCCACATGTAATGTTATGTAATCTTGCTTACACTTTAGTAGAAAAGAGAAATGTATTTAATGCTTATTAGATAAATAGAATAACCACAAACTTTAAAGGATGTATTTTATATGACTGTGATTCAAGCGCGGCAACAGATGTGTGAGCCTTTGTGATATACAGTATTACTTAAATGCCCGCCTAATGAAAGCCCTCATTAATTATAATCTTAATTAATCCTCATTTCACGTTCATTTTTATCAGGTTCCACTGGCTTTGTGAGCACATGAATTATGATCTCTTTTCCCATTATTATTTTCTGTTCAGATGAGCTTATGTCTCAAGGAGGTGATTAGTATGCCCACATGTACTTCTGCTGCTCTCCATCACTGCTCACTTTGGCACTAAACAAATAAGTGAAACTGAACTATAAAATACTTTTTTATTTTGCCAGGTAAGGCCCACTGAGCTATGTAGCTCTTTTTCAGAAGCGACCTGGCCACAAATGATAGCTCAACGAAGTGGCTTATCATTTGGAAATGTATAGCAGACAAATACTCTAAACGCACATTTCGAAATGTGGAGGGGAAAGCCAGACGACCCTGAGAAAAATCCACGCGACCACAGAGAGAACATGCAAACTCCAAATATACAGGCATGATGGTTGGGATCCAACCCACAACCTCCCGTATACCAGGCGAGTTATTTAACATCTCGCCACGGTGGCACCCATAAGAGTGAGCGGCTCGCAATCGAAATATCGCAAATTAAAATCCTGATCGAGGGTTGACTCAGCCCATCATCCCTCCTGCGGTAGATAAAATTAGTACCACTTTGTGGGGAGGTCAACAGTGGTTATCATATGGAGAAACTCCACAAAGAAAAGAGGACTTTGCACTGCTGGCTCAGAGCTCTAGACAGGAGATAAGCACTACCTTAATGTTCATTTGACTAATAAATCACTTTAATGTAAAACAATGTCAATATTTTAGCTGTCTCTAGGCCAACATTAAATTGTTGAATTGTACATTGAGCAACTATATTTGACCAAGAGCTTACTGTAAATATATGAAAATGATCAATGATATTTATTTAACCAGCTTAGACTGCATTCAGATTTGCTAATTTCGTTTTCTTTCAAGCATATAGCTGCTCAGATTATATGTATTAAGGGGTTGACAAATACGAGTGTCTATTCATAGATTTATTCAAATATTCTTACATTCATCACTGTTCGTCTCTGGGTAGCTGATATCTCGCTAATGTGCTACATTGGGTATTCATGGCTCTGCAAACGCCACAACACGGCTGGCCAAATCATTTGTCTACGCACTCTGTTGATGTACAGCTACAATACAATGCAACAGTGGATTTACACCGCATCTAAATGCGACCAGTATCTAAAGATGATGCAGAGAAAACGTGCACGTATTTATCCTGCGGACAAAGGCAGTTAGTCATAAGCATAGAGAATAAAGAGAGTCTGAAAAAAGTGTTCTAAATTTATGCTACAGCTAACAATGATCCATGTTTACTGGAAGTATATCACAAAAAGGGGGAGATTCTGGCGTGCGACAGCATAACACAGCGGTGGCTTGTGACAAATGATTAGTGCGAGATGTGTCAAACAGAAAGTCCGTGTGTGCACACGCTAAAATACACGCAAGTAAATCCTAATACTCCTAAAGATTAGAATTTAAAAATTTAAATAAATAACTAAAAAGCTCGTGTATTTCAAAACTTTGGGTCATTATAAGTTGCCTAAGCCCCATCAGACAGTGTTTAAGATGCTTACAATTCAGATGTAAATGCCGAAGGGTCCAACTACCAAACTGAAGCAACTTATCATAGAGCCTAAGCGTACAGTGAGGGGAAAAAGTATTTGATCCCCTGCTGATTTTGTACGTTTTCCCACTGACAAAGAAATGATCAGTCTATAATTTTAACGGTAGGTTTATTTGAACAGCGAGAGACAGAATAACAACAAAATCTAGAAAAACGCATGTCAAAAATGTTATGAATTGATTTGCATGTCAGTGGGCAAACGTACAAAATCAGCAGGGGATCAAATACTTTTTTCCCTCACTGTATGTTGTGGGAGAAAATACAGTACTGAGGTCATTCGATCTGGCTACCTTGTTAATGAATGTAAACTAAAACTACCTAAACTATTTTTTTTAATTTTACCAGGTAAGGCCAACTGAGCTACGTAGCTCTTTTTCAGAAGCGATCTGGCCACAAATGAAAGCTCAACGAAGTGGGCTTATCATGTGGAAATTTATCGCAGCCAAATACTCTTAAACACACACGATTCTAAATATGGAGGGAAAAACCGGAGGACCTGGAGAAAAATCCACGCAACCAAGGGGAGAATGTGCAAACTCCAAATATACAGGTGTCAGGGTCGGGGTCGAACCTCCTGCATACCTGGTGAGGGAGTTAACATCTTGCCACCACGGCGTACCAGACAGATGGGTGAATAGGCAGACAGACAAATGGCGGACGAGACAAGAAGGCATGTTGTTTTTATGGCCGAGTAGTACCTGGCCCATGTAGTCAGTGAAGAAAAGCATGATGGAGAGAAAGGCCATCCATCCCAGGAGGTGACTGATGCACAGGCGCCGCAGTGTCCACGGCATGCTGGCAAGGGCACTCAGGAGTCTCCGGAGGCTCATCCGGCGTTGTGGCAGCTGCTTGTGTTTGTGTGCATGCGCGCACGTGTGCACACGGGCGTGCATGTGTGAGCGTATGCGCGTGACATTCACGTGTTTGTGTGTGTGCATGCGTGTGTTCAGACAAACATTTAAACAAGGCACGTAATATATGTATGGCAATTCCAATGCATGCGGCACAAAAGCATTGCATTGATATCGCATTTACCATGAAGGTCCTGAACTGCGTTTGAAAATACTGCATCTCATTCTTTACTCAAATATGCACGGATAATGACCGTGAAAGAGTGTAGTGAAAGACAGAGCTCCCACTATCTCAATGGCATGAGAACAAAGACACATGAGTTATGCCCTGTCTAATGGCATATTGAGAGTGAAATGAAGCCCACAGTAGTACATCCTGTAAGGGAAGAATTATCCTGTAATGAGCTCTCCTTATTTGGATGTGTAGTGGTATTTTTTCACACGGACAACTTCTTTTTCTCCTGTCACTTTTTTGTACAGAACTCCTCGCGTTCAACACCCACACATCTCCGTCTCAACTGTTCCTCTTGAACTGCTCGTCTGCTACGCTCCAATCAACTCTCTTTCGCTCCGCTAGCCTGCTATGTTGCACTCTGCCAGCTTCTCCACTGCTAGCCTCTCACTTTACACTCCTCTAGCTTCTCTGCTGCTAGCCTTATCACACTCCCACTTAAGATTCCGATAGCCTCTCTACTGCTAGCCTGTCTACCCTCACCCCCTCCAAACTCGCCCGTGCCTCCAGTGGGGGATCAGCCAACACCGCTGGAGAGGACGAGGTGTGGCGAGCGGGGTCCCGGACTTCTCTTGAATTCACTCGTGTCTTCACTCCAACCAACTCAACTCCTCTGCCTCACACGTTCCCCTTTTATCCATCTCCTCATTAAGTGCCCTCAGATGGCCCTCATTAAGCCGGCATCTTCCCGACGCCTCTCGCACGTGTTCTTCCCCTGATCTCTCGACTCTGTGGCGCCTACTCCGCGTTTGCATTTGCAGCCAGCCAATCACTGCCTCTTTCCCTAATTGCTGGCGTCTCTCTGTCTGCTGTCACACAGGCCACCCGCCTGCACCTGCTTATCCTTAGCTGAACTTACTGTCTGCAACCCCGTACATAATGCAACTATTTGCAAACCCTGCACGTGTTACGCCACTACAGATGTATACGACTGTAGGGAACGTTGTCATTGAAATAAGGTAAATCACAAAGATATTCACTAAATTCACAGCATGCCATCTGCATTTGTTCTGAGTTTTTTAAAAAGTGGTGTTATCTCTCAAGGCACATCCATATTCAGCGACTTGTGGCACAACTTGGTTGCATACAACTGCAACGCTTCTACGCGGATGCCTCTGTTGCCAGTTGTGAGCGGTTGGTTGCACAACCTGTTGCTCACATTAAAGGCAGACTCTACTTTCAATCAACTTGCTCAGCGATTTTTATTGTGATATAGCTCACCGGGTGCACAGTTGCGAACACACAATTGGTTGATCCTTAACTATCCTTGGGTTGGGCCACGTAGTTCTATCATGCCAGAATTAGTCATTAACCCCTCCATCAGCCGACAAGATTGTCGTATTTACAAAGATAGTATTTACACGCGGCAATGTCTTGGTCAAATTCTGAACAAAAAATGTATCCTCACCAGTGGCTTAATACTTTCGTGACTGTTTTTAAAATCGACATTCGGTGACGTTTTTTTGCTCAAACAGCTTCGAGTTTCTTCAAGTATTGAACTCGGAAATCGAGTGGGCTGCATCAGCTGACTCTGCGCTTTATATATTACAAGCATATAAAAAAGTGTATAAAAATTCTCATAAATATTTAAAGCGTCGTATAAACAACCTACATGGAGCAAAGATAGATTAATGTACAAAGGTGCGATTATTCATTGGCATCACAGGATCATGGCAGCAATGGTGTGTGAAGGCCTTCATCCAGCAGTGGATAGATAGGCCATGGCTGCTACTGTTGCTGCTGCTGGTGATAACGATGTCGTTAAAGTTTTGAATTCGTTTTAATGCGCTGAAAGTTTCTGCAATTCCTGCCATATGCCAAATACCATTGTGTAGGTTTGTGGACTGTTTTTATCCTGCCACATATGATTAAAATATGTACCAAACATTGTGGTACATGTAATACACATTTTTTTCTGCATGACTTCCCCATCCTGCCTATTTCTCCCCCATGGATTTATTGTAACGCTGTATTCAGTAAAACGGAAAACAATAGATTCCTTTTGTACCATACAGCCCTCATTCAAAAAAGCATCCATTTACATTGCATAGTGCCGACAGGATACGATCCTGCTATTATACAGTCTCAGTTTAAGCAGCACCAAAACTGAATCCAGTTATAGAACACTATTTAGCATCTCATTAAAAGGCATTTCATGTCATCCGACGATAACACGGCCTAAAGGTAATTCATTCGCAGGCTCACGGTTCGAATCCAGCAGCTGCCTTGATTTATACTGTGGGTGTATAGCCATACTAAATAACCGTAAAAATACGCGCCATCTTCTTCACAGTGGACATTAAACATCCCATGACATCATTCACTGGAGCAGGCCATTGTGTGCCCCTTGTAATGGTTCACATTGCAATTTACACGCCAAAATTGGCAGGAGCTTCCTAAAAAAACAGCCAGGAGGCTCAGTGAGGCCTTTCTGGGGTCACAAGCACAATTAATAATAAAGTAGATGTAGTTAAATACAATTAGGTGACATTTTATATTCTGCCCGATGACTTTTTTGAGCTGTGTTCCATAATTTTGCGTCAAACTGGAATTACAGCAAGCCTGCCTCTGCTGATGAGAAAACGGACACGTCGACATCGGTCCACAGTTTGCTCGTCTTGAAACAATGCTGCTGAATTTACGCACTACCACAGGGCTGTGCGACTGATGGGTTGTGTGAGAATTGTTTTTTTTACATGAACAGACGAATATCGGAAGGAGACACATTGGCTGCTTATTTATTTTGACATTTGAAAAATCATCCACGTTAATCAGCTGATGTTTTAGGAGAATGATCCTCACATGGCAGTTAATTCCACTCCGAACCGTGTCACGTGTGTGCAGTTAATCTATACCGTGCAGATGAAAGAATCTACAAATTATAGAGATCATCAGCCATGCTCAATCCACTGCTGGATGACGGCCTTCCCAAGCCGCCGCCACCTCTCAGTAGATGTCGTCTCAGTCAGGTTTAGTCCCTTAGTTGCCAAAATAGTTTACGTATATGCTATTATATAAATTGCATATAAATCAGTATCTTAAGTGTAATTTTGTCATCACATTTACGTGAAAGAAAGCCCCTCATACTTCTTATTCAAAAATAACTGATCTCTATGAAGCAATTCATATTTCTTTATTTAAGGTCACACTCATTATACAAAAAGTGCTTGCCAGAAATGAACCACAATATTTTGCTCATCTCGTCAATGACCATAATGCAAACTCCGGTCATCCTCGTAGCGGCTTTTGCGTAACCATCAAAGAAAGACGGTCATCACATCGCGCGCTTTAATATGCGCTTCTGTGGCTGTCTGGAACGCTCTTCCTTCCTATATTAGGAAGCCACTAGAGCTATGCACTTTTAAATCTAGATTTAAAACTCATTTCCTTAGAACTGCTGTGTTTAGTTTGTTGCCCTTCCCCCACACCTCCCTTTAGCACGGTTGGCTATGTACGGTGCGAAAGAAGTTCAACATACATACAAAACAAGCACAATTTTGGGATTTACCACCAGAGGAACAACTCACCTGTTTAAAGTTTCCGACAGGAGGCTTAGATAGTACACCATTACTCAGCGGGTCCTGAGTCAGGGACCTCGTGTCGGCATGATACGGCACTCCGTTGGCCACATCGTCTGTGCTTCCGTACAAACCAACATAGCCTGCCGACTGTGTGGCTACTCGCTCATAGACCCCGTTAGTTTTTGCCGGCTCTTCGTGCCGCCTTTGCTCCCTGGAGAGGGGCATCTCGGGGATGCTGACAAGGTGCATGATCACCACCGAAGACAAGACGATGGCCACAAACAGGTAGATGATGTGGTACTCCGAGCCAAAGGCAGGGCCCAGGAAAGTGCTCTTCCAGTCAATGGCGCCCGTCAGGTACCCGAGTGCTCCGCCAAGTCCTGGAGGGTGAAGTGAGGCAGTGATTTCAAATGGAGCATTGAAAGCTTCGGACAATGAACACTAAATGCTGCCCGCTGAAAAGCACTCGGATTGCACGGTCGTTCCGCGCAATCTGTAAAGTGCACGATGAAACACAATTTACAAATGTTTGGGAATTTGCAGCAGCATTTTTTTTGGGGAGGGGGGGCAAATGACTAACATCAATTCCCTTCCGCTGTCCAACAATTACGGTTGAAACATGGAGCCACTTTGGTTTGTCCATAAAGTGTCGGGGATCCCAACTGTTTCATGATGTCTGTCCAGCGTGGAAGAGTAGGCTAAATACCAGAGGTGGGACAAAGTCATTGTTATGCAAGTCCAAGTCGAGTCGCAAGTCATCAAATTCATGACTCGAGTCTGACTCGAGTCCAAGTCACATGACTCGAGTCCACATCTCATAGGTGGGACAAAGTCATTGTTATGCAAGTCCAAGTCGAGTCGCAAGTCATCAAATTCATGACTCGAGTCTGACTCGAGTCCAAGTCACATGACTCGAGTCCACACCTCTGCTAAATACCCTCTAGACTCTAGAGGGTCTCTCTAGAGCTCCCTATAGTGGAGGCCCTTACACCAGCAGTGGGGTGAGCAAGCATCTGACTCCCGCATCCTTCACATGCTGTGCATCTTTACCTTATGTATGAACTATGTTCTGAAAAACAAAAAAGTAAAATGTATAGTGTTTATCAGTTAAAGGCATCTAAGCCATAAAAACTCTGTGTACTGCTTGTCAAATTTCATGATGATTTTAAAAATTGAATTTACAAACAACATTAATAGATTCATAATAGAGGTTTTTGGGTTAGATCGCGTAAGTATAAATGTGTCGCAACCCTCCACCACCCGACACCGCCAATCAGTAAGATATGTGTCACGTTAACAAAACGACAATTAGTTACTTCTTCAACCCACTGGTGTGTTGAAGAGTGGATCCACAACATTTACAATATGAGTACGACGTTACGCTGGTAATTATATCCAGCATCTTCGGGCGATTTGCCAGAATAGTGAAGCCATCCACCTGCTTCCAGTCTTAAATAGTGCAGGACGACGTCATCATTGTTGAACACCATCAGGATTCGAGATCAGAGTCGGAGGTGGGGAGTTACTGTAATTATATAAGAGGTTAGTAATCAGTTAAGTAGTATGTGATTTCTCTATAAGGAATTGTAATATGTATTGTGTATTACTTAATAATACGCTTTGATAGCTCCAGGCTTAGCGCAGACTGGAAGCGTATTATTAAGTAACTAGCGGGAAGTACCCGGCATTGCCCGGGCGAAAAAGATGGACACACACATCGACTTACACACACTTACAGACATTGACCCACACACACAAACACATAGACTTACACACACACACATATGGACTCACAGACATCGACTTTAGATACACACACATGGAGGTACACACATTATTCGACGTACACACATACAGCAACTCACACACACACATCGACTCGCACAAAGACATACATAGACTCACACTTACATCGACATACACACACATATGTACTTACACATACACATATCGACTAAGACACACACAAACATGGACTTACACACACACATAGACTCACACACAACGCCCTACACACACACACACATATGGACTTACACACACATATGGACTAACACACACATACATGGACTCACACATACACACATCGACGTACACACACACAACGACTGACACACATAGACACACAAACACACATCGACTCACACACGAACATAGAGCTACACACACACATCGACTGACATGCAGACATATCGACTTACACACACACAGCGACACATACACACATCGACTCACACACACACATTGACTTGCACACACACACACAGCGACTCACGCACACACCGACTGTAGATACACACACATGGAGTTACACACACACATAGACTTACACACACACACACACACATCGACTCACACACACACATTGACTCACACACACATATGGACTCACACATACACACATCGACTGACACACATAGACACATAAACACACATCAACTCACACACGAACATAGAGCCACACACACAAATCGACTGACATGCAGACATATCGACTTACACATATGTAATAAGAGCCTATGTCCGGCTCACGTGGTGATCGGCTCTGCCGGTCCCGCTTTACAGCCAATGGGGGGAGAGCCTGGGAGCATGGCCTCGGCGTGATCACGGGATGTCAGCTAGGGTGATTGGTTCTGCTGGTCCTGGCCTCAGCCAATGGGAAGACAAGTAAGGGGCGTGGTCCCGGGAGTTGATGGGGAATCTGGAACATTCGGCGCAGGCTATTAAGGATTGGCTGGAGTGTACCACGTGACCCAGGCGTTAAATAAGGGGAGAGATCAGAGACACGTGGTCAGACACGGAACGAAGAGAGAGGGGGGCCACGCACGAGCGGGGCTCCACGTGCCACGTGGCGGTGCGTCTCTTGTGGGCTGTCTGCCCGCTTCCCGTTGCCTGCCAGCAACGGGGAGTGTTTGTGAACTGAAGAAGTGAAATAAAAGGACCGATTCCACAAGCCGTTTCCAAGAGGTTTATTACACATACACAGCGACGCACACATAGACTGACACACCCACATGGACTGACACACACAAATGGATTTACACACGCACATCGACGTACACACACACACATCGACTTACACACACACATGGACCCACACACACACATCGACGTACACACACACATCGACTGACACATAGACACACAAACACACATTGACTCACACACGCACATAGAGCCACACGCACACATCGACTGACATGCAGACATATTGACTTACACACACAGCGACTCACACACAGACACACACACATGGACTGACACACACACTTGGACTTACACACACACACATCGACGTACACACACACACAAACACGATCCCCCCGCCCGCTCTGCAGTAATATCTACGGCCCATAGTGGTAGCATCTACCGACTGAACAGTAGTAACTGCACGCATCGGGGTGGGGGGGGGGACATCAAACTGTGAAGAATTTAGCTCAGCGTTTTGGGTATTTTTATTGCATTTTTAACGCGAAAGAAAATGTCCCCCTCACCCCCGCCGAACGCGTGTGACTTGGTAGCCCCCCCCCCACCCAAGGCGTGTGAGTTGGTATGGTCGAGCGTGACTAAGTATCAATGAATAAATAAATAGAAATCGCACTAACTCGTTAATTTAGCTACTTTAAAGTTGACGGACGGAAAAAAGGAATAGCGCTTGCTCACCACTGGGCTTACGGTTTGCTATTATTTTTTTATGTAAAACCCCACCGTTTGAGAGCCAAATCCTTCGCAAGAGTGCGAACACATACACACAGACAGACAAAAATAACATTTATAGGTAAGATACACAATACATATTACAATTCCTTATGGAGAAATCACGTACTATGAATAATACTGGTCGCGAAAGCCTACGTGTTAAACATTTATACAACATGCAGTGAGTGCATTGCTTGTACTGAAACATAATTGAAAAAAATACTTTACCACATCTTTCGATAAAAAATATACACTTCATCGCCTCACAGGGTTAGTCAATTTGGAAAGATTAAAATCCATTTGCGATTGGATCTTGTGACACAGTGTTTGTATTCCACGTGAGTACCTGTCAGCAGAGCCTGCATCTGCAATCCACGCTCCTTGTCAGCGTGAGCGCAAACATCAAATAGATAGGCTTTAATGGGGCCATCAATAAAGTCAGCGGAGAAGTCAAACAGCACCACTCCAAACATGCAGATCACGATGGCCCAAGTTGGGCTATTGTTCTCGGAAATTTCTGCCGCGAGAAGACAAGAGCGATTGGACAACGGTGCCTTAGTATGAATGCATGGGTCAATATTAGCTCACTGCCCCAATGCGTTCAAAAAACCGTCAGCCACTCCAGAGAAGAAGCGGGTCAGGGAGTCAAACGGGGTTCCACTGAGCCACCAGGCAACCCGGATGCTTACTCAGCTTTGTAGTTTATCCACTGCACATTCTGCCAATTTAAATAAGTCACCAGCTGGTTGCAGTTTACATATACGGTGGGCTATGTTTGTGGCCCAGCTCCAGAACTGGCTTTGCCAAATTCCCCATTGTCCAGTGGCCCAGTCCAGGCCTTGGATCAAAATTATGTTTTTTTATTGCAATTTCCTTTTGCCAGGTGTGAATAATGTAGCCCATTCTGATTATCTTTGTATATTGCCTTTCCTTTTACAGCATGCATAATCAATGAAATGTAATACAGCACCGACACAAACCTGCTTATCAATCTAGCATAATCCGCTTCAATACATCTTCTCCAGTCATATTCACAACATATATATCATGTTGTGCATCGAACGCAACTCATGTGCAATAAGATTAATATTAACCAGGATAGCAATTCTGAGCTTGAAATTTCAAATATCAATATCTTTCATATTATCACCGAGTATTTATTTATTTTATTGTGCCATGTTAACATGTCTGCTAAAAATACAATTTCCAGTTTTCACTCTGGTTGTTCATTCTGACATTATGGTGGTGACATGGGCCTCGCATGAGCGCACATGCGGCTTATTCCAGAGATGCACGGTTGGAATCCATCAGTCATCCTGATTAATACTATTGGTGTATTAACCATATGTTGTGCAGTAAAACCACGCGGAGACGAGGAATACTATAAGGGCTGTTGCTGTTTATTAAACACTGTTAGACTCAGCACTATATGTTCACACCAGGGATAAGTGCTCTCTATCTTGGTCCTTTACCCCGGACACTGAATGCTATCTGGGTCCTGCCCTCCGCTATCCTTTGGGACTCTCTCACTCTTCTGCCCGGATCAAAGGTTCAGCCAACACCACTTCGGCGACGAGGAGAGAGGAACCCTCTCCTTACCGACCCTTACTGAATACTCGGGACCCTACCCTCGGCTATCCCTTTGGCTCTCCCATTGGTCTGCCCGGAGCGGGGGTCCATCCAACACCGCTCCGCGACGAGGAGGGAGAGACACCTTGCAGCCGATCCTTGCCCTGGCTCCCCACAACGACCACGCTTTCGTCATGGGGTCCCCCTTAAGTACCTTGCTAGTCTCGTCAAGAAACATCAACCATCAGGCAAATCCTGGTCATCTTCGCAGTGGCTTTTGGCGAGCCATTGAACAAAGTCGATTACTACATCACAAGCTTTCAGATGCGCTTCTGCAGCCGTCTGGAATGCTCTTCCTTCCGATATAAGGAAGCCACTGGAGCTATGCACTTTTAAATCTACTCAATTTTTTAGAACTGCTTTGTGTTTAGTTTGTTGTCCTTTCCTCGCACCTCCGATTTACAAGGTTGGCGACGTAAGGTGTGAAAGAAGCTCAACATAGATACGAAAATATAATGTGACGTCAAATTACCCCGTTAAAATATTCACAGCAATAATGTCCCCCTACTGTGAAAACTTAACAGGACACCTCCTTCAAAATAGTGGTGAGACTCAGTGAGGCTATCCTGGGTAAACATGTGTGCTCACAAACAAATGCCGCCACCATCGCAGTGAAACTGACCCGAAACGATGGAGTCGCCGTTGAGAAACAGCGTCATCCCCGTTAGCATGAGCACCGCCAAGGCCACGATGTACGGCCTGCGGCGCCCGAACCTTGAGTGGCAGTGATCGCTCGCTGAGCCGATGATCGGCTGCAGCACGAAGCCTAGCAAGGGGCTGATGAACCATACGACGCTGTACAGGCTCCGCGGGAGACCTACGCTGAGCAGCACCGGCATCACAAACGCAGCTTCCACCGCATAGCAGAACTCCCGGCCAAACATGATGACGCTGTGCATGAGCAGCCTGCTCGTGGGGTGCCTCGCTCGTTGCTCCTCGACGAGGACGTTATTACCTTCGGAGTTTTCCATGCTTGTACACGCGCGCGCGTCTCGTCCACAACACGTTCCGGTGAAGTCTCTTTGTGAGGCCGAATGAGTTTGTTAAGCGCGCTCGGAGGCACGTTGCGTCACGAAGAGATTAAACCCGAGGGCCGGCAAAAAGTCTCCCCTCGGCTTGGCACGGGGTTGCTGGTCATCTGACCATCACTCATGAGACTCGGAATCACACCACATTCATTCCTTTACATAAATGTGCTTTAGTCTATGCGCTGTTGCACACAGCACAGTGCAGTTCTTGTGTAAGGTCAGCGGATCACAGCTTTTCCACGTGGCATCCACACTTTTGTTGTTGCTTCAGATTATGGGAACTTTCTTACAGTCATATTTGTATTGTGCAACTAAAGAGAAAGAATATTAGTGCTGTATTCGAAAAAAGATTGTAATTTTGCTCTGTGGCTTTTTTGAGTTTTGTAAGGTTCGCTATACATTTGGTTCACTGTTTCATCTCTCTGAATTCAGTAAATAAAGCGTACATTAGGGGTGAAACCCAATTAGTATCCGCCACACTATGTTTTGTAAACATGTGGAATTTCAAGCACATTTTCACAAATGTATGGAAATGTCCAAAACAGTGATTTTATGGGACACCACTTCATATCACGTGTAAACCATAAATCCTTTTGCATGCTTGACTTTACATATATATAAACAACAGATGTAATATTTAGTCTCAGGAGACACAAGCGCACGCACGTAATCGTGTTGTATTGAATCAGGACTTCAAGCCGAGAATGTGGGCCAGTAGCCTTCACTTTTGGCCAATGCAAGATGATTGATTTTGCTGCATGTCAGCTGCTATGAGAAATTGGTGTAGGACAGGCAGGGACAGAATTCAGTAAATACAACAGTTATTTTGGTCCGGGTTCAAAATAACAAAAAAATATATAAAAACTAAAACTAGTCATAAATGTCACTATATGAGTCGGGAGGGGTGGAATGGTGGCACAGTGGGTAGTGCACTGCTCAAAAAAACAAACAACCTGAATTAAATTCCCGGCATGGCGAAGTATGGGCAGCAACCTTGATAAGTGACATGGCATGAGGAGGCTTTCATTGGGAGATGCTTGATAAAGGAAAACCATAATTACCATCTATTATTATGTTACTATACATTTAGAACAGATAGAAGCAGGATGGCAGGCGTCACATAATTCATCTCTAAATGCCTTGAATTAATTTGCTTTCTACTAGTAAACATTGTAAGACGATTCACTCCCTCCACTTAATGTGTTCCTAAAAGATGACATCCCTGGGCATAATGACTCATGAACTGTTTGTGCCTGTTCTTCCAGCATTGCTTTTCCTGACCCAGGACAACACGGCAGCAAATAATATTGTAAGCGTGTGGGTGCCCATGCTCCGAGATGTCTGCTCGCTGATTTTTCTTTCTTCTAAAAATGCTCAAATTAGTTGAAAAATCTAAAGCGGCACGGCACTGCTAATTTGAGCAGACGGTTCCCTTGTGACCCTTGGTTTAAAGGTTGACGACCTTTGGCATGCGTTGAACAACATAATGGCTCAAACCCTAATATAAGCCCAACTCGAGCTATTTATGGTATTCCGTTTTACTAAATTCTAATTCCACCTCGTGTCCAAGTGGCTTTCTGTGTAATCGCTTTCCTCTTGGGAACGTGTGTGCAGTAAAATGGCTTTGCCTGTCCGATGGCAAGAAGAGTCACATGAGCTTAATTCGTGGAGTCTGTGCGAGCAAACATTCCCTGATGCTGGACGCTATCCATCAAAGATCCAACATGAAAAAAAAACCTGGAGGAGCTGTCTCATCAATTATGGAGCAGGAATCAGCCCTCATCGCCTCTCAGTCGAATAGCTCTGTTACGTCACACAATGACCCCCTTTAGGGCCACGAGAAGCTCGGCGAATCTCTCGTTCCACGGTGGCGTTCCTCTCTCTTTTTTTCGCCCAGTCGATCGGTACACATTCAATAAACCAATAAACAAGTGGAAACAACGACCTCAAACCGAGGCATTTATAGTATATACGCATATATATGTGTGTGCTCTAGAAACTGCTCTAGAGGAGTTGTACACCCCTGGCTGCCACTACTATTCAGTGGCCTAAAATCAAATGTTTTCGTTCCGGATGACCGCTGCAACATATGATCTTGTGTTTTGATTTAGTGTGCTGATCTTTAAAGGTGCATTTGAAAAATGTTGATACTCCTACTGATGCTCCTGCTGTTGTGGAGTGACTCATGCAACCAGGGTTTGGTGGTACATGTTATTTATGTCGTTTATTGTGAAATTTCGGTCACAGTTCCTATGATCACTGTTACATTGCTTATGGCTTTATTTTGGTGATTTCGAAAAGTTTTTTGGTTTGGCCATGTTTGTTTGTTGTAGTACGGAGTTAGAATGATGGCTTTAATCTAAGTTGTCTTGTGGTTGTTGTTGTTGTTGTTTGACTTGCATCCCACTGGGATTTTTGCACAGCGTTGGTGTACGGTGCTTTTTTTTCTGGAAGACTTTGCAGTTTTTTTTCTGGCTTTTTCTGTTTGCGCATAGTCACTTTAAGATGTTTTCTTGTTCATGTTTTTGTTTTTTGTTTGTTGTGGTTGCACCCGAATCAAGAGCCGAATGGCTCACAGGGCTATACAAAATAAATGAAACTGAAACTGTGTGTAAAGGAGCATTTCAAAATGAAGCATGCATCTTTTAAGCGTAAAACTGCTTTTAATAATCAAGGTGATACAAATAATAATGTAATGGCGTTTGTTAATCTACTGCTGGATGAAGGCCTCTTAGTCCTTTCGGGCTTGTGGGAGGGAGGGTGGGGGCGACCATAACCACTGCCTCACCGCTCCACCCCACTTGCATTTATGCCTTTGTGTCGTTGACGTGACAATTTCGAAAATAGCATTAATAATGATTTACAACCCTTTGTTAAGCCACTGCTGGATGATGGTCTGAGCATGCTATTTCGATCATGTAGGTTGTTTTACCATACTTCACCAGTGATATCGTCCGGTTCAATAACCACTGTTCTACTGCTGCTCCACACTTGCATTTATAAATATCTGTGGTTTGTGTGACATAGTGTGAAATAAATAATCCCAGACTTTTATCAATACACTCTTGGATGAAGGACATCTGATGCCTTTTTAGATGTGGAGGTTATTCAACCGTACTTCACCCCACTGATTGGTATTGGTTTGTAAAAGGAGGTGGGCCCCTGGTCAGTTGAACTCACCATTGATGCGAGTTGTGGCCAAAATTCAAGTCGCGGGGTTCATCGTGCAGCTCGTGCACTCCACTGCTACTACTCCACAAAAAAAGGAAATATAATTAGAGAATGCACAACGCCATAGTTTCAAATTTTCAGTGTTTAAAAATATCCTCTCGGTATATATTTCAAATCTCCAATTTATAATGTTCCAGGGAACATTAACAAATTGGTTTGCGTCATATTCCTAACAATAGAATACCCTTTTAAGCCACCCTGTACTTTCACATATAACGTTTAGTTTTCTGCTTTTGAAGTTAATGAGATACCCTCTCTAATTTTCTCGCTAGCACAGTGGCACTGTAGAGGTAAATGGGATTGTTACCAGCGTTTTCAAGCTTGCTGCTCTGGTACTTACAAATCTCATAAGAAATACTTTCAATGCTAACCAGTGTAGTGAGCGACTTCCGAGACACGTCGTGTAGAGAGCTTCTTATTTATTCTCACACTGGGCACAACACCGGGCGTTATACAGAACATATCTACATGGCTACACATAGCCGACCCTTCTACACAACCCCATTGTCGGCGTCTAACTACACAGCTGTCTGACTAGCGTAGCGACGACAACAATGAGAGCCGTGCAGAGGATCGGCCACGTGGCCGGACGACGAAGAGAGATGATGGTGAGCAGCGATGCAGCCAGTGACCCAGGACCCACAACAGCCGCAAACCTCTGGTTCCATTCCCCTTATATACCTCCCGGCGTGGCCAAGCCCCGCCTCCGGCCACGCCCCCTTCCATAACTTTCGAGCAGGTTCCCCAGATATGCCCCTCTTTTTAGTTAGTATTATATAACTTGCTCATACCCGCGATTACCCCTCCAGGCCGACAGGTGGCACCCTGTCATTACACTTGTACAATCCCTTTGGGCTTGAAAAGCAGAGTTTATCTCTCCCATACTGAAGTCTGATGATTGCACTTTTCCTCAAGAAATTGTACATGCTAGCAGTACAACGCTATGGAATGTTGTGGCCAATAAATCGATTACATTGAAAACTGCCACAATGTATTACCTAAATATTTATTTGGCTTTTGTAAGCAGCAATATATCTGATTAATTGGTACAGTAGTATGTGTGGAGAGGCCTTGCATTGCCTCATGCGATGTTTTCTGCTCGGAAAACTTCCAACTCCGTGCCACGTGAACTTTAAACACTTCATTGGATGTGAGTATCTGTCATGAACGATCTACCTTCAGTTATGTGTTCGCTCACAGACCTCGAGTCCAAAGTAAGATGTGGTAACTGCAAGAGAGGGGGCCAGATTAAATTTGCCTCGAAGATGCCTTGAAACAAAATATGCACAAAGTGAACAATGCTCACTCGAACTTTAAGCAGCTGTAGACTCCCTCCCCATATAGATCTTCACACCTCTACGCAGGGTCCCCACTTGGCTGGTGCAGTGAGTCCAACTCTCTCCTCCCCCCCTCTTATACATACAGTCCTACCACGCCGAATTCGAGTTTTCGCGGAGTTTCTATTCCCCTCCAATATCGATCGGCATATTGTACCGGGCTCGCGTTTTGTGGCGACAAACTCAAAAAAACACAAGCAGCTGTCGACTGACCACCACATGGTACCGTGCCATTAAAACGTTGCAAAGAATTGCGTGATCGGAGATGCGATGCCACTGATTGAGAAACGGCGTTCATCTCAATCAGTCCAAACGGGCGAAGTGTGGAAGCCACATTGAAGGCCCAGAGGAGACAGCTGATGATCGTTCAGATCATCCTCAAAACACCAAGGGACTGGAGCGAGATGAACAAGTGTCAAGCCTTCTTCGCCGAGGCCAAAAAGCTGTTCTCTACTCAAATTGCGATCGCTTATTCTATTAGTTCCTGTGCTATCGCATTTGAATCGACGCAATATTCTCTTCGCCAGAATTAGCTCATAACAAAGGATAAACAAATATAGGGGATCAAAAATGCTCACCAGATCATTCTCCACAATTCATCACTAAAACTCCTGGGTTGAGTTGTATAAAAAACTCAATATCTGGAATATCGCGATTCAGTAGTCCCTCGGGTAACGTTTTGAATCCGTTCCGCGAAAACTACTCTTCACGGAAATAACCGTTAATTGAATACTCTGTAGCAATTGCATGTTAACATAATTAATCCGTAATGTAATCGAAGCCAGTCGAGGTCTATGGGCGTCGTTGATTGGCTGAGGGCACGCTCAGCTCCACCTACGAGCGCTCGGATTGGCCTAAATTGCCATCACGTGCGTAACGTGAACGTTCCGCTCGTCAGAATGTCAACGTGAGTCGAAGCCATGAGGTCCTACGGGAGGTGAAACGTTCACCGAAAAAAACGTTAACCGAGGGACTGCTGTAAATTATATTTCTACGATTAAATTCATCCTGGATGCACCTGATACCATTGATATAAAAAAGCTAAGCAGATTTGGACCTGGTTAATACTTGGATGGGATACTGCCTGGGAATACTAGGTGGTACTGGCTTGAGCTGCAAGCTGGCCAGCACACAGTAGTACAGATCATTTCTTATTAAATTAATCTGTGTGGCGCTTTAAGTGGTACCCCTTTTATGTGTAGGTTACCTGGCAGGCGCCATGGTGGCTAAGAGATGTTAACTCCCTTGTATATCCTGATTTGAAGCTTTCGTGACTACAGGAATCCATACTCTTTGGTTCTTTTGGTAAAGTCACGTAGGTATAAAATAAAATAAATCACGATGTTTCAGGCACAACACAAGCGTCCGTCATCAGATGTGAAAGCATGATCTGCTGCTGAGGCAGACTGGTATACAGGAGGTCATGGGTTCGATCCCGACCCTGACGCCTGCTGTATATTTCGAGTTTGTATGCTCTCCCCGTGGTCGCGTGTATTTTTCTTCGGGTCCTCCGGTTTTTCGATCCATATATTTACACGTGATAAGCCACTTCGTTTAATTATCGTTTGTGGCCAGGTCGCTTCTAAAAAAATAGAATAGCTATATAGCTCAGTGGGCCTTACATGGTAAAATAGAAAATAGTTTAGTTTAAAAATAATTTAATTTATAGTTGATGTGTGGAGCTCCCAATCCAGCTGTACCACAAGGCAGCAGGCAGGAGGCCCTGCACAGCAACAGGTTCTTGAATCTGCCTGTGTGTATAGCTTTGAGTGTCACCCGTCCGATTTGTGAGTTTTATTTGGGATACTTCGGTTTCCTCCCACATGCCACTCGTTCGTAGAAGTAGGCCAAACATCCCAATGCAGGACCCACCTGATTTTTTTTTGTGAGACTAAGTGAGGCTGTCCTGCATAAATATAAGGGCATGGAGTTGGCAGCATGTATGGCCAGGGGTAAGACATTGCAGACATCGATGGCAGCAACCAAGCAGTAACAACAAACTTCTCATTGTGCACAGTTCTGGCACTGAGTTTTGATAGAAGGTCAAGGTCATAACAAATCGGCAGCCTTTATACAGACTGCAGACGTTACAATATGGAAATTCTGTCTGCATTCTGCGGAACTGTAACATATTTGCCGGTGAACACCTTAGAACTATGATAATTGTTTTTTTACCCCTCTATCTGGCAACCAAAACTGACACCTTTTAACAAGGAGTCATGTTTGCATAGACCACAACACCTGTAGTCAAAATGCAAACAAAAAACATAACTCTGTATGCACTGTCCTTGAAGTTGATTGGTCCACACCCGAGACAGCTTTCCTTAGAGCCTAGTCTCACATGGGTTGGACCAGATGACGCCAAAAGGCGCACAACTTAAAGACAATGCACCATCAAAGTATGAGAGCTCGGGTTAAGCATTTACACCATTGGAACCTCATTTGCCAGTAAAAAATATGATAATTGTTTTTTTACCCTTCTATCTGGCAACATATATGTTTTTTGTTTGCATTATGACTGCAGGTATTGTGGTCTATGCAAACATGACTCCTTGTAAACCTTAGAACTATACAAAGGGTCTCTTCTACAAACCAATGTGAGTCTCGTAAGCTTGTGCTCATCTATAAAATGCCACATGTTTTATGCAAGAGATTACGAGAAGGGTCATAATGCACATCTCTAGCACTAGATCATGTCGACAGTGTGACCTTTCTGGAGACATTTGCTGAATGAAGCAAACTGCTATAATTTATAAAGAACTACAGAGTTTGGAAGACACTGGCAGCGAGCGTACACTTGTATATGTGTGTGTTTCTACGCCTGGCACAAGCGTCGTGGTGACGTCACCGCCACTTAGTGGCGAATGGCGGTTGTTGTTGTTTCTACGCCTGCGAGAATGTGTCATTCTCCTTCTACGGCGGCTATTTTTACGGTGGCGTGGATCTCGTATGGGGTTGGGGGTTGTGCTTTAGTTTGGCTATTTCAACCTTAGCCACTTCCACTGAATATTGAGAATCTGATTTCTTAAAAACGTTGAATTTGACATCAGCGTGTGTTACAGTGCAATTCACATTATTATGCACATTACAGTTGACGTGGCAATTTATACTTGGTATAACTAATTAGCCCATGAAGCAGGGGACAAATGCAAATGAGAAAGAAATCACATTGATTGTTAATAAAAGTAAAGTGGCCTTGGGCAGAAGATAGTTATAAATGGGATGATAGCCGATGGATAAGACTAGTTCCAGAATGGCAGACAAAATAAGGGAACACACCTCATAGGGTGATGAGTACATTGAATATTGAGTCATGAGATCAGTTCATGCACAGGAATTCGGTTAATTTTGCTACTGCAGGACTGTGATGTGCAGGCCTTCATCCAGCAGTTGGTAGACCTTGGCTGAAGACGTTGATTGTTTTTATAAACGGTTTTTTTTTTCAACCAGGTGAGAGCCAATTGAGAGTAAAAGTCTACTTTCATTTTGGATCTCAGTGCACACGTAAAGAGTCAAAACAACAATAGCCAAAACGGCGGTCGAAACAGCACGAAGCTCACAATATGTGATGTTCAGCGATTCGTGAATTAAACTCCGATAATCCATTACGGTGTTATTGGAATTGACGAGGTTAAATTAGCTGTTACGATTGAAAGTCAGTCGGCTAAATTCAATGTTCCATTACACTGTACAAGAGACGGGCGTAAAGTTTAGGATGCTTCTGGCGAGGCGCGTCCGATGTCGAAGGGACATCTTCGGAAGCGTGTTTGTCATCGCTGAAGGGCAGTGGGTTGAAACAGGTCACCTCGTGCCCAAACAAATAAGCTTTATGAAGCGACGAGGCAGCATCATTGCGACGTTTTCCATGGACACATATATGTTTTTGTTAAATATAAATCTCCGCTTGCGGTAAATAGACATACAAAAATTGTCTGCGCATCACAGTTGACTCGTTTTCCACGTTCTTTGCACTATTGATGCCTCTTACGACGTGGAGCCCGTGTTATAGGGAGGCACTCACCTGGTTTATATTCGAAAGGGCATTGCTCGCGTGTTTAGCCATTTCCCACGGTCGCTCGATGCCTGTTGAGGCTGAGCGCGACGTTTGTTTCATTATTGGAAGCCTCCCAGCAGCGCACAGAGCCACTGGCTTGGAACAGCCTCAACTCAAACACCACAGGACATCTCACTGTGCGTCAACCAATTAGCCTTTCACACAGCTGCGCTAAGAGACACTGCTGTTTTAGCAGAGCCCGTGCAACCGACTGATTCCCTTGATTTCCCCCACCGTCTGCGCTTTGTACATTCGTGGCTGTGCAGAATGGTATTGAATACAACCTCCCGTTATGGTAATTTCTGCAGACGTTAAAATTTGGGAATTCGGTGATTATCTTTATATATATTGTGACCGCTGACCCCAGGCCCACAAAAGCCCAAAGCAACAGCGTTATTAGCATTGTTTCTTCCTCTGAATATTCACTCAACAAAGCTTCACAGACTCTCATGACTCATTTAGGAGGGACCGGCCAAGTTGGCGTAACATAAAATAGTTCATACGTTTATTGACTTGAACTTGGGGGGGGTTGGTGGTGAGATACGTGTTTTTACCTGCCGTGGGTGGTTGAACATGGCGTGTATGCTACTAAAGTCGGTCTGATAGACAGTCGTCAACATACTGTAGGTGGAACAATCAGTGATTGAAGCGACTGGCCGAGTGACTGGAGTGAATCAGTTCGTGCTGGATATCAACACCGCAGGAAAAAAACACGGTGAGATCAAATCAAGGCCGTAGCCATGGATTCAATATTGGGGGGGACCAAATCTTCCAGGGGGTTTGGGCCCCCCCCCCCCAGAAAAATATCTAAATTTGAAAACGAATTTCCTGCCTTAAATATAAAAAAAAATCACTAACACATAGGAAGGAGTTTTTATTTTAAAAAAATTACAATAATGTCTCAGTGTATTATTGTATTACATTACTCTGTTTTTCTTTTTTACCTTTTCTTGTTTCATTGTATGTAATGGCAGAGATTAGGGATTAATAAAGTACAACCATAACCACAATCATATAAACAGAAATCTATTTTATAGCAATATATTGGGGGGGACATTTTGAGCATATATATTATAATTACGGCCTTGGATCAAATTGTCCAAACGCCCAAATGCAGGATCCTCCTGACTAGTCGTCTTGATGCTCAGCAAGGCTTTTACTGGATAAATAAAGGGCTTGCATGGTTGTTGTTTTGTTGCGGAGGATTATGGGTAAGAGCCACATGAAAGTAAGGAGCCAAAAGGGGCCATTTCGAGTTGTATTCAAACCGTCTAGTTTTTTCTCTGAGATGGTGGCTCAATATTCGAGACAGTGTACCTCATGTGTGCATTGGTGGAAAATGCTTTTCTATAAAATATTGCTCAGCGTTATATCACGTAGAAAATGTTAAATCAATGCCGACCTTACATTATTGCATACATATGTATAGAAGGGCCAGTACTTGACTTTTTCCAGTGAGTGGCATGAGATTGACGAGTGGCAATGTGAGATCAGCAATGGGATCAATTGGTATGATGGACACAAGATTCATGAATGAATGAGGAATGGGAAATCCTACGAGTGTGGGAATGGACAATGTTGCTGTGTCGTGTTTATGTTGAAGGATGGCTGCATGAAAATCAGTGAGGTGGAATTACTGAATTCACTGAGTAAATATGCAAAATCCCGAGCACTCGCGGTGCGTTAAGAATCGATGGCGCTTGCTATCACGAGTGTGAGATGCACGCCGAACGTGTAAACCTCGCAGCGCATACATAGATGGTCAGTTTAACACGTAGGCTTTCGCGACCAATATCATCCATAATAGAGGTTTTTTTTGGGTGAGATCGTGTAAATATCTAAATGTGTCGTTAAAACCCGCCACTACCGGACACAGCCAACTAGTAAGGGTTGTCACGTAATCTGGCTGTCGCCTGATGAAGCTAGTTGTAATTACTGGCGAAACGTCGTACTCAGATTGTAAATGTTATGGCTTGGCTCTCCAACACACCGGTGTGCTGTACGAGTGACGAATTGGCATGTTCTGTTTACGTGACAACCCTTACTAGTTGGCTGTGTCGGGTGGTGGCGGGTATTAACGACACATTTATATATTTACGCGATCTCACCCCAAAAAAACCTCTATTATGCACTTAGACGGTGTTCAGCGGTGTGCGCACAGTCATCTTCATCATTGATCTCCAGTAATCAACAGGAAGTCAATTGAAGTGGAAGCGTGTGCAGTTGGTGGGCGTACATGGAACAGGACTCGTAAAGCATCGGCTCTGTGTAACTCGAGCACAGGACAGAGAGACAGTTGCCATGCAACCCACGCTCCAAAGAAATCTGAGAGCTGTCAAAAAACAACTGCATTTGCCCTAAATTATAATGGGAATAGTAATAAGCAGGAATTATTCTGCACTGTCTCGCTGCATCTGTGGTGAGCGTGGATCCGTTTGTAAATG
Source organism: Lampetra fluviatilis (assembly GCF_964198595.1). Taxonomy (NCBI): domain Eukaryota; kingdom Metazoa; phylum Chordata; class Hyperoartia; order Petromyzontiformes; family Petromyzontidae; genus Lampetra; species Lampetra fluviatilis. Next base: position 6,367,802 of record NC_136287.1, on the reverse strand, counting down.
TAAATGTCCTCGTCGCCACTTGTATCTTTAAACGTGGCAAATTTGAATTGAATGTGCGTAATCACACCAGAGGCCATTCATTGGGCCATGCGAATGTGGAAGGGTAAGCCTGACAACTGCGTGGTGAAAAATATAAACTCAACAGGGGCGTTCGTTTCCATTGAGCCTAAAGTCAAAAGCAGAATTAATAATTTGTCCATAGTAGTGCTCTCTCTATATATTTATGCACCCACATAAGTAAATTTTATGCAACTCGAGCTGAATTTGGATATGTTTGCTCGAGCTGGTTTTAATCAGATGTACCATTCATCTACATTATTTTGGTGAGTCATTTCACTTTTCCCCTCTTGTTCGCTTCATGTGGCTCTACTTGAGTACATTCACTCTTTATTAGCCATCACGCACTTTGGGGTTTAAAATTTTCGCCTTAATCTGGAGAGAATATCAGTTTAACATGTAGGCTCTATTGCCTAATATTATCCATAATAAAAGGGGGGGTTTGGTTAGATCACGTAAATATAAATGTGTCTATTAACCCTACTAATTGGCTGTGTCGGGTGGTGGAGGGCGTATCGACACGTTTATATTTACGTGGTATAACCCCAAAAACGTTATTGTAGAGAGCATGTGTCTCCGTGATAGATGCAAACATTCCTTCGAGAGGATGCCCACTTAGTGTTTCATGACCCACTCGTAGCTGCCTATAAACATCACTTGATCCTGTTTACAAGAATGCCTGGAATAATTAATTATGAATGCCTTTGAGTAAACTTCTCGGAGTCATTTCTGAAAATCTTGGTGAGTGATTTCTGAAAATAACTCATTCAGGCTTACATTTCATATGGACTATGACATTCAAATAATCTAGAAATATGTATCCAAGTGAAGATTAAATCAAATAAAGTAATGCATGCCTCTCTACCGAGGAAAGCCTCACTGAGTCTTAAGAATCACTTTTAAGAGGGTCCTGCATTGGGATGTTTGGCCACTGCTATTAATGAGGGCTTGGCATTACCTACTATAATTACCCAGAAATGTCTGTCCGTCCCGCACGTGACGTCACTCCACATGAGGCCCACCCCCCCATGTGACGTCACTCAACATGAGGCCCACCCCCCTTATTAATATTAATGAGTGGGTGGATTTTTACACGAACACATGGGAAGGTCGAGCCGAATAAAATCATGTATTACTCAAAGTCTCTTCAAATATGACGTTTCTTTACACAAAGTGACCTCACTGCAAAAGACCCCCCCCCCCTTTTTATATTCATGCCCGCGTGGAAATTTACACTAACGCACAAGAAGGTCACGCACTCCACATGCCGCACCCCTCCCCTAATTAATAATCATGAGCGGGTGACGTCACTCCACATGCCGCACGCCTCCCCAATAACCATTAGCGGGTGACGTCCATTCACATGGGGCAACCCCCCCCCCCCTCATTAATAATCAAGAGCTGAACAATTTTCTTTAGAATATTTCAGATTCACTGTAATATACACCCGTCCTTGGACGGGCAAAAAAGCTATTGTGGGAATAACACCAGAGTTGCCAGAGAAAACACATGTGTAGTGACTGACTTGGAGACACTAATTATTGGAGGCAGTTCTTTTTATTAAATCGAGCACCCTTTGCACAATACACACCCTACGCTGGTACACACTCTTCTCTCTCTCGTGTATACACAACTCTACATAAGTTGCTAGCCTATACACAACGCTAACCATCTGACACTGACGGCATTGAACCAAGGCAGCTAACTACCATCTAGCAGCGCAATATCAGGTGAAGATGGCAGCGACGAAGGTGACGAGATGACAGCGATAAAGGCGACGATCGTCAGCAGCAACGACTGGGATCCCATTCCAAACGACAGCCCCGATGTCCCCTCCCGGGGCCCCTCTTATACTGTCAGCATGGCCTGGTTCCACTCCGGCAATGCCCCCCTTTTGGAACCTATTAGCAGTTTCTCGATGTGCCCCTTACATAACCTTTCCCCTACATCCCTCTCTGGTCTATCACGTGCAGATCCCCTTCCCTGCTAGTGCGATGCTGCTACGTGACCGATTCTATGTCACTACATCACCCCCCCTGTGAAAAAAACAGCCATCCCAGATGACATCAATCACTTACTGAACGTGGAGCTTCACAATGCACAAAACGCGTCAATGCAACAAAGCCAACACGGAGGAACAAACAATTTCCGACGAGAACCCATGGTAAAAAAACGCCCTGCAAAACCCAACTTCTGGTGAGAACTCTCAACAATAACCCCGGCCCGCAAGAAAGTAACACATGCCGATGACTGCCGGCGCACCACAGCCCGCGAGCATTGGGAAAGACCCCAGGTCAACCGGCAGCCGCAGCCCAGCTCACAGCGGTAGCCACCCAAAGGGCGACATCCCACATCCGGCTATTCTCTGCTAAAACGGCGCCCCCGCCAAGTCCAGCATCATGCTGCGGATGGCAAGAGGCATCACAGCCCCTCCCCGCCCCCGCAGCACCAATCTTCGACATGCTCCGTAAACGGCGCCCATCCGCGCAAACACCCGAGGCAGAGTCCCCCTGTTGGACCCCCAGACCAAGGCGCAGGCCGCCCTGAAGTGGCGCAAAAACGCCATCCCATCTCCTCCTACCGCCACGAATTCACGGATGGGAGGCAGCCACCCCCGTAGAGGCAGCGCCCCGCAGAAGCAGCCGGTGGTGACTCGAACTTGGCGGGAAAAATTTCCCACTCGGGTGACAAAATTGCAGTTGCTCGCTGTGCCACGCCCGCGGCGGACAAAATGGCGGCCGCCCGCATGGGCGGGCGGGAACTCCGCAGTTTCCCGCGCTAGTGCAGCGGCGAAGTTTGAGCCATCCGCCTGCTATCCCCGTGCTGCAGCATCTCCGGCAGGCTCCGCAGACCCGAGCTGGATGACCAGCTCTGCTGTGATGGAGAGCGCCACCCCTCTCCAACCAGCGGCTGCAAGGGGCACACATCCCTCTCGCGCTGCTCCGCTGCATCTCCGCCCCAGGACGAATCACCGGAGTCCTGTATTCCAGGGTTGTCGAGGGGACCGCATCCCCGTCGTCCACATCTCCAGAAGACACTATCGGTGGATTGTTTTTCTCGGCCGACTTTGACATGAACAATTTTTTTAACACTTCTGACTCTTAATGTAGTGACTGACTTGGAGATGCTAATTTTTGGAGGCAGTTCTTTTTATTAAATCGAGTACCCTTTTCACAATACACACCTTACTCTGGTACACACTCATCTCTCTCTCGTTTATACACAACTCTCCGTAAGTTGCTAGCCTATCCACAATGCTAGCCGTCTGACACTGATGGCGCTGAACCAAGATAGCCAACTACCATCTAGCAGCGCAATATCAGGTGAAGACGACAGCGACGAAGGCGACAGCGACGAAGGCGACAATCTTCAGCAGCAACGACGGGGATCCCACTCCTAACGACAGCCCCGAGGTCGCCTCCCAGGGCCCTTCCCTCTTATACTGTCAGCGTGGCCTGGTTCCGCCCCGGCCACGCCCCCCTTCTGGAACCTACTAGCGGGTTCTCGATGTGCCCCTTCCGTAACCTCTCCCCTACATCCCTCTCTGGTCTATCACGTGACCTGCTGTCAGTCAGGGCTGCTGCAGCTGCAGATCCTCATTCCTGCCAGCAGCCAGTGCTATGCTGCTACGTGCCCGATTCTATGTCACTCCACATGTCACTAAGCTTCATGCAGAAAGATTCAAGAATCCAATATGGCACAGCCATCTCCTAGCCACCTCACAGCCAAAGTCTCTCACCCAAGTTCCATCCAGGTTCAATCCTACTTCATTTCTAGATTTTATGAACTCAGATGCATTAAAAAGTATATGGTCACGGTAACAATATATATTTTTAACAACAAAAATGCAACACATTCATCAAAAACCCTGCCTTGAGAAGGACAATTATATCATCGGCATGGTTTCATGTAATGGCCCTTCTTTGCAGCACATGAATCCAAATAGTTGCCCATTATTACTTTTTCTTTCAAGGCACTGTTATTGACAAATGTGTTGGGTTTTTGTTCACCAACTGCCAAGGCAGTATCACCAAGTAATGTTGTTGTGTTAAGGAACGTTCACGAGATTAGGCTAACGGTGCATGAACAGTTCAGGCTTTCTGGTGTTTTCCATGATGCGGTATAAGCAAACAATAAATAAGCAGGCAATATGCCTAATTATTTATATGAAACTTATATTATCAACAACGATGCACTCATTAATTTGTACTTTGTAAGCTAAAGGTGTGTTATGCCTTAATGTGCATTGTGCGGAACATCCCACACAATGAAAAAGCTCGAAAGGGAGTCTTTATTTAGACGAGGCGCTCTTGCAGAGGAACCTGAGGCTGACCATTCCATCATTGACTCTAAAGACGCTCTGAAAAACCTCTTTCCCACAACACAATGCTGCCTGCCAGATACAATTTGAAGACTATTTATTTCCCACCCATTAGGAGACAAATGTTGTGGTGCAGTGGTTTAGTGCACTGCACTGCATTATGGACCCAGCACTTCGAATTATATTCCCAGCCACGTCGAACATTGGTGATAAGTGAAATATGAACCAATTCTTCCCCCAACCATCCCAACCCATCTTCACCATTTCACACTCATCAGCAAAAACTCTGGATAGGCCTTCATCTAGCAGTGGAATGGCAAACCGGTTTGCTGTGCATTTTTACATTACTTATTATTATCGTGACAAGAGGAATATTTTTTTTTCATGTGACAGAGTAATAATAATGTCTTTTATTTATCCAGGAAAGCCTCATTGAGTCTCAAGACTATTTTTCAGGAAAATCATGCTATATTGGGATGTTTGGCCGATTGTATTATTGAGTGTAGAATGTAAGTAAATAAAAAGCAATGTAAAGTATATAACTTACGTAAACTTCATGTGGCATTTTTCCCCCATTGCGTAGTGACAAGAGTGATTTTATTGCTAGTTTTTCATGCTGTCAGGTCTTTTCGGGATCTTTTACACATCCACCTCATTTGCTCATTTGCTCATTTGTTTGCTAAACCTGCAGTCTGAGAAGTCACATTCTCTTACTCAATGGTGCTTCCACAACGTATCATCGGTACGCCTATACAGTCTTGTTAAATTTGCTTTGCTAGGCAAACACGGGATTAACATTTACTGCCCGCTAATCTGAATAGCATTTCATGGAAATATTGTATCAGTAAGATGTGAACAGAATATGCGGTGACATTAGGTAATTTAAATATGATAACATCCACCAATTGCAAAAAAAATCCTTGCGTTTCACCATAAACCCACAATGCAATTCATTTAGCGGGCACAAAGGCTATTTTATCATATCAAATACTGTACAAGTGGCGTTGTCTTTGTGATAATCATGTGCCCATGTTGATGTGTACATGATCTGAAGTCAGTGGCTGCATACATCACATGGCCTCTTTGTATATATTATCCAGAAAACCCACACGGAGTCGTAGGAGTCTTTTTCAGATGCATCCTGCATTGGGATTTGATTTGAACATGTTTTCAGCCAATTACTGAGTGTTTATACAAGTGGAAGGAAACAAAAGCACCCGGAGAAAACCTGTGCCTTGTGCAAGAGGAGGCAACACTCTATCCCCGTAGAGATGCAAAGAGATGGCGATAAGTCAACTTGCTGTGTTGCCTTCTTGCGCACTCGTGATAACCTAGGTTATTAGACCATAATACAGGTTTTTTGGGTTAGATCGCTTAAATATATAAATGTGTCGTTAAACACGCCACCACCCGACATAGCCAAATAGTCAGGTTTTTGTCACGTAAACAGAACGTGGCCAATTCGTGACTAGTACAGCACACCGGTGTGTTGGAGAGCAAAGCCACAACATTTACAATCTGAGTACGACGTTTCACCAATAATTACAACTAGCCAGTAATTACTCAGATTGTAAATGTTGTGGCTTTACCCTGGCAAGTCAGGGTATTGCACTTCACCGACATACATGGGAAGGGAGTTTCACAACATGTGTGCGGTGACCTGTCAACCCTCACCTCTGCAGTGCTGGATCACAGGCCAAGTGCATAGCCACCACCACCTGGTGGTGTTCTCTGTCTGTAGCGTGTCAACTTGCACAAAAGCTCACGTGATTGGATCACCATTTTTTGACCGTTCATTTTTCAGAACACAAGCTTTAATATAATTGTTTTGCTGCGCAATTTAGGTGTATTAAAGGAGCCTAACACACCTACATTGAAATGCATCATGTTGTCTCAAAGGCAATGTTAAACCTTGATTTTTATTGGACATTACTAGGCGTTTTTCCCTCGCGATTTTTATTTTTTGTAAGCTGTTGTGCATGAAAAATTATTGACCATCGCGTGCCCTCCAGGCACACTCAGATGTGCAGTTAATTATATTTACAGGTCCTGACACACAACTGTACCGTGATTATGAATCCCAAATATCAGCAAACCATCAGCTTGCCAAAATAAATGAATATCGATTCGGTTTAACCTTGACACTGAGCTGTTTACTTAACACTTAATTAACAAAAAAATATTGAAGTGTGGTGTTCATCGTTTCAATTGACAAGTATTTTAGATTATTTGCACAAGTAAGGAATCCCGATTTGGTCACTGGTACCATATCTAGTACCTCTAATATCCAAAATAAGGATGTTTTAATCTAAATTATTTTTAACTTGAATGTTCAGAGAAGGATATCAAACACTTAAAATGCTTAAAATGCATTGTCCTTGAGTTTTACAGGAAATTACAATTCACACATCTCAAAAACAATGTAAGTTATGGGAACAATAAGTAAATAAAAAAAAGTAAAGATGTCGCCTTGCAGTGTCTTGCTCGCACCACTCCTCTCTGATGAGCTTACTCTTACACCATTGGAACCTCATTTGCCAGTAAAAAATATGATAATTGTTTTTTTTAAGGTGTCAGTTTTGTCGCCAGATAGAAGGGTAAAAACCCAATTATCATATTTTTTACTGGCAAATGAGGTTCCAATGGTGTAAATGCTTACCCCGAGCTCTCATACTCTGATGGTACATTGTCTTTGAGTTGTGCGCCTTTTGGCGTCATCGGGTCCAACCCATGTGAGACTAGGCTCTAAGAAAAGCTGTCTCGGGTGTGGACCAATCAACTTCAAGGACAGTGCATACATTATCAGAGTTATGTTTTTTTTTGCATTATGACTGCAGGTATTGTGGTCTATGCACACATGACTCCTTGTAAAACAAGTGTCAGTTTTGTTGCCAGATAGAAGGGTAAAAAAACAATTATCACGAGCCTACTCTTATCATGCTGGCCAGACGTCTTGGAATGGGTGTGAGCACCCACACTTAACCCCACCACACGAGACCCGTCGATTAACAAACACGTGAACAAAAACGAGACTGATGACTAACGAGTTCAATATTGCATTTTAAACTGTAAAATACAAAACATGTCAGTAGTACGTTTAACAACGTAGACCTTCGTGACCAATATCCATCAGAGGTGTTTTGGGTTAGATCGCATAAGTATAAATGTATCATTAAACCCGCCACCACCAAGACAGCCAATTATTCAGGTTTGTGTTGGAAAGTAAACCCACAACATTTACAATTCGAGTACGACGTTTCGCCAGTAATTGCAACTAGCATCATCAGGCATGCGGCCAGGTTTGTGGAGAAATCCTCCTGCTTCAGTCTTAAATCGAGGGATACATGTGATATCGTCACTTGTGAGCCAATCAGGTGCGAAGGCCAGATATACATTACCGGTTGAGTTATTCAAAGGGAAATCAGCAACATTGTGCATGCAAATTATGCATGCACACCAAGCCTGTACATCTCGCCGTTTTTGTGTGCAGGAAATCGCAATATCTTTTATCGTCTGCTCACAGTTAATCACCATCGACGTGTGGTGACCTTGATAGGCATGCAGTTAAACACTGTATTACTTGATAATTCGCTTCAAAGCAGCACTAAGACTGTAATTATCAGAACGGTTACAATTATTTTCAATTCTCTAAATTTCGATAGATTCTCGAATTAGTCTAGTTTTGCACAGAACTTCAACATTATCAAAATCAATCGATTGTGCTTGTTGGCACGTGTGTTCTGCTACTACAGTTACATAACTTGACAAAATGCAACTGTTTTACATTTCTGCTGCATGGCTCACCCCTGTGTTATGAACGCTTTCGCCATAGCAAATAATCAGATTAACTTGTTTAATCGCTTTTTTTTCTCATTGAACTCTAAAAAATGCTGTATATGTTATATTACAACTTATAATACAAAAAATGCAAGTACAGTATAGGCAGACCTCGCTTTGCGCTCACAATGTGTTCCTGAAGTGAGCGTGAATCGAATCGGTGCTAAAAGGGATCGTTATACTATTGTATCTATGGGGATGCGTTCCCAACAGCGTTATTTCTTTCATATTTCTTTCGTATGAGCAATATACGAGGCGGCCAGCTTGTATCCAAAACATTTTATTGCGGAAGAAGTAAACATGTGGTAGTGTACATTGTTACGAAAATGCTCAGATTGCTACGGTAGCTATAGCAACATCAATTTATCCATGAATTCATGAAATGTAAATAACACCGCATACAGAAATACAATCCTGTCCATCAGAACTATGCAGAAAATTAAAAACATTTTAGCCCCACACTTAATTAGAATCGAACAATGACTTAGCTTTACTAATATCTATTAACTGGAAAAGATAAGAGAATGTTCCAGAGATTTCAGCATATTTGGCTAAAATTATAAACACACCTTATTGACTGTGGGCCTAAGTATGCTGGCCTTAATACAATGCTAAGTCTATACATTAATTTAAATGTTTGTTTAAAAGTAATGTTCCAAACTAGGAGAAACATTCATATTAAATGACATCCAAATGCAATTTAAGCATCAGGTATGCAAGTCAACTGACCATAATGTTACACTTGCATTATTGCTTTTGTAGACTAAAATGTATCCGGCCATTTATTTGGCTTTCGAGTAAATACACGTTTAATTGAATTTGTTCTAAGCGGCTACAGAAGAGCATACACTTCACCTCGACTCAAAAGAATATACAAAAGGAAAAGGACGCAGACGAAATAAAAAAACGATGCTGTTGCGGAGATGCTCAGGCGGTCTCAAAGAGGAGGAATCCGCAGAAGGTGGAGAAGCGCTGGTGGTCTCCGTGAATTCCCCCGTTGCCAAGTCGCAGCCACACCTCGTCGCCTTCCTTGAGCCGCAGCACAGCGCTATTCCCAGCTGTGTCGTGCTTCCCCTTCACTTCGTAGCTGCACACCAGGGAAGTGGGGGTGGACACGGCGGCGTTGGAGCCATGTTGAGGCGATGAAGTGCACGTCGGCTGGCTGATGAAGTGCCTGATTCAAGTGTGCGGTGGTCATGCCGCGAATGGAGACGCTGCACGGGAAAGGCAAGGCCAGGTCGTGCACTTGACGGCCTCAACTTAATAAGAGCTATTTTGGCTTGCACAGGTGCGTGGAGAAGTGATTGATCCTTCCGCCTGAAATTAGGCATAATTGGGCCCCCCCTGCAGTGACAGTGTTAAGGGATTAGACGTCTACTGGAGAGGTAATAATAATAATAATTCAGAAATCTTTAAAACCTCTCAACTGAGTTGCACGGGAAGAAGCACTGCCACTGCAGAATCGCTTGGTATATTTAGCAAGTGGCGTTTGATTTGCATACAAATAGTGTCTTGAACTTGGGGCCGCTTTTAGAAATCACACTCCTGGCGCAGTATTGCATGTCTGTAATTGAGTGCAGTGGAGGCTCGAGTCCGTGGATGGTATGTGTTTGTGAAGCTGCGAAATGCACTGCGATGTGAAGTGGCCAGGAGACGAGCAGGGCAAGTGGAATTTTCTCTGGGCAGTCCTGTTTTCTCCCACATGCAAAACACTCCTTAACAAGGGACTGGTAAAACATCCCACGTGCAGTAACTTCCTTTGAAAATTGTCTTAAAACTCAATCTATATTTTCTGAATAAATATAAACCATCTTTATGATGTACTTGTCTTTGAGTCGTTGTTATGGAATGTTGATGAGCAAAATGTCAATGTGTTATTTATTTACAGGTATTGCTGACAGTTTAGTATGCTCATGCCTTCGGGCTATTTCACGTGAGCGTTTTATAACTTCACAGACAATCCATATTGCATGGCTGGCGTGAAGATCATTTGACTCTTGAGAGGTTGAAAGGGGACATTGGTGCGCCTTGTGTACTTGACTGATGTTCTCCAGAATAGCTGACAACCTTGAAAACAATATGTTGTCTCGTGAAATATTTTTTTGAGTTTCACTTCATTTAACGCTATGTATGAAGACATCATACAGCCTTTTCTAATTCCACTGCTGGATTAGCCCCCCCCCTCCCCCCGGCTGTATTGGTTATGGAGATTATTTGACCATACTATACCACGCTGGTTAGTGTCTACTTAATTCATCTCCATATTAATGTCACACAAGACCAATTCAAACATGCAGATGGTGTTCCAACTGCATGTTTGTTGACAGGAACATCCCATGATATTCCTCACGTCAGTCGGGTGTTATGTGTTTGTGTGTTAGTCAAATGTTCTCGCAATTTACTCAGTCAACAGAGGAGGTTAATAAAGATTGCTCTTAGAATTGGGTGTGTACTGTATTGATCTATTTAGAATTCCTGCACCTGAAGGTGATAAGCAAACAATCATGAAAGTATATAGTGAATGGGCAAGATTAACAAAGAAGCACAGATATTCGTTGTGTAAAACTGAATCGTTCCAGTGTAACCCGTCTCGTGATTCAAAGGCTGCTTTATAATACTATAAAATCCCCATGCGAGTAAAATGTCAAATAAAATGTTTGTTTCTGCATAAATGGAGTGGCTTTTTCACACACACACAAAGCAGCAAACAGCCGCCAGAGATCATGTGCCACTTTGTCTCCCGTTAAACCGGACAGTGATGTTCTAAATCTGGTGCTGGCCAGATGTTGCAAGGTTGTGCCCTGAGAGCGTTCGTTGTCAACGAGTGAGTCGCATATTGCCTGAAGGGAGCCGATTGCTCAGTGTTGCACACATTTTAGGTGTATTTATAATTGTCCGATGCAAAAATAAAGCCAAATTAAGTGCAAAACCAAACTTAACAAGTGATTTTGTCGTGCAGTCATTACAGACCGGGCTGAGACCATCAACTTTGAAAGTCCGGTTTAATCACGAGCAGCTGAAACCCAGATTCGAGGCCGGGATATCAGCAGTGCCACTTTGACCTTTGACCCACCTGGACCCCCTCAACCCCTTTAATTTATCCAACACGGGGATCATACGTGTGTTTTTTTCATGTACATTTTCTATATTTTCTATAATCTATAAAAAAAAAAATCGGTAAACCTTATACTCTATATTCAGAATTGTTGAATGTCCCTCGCAGTTGTATGGCCTGGTAAGCCATTCTGATTCCCCACTCCTAATTCTAGGGGTGTCATGGTGGTGATATGTTAACTACCTCGCCCGTTATACAGGAGGTCGTGGGTTTGATCCCGACCCTGACGCCTCTTGTATATTTGTAGTTTGCACGTTGTATATGTATTTTGAACTTCTTTCACACCGTACGTGTTAATCGGAGGTGTGGGGGAAAGGCAATAGACGAAACACAAAAAACAATTCGAAATAAATGCGTTTTCAATTTAGACTTAAAACTGTATAGTTCCAGTGGCTTCCTAATATCGGAAGGGAAGAGCGTTCCAGATGGCCACAGAAGCGTATCTGAAAGTGCGCGATGCAGTGACCATCTTTGTTAGATGGTTAGCCAAAATCTGCTGCGAGGATGACCAGAGTTTGCATGATGGTTTAAGCCCCTTGCCGAGGTCAACAAGGTATTATGGCTAATTTGTGGAAAGCACTTTGTGTGTAATGAGCACAACCATATAATGTATTCGTTCAGCAACTGGAAGCCAATGCAGCTCGGCGAGCACCGGACAAACATGATTGGATCTTGCAGGACCCATCACGACGCGTGCTAGAGAATTTTATACCCGCTGGAGCTTGTTCTCTCCCCGTGGTCGGGTGGATTTTCCTGCGGGTGCTCCGGTTTTTCCCTCCACATTTAGAAACATGCGTTTAGAGTATTTGGCTGCTATAAATTCCCACATCATAAGCCATTTCATTGGGCTATCATTTGTGGCCATGTCGCTTCTGAAAAATAGTTATATAGCTCAGTGGGCCTTACTATAGCCACCTGGAAATTCATATTGGAAATTACCAAAATGCAGGATCATTTATAAAGTGGATGTTAAAGTCCCTATACTGTCATTAAACCAGAAACAACGTGCAAAAATAAATGGTTTCAAATGAACGATTCTGTGTAACACGTAATTCACATCCAATTTGCAAATGGAAATGTAGATTTTCGATGGGCTCTTGTGAATTACTTTTAAATCAGTTTAAATGGTAAATCATTATAAAGCATCTTGTAAGTGTTCACTAAACATCAAAGAGAATGTGTGTGTAGCCCAGGGAGCTAATGCTATTTGAAAGCACTTAGCGTGCACAGCTGAGATCCTATGTTCAAATCTGAGCAACCACCCTTGATTAAACTGGGTTCGTAAGGGCATTGAGTTGCTGGTATCAGTTTGGCCACCAATAATTACACTAAAAAGCACGTAATTGTAAAGTTGGTTAATCACGTAATTTATCATCCTTTGCAAGAACACATAAAAAGACCACATTTTTTTGGCAGAACGAATAAAAAAGATGTGCCCCTTCTGTGTACAAATAGGTATTTTAAGATAGCGAAAAGTACAGTAGTTCAGTGACACAATCTGCAGGGCCCTTTCTGTGGCATGGAATGCTGCACTGGTCAGAGCTCTGAATGGAAAATGTATTTGCCTCGTGACATGACGTCGATAGAAAATTTGGAATGTAAGGGGGGAAAAATACAAAGAGAATGTGTGCCACACTTGGGCTTTGTTGCTGATGGGAGTCTCCTTCAGTTGTGTCCCGGTGAACTTGTGAAAACACGGAATGTTTGGGGACCATTAACGAAAGATGTAAGTTTTGCACTTCACTTTGTGGGATATATAACACTGGTCAACAAAAAAAATTAGTTTTTTAGCCTGAACTTTTGCAGCTGTTTTAGACTATTTCAGGGTGCTGATTCCAAATCTGATCTCAGATTTGCTCTATCACATCTCATTTTTATGCTAACGGCATACCCCATTTTCATTGATTTTACCCGAAATTAACTCTGTCACTTATGATTGCAAGTTGTTGCGAGTCAGTGACTGCTTTAGTGTCAAAATATGGTGCTGTATTTTTAGGATAGTGTGTTTATAATATAATTTATGTAGATATCCACATTTATTTAATATTTTTGTTCTGCAGTTTTTATTGAAAATGCAATATTTTATATCTCAAAAAGCTAATGTGATAGACAAAAACTGATGCCAGATTTGGAATCAGCACCCCAAAATTACCTTAAACCCGTTAGAATACCTTATGCCAGAAAAAGTGTGTTGACCAGTGTAATAGATGAGCAGGCCACACAAGGATAAGCTTGACCTGCCACCACACCTCACCTCCCGATCTAAATTTATCAAAGATGTATGTGATAAATATATAAATGAGAAAATCAGAAAGCGTGTATCATTGCAAAATGTCTCCATACGGGAATGCACCGTAATGAGATGATGTTTATCTTAATTGCCTGTCTATTTGGGATCTGGCAAGAAGTGTCTGTCTCTGGCAGCTAGCTAACAACACACAGATGAGCTGAGTCAATGGGGTACCGAGAATCAAGATATGATGCAGATGGGTGACAGAAGAGAGGAAAAGTTAATGTAGTGCTCAAAATTTCCAACGGGTAATACAATCGGGCCGACCGGAAAACACAGCCTAATAAAAGCATATACATGTGTAACCCAAGAGTGTTAGAGAAAAATGTGGCAGACGCAGATAGGTCATCATAATGATGCAACATCAAGCAGAATGTGTGCTATTTGTGGAACTATACACGTCCTGATGGGGTGGAGTGGCGTTGCAGTAGTTCAGCGTATGCTATAAACCTGGTGACCTCACTTCCATTCTACTCCGAAGCGTGAACTTGCTTAAAGGGGAGGCATACAAAACTCAGCAGGGACACAACACGGCGTTAAGCAAATGTCAAATGCCCAACAATGAGAAATGACGCAATCTGCTTTTGTCTATCGTGAGTTCTGCTCTGCAATTCCCACCACGTGTTTCTAGACGAAGGGCTGCGACGCCCATCGCCTAATCGTACTAATTTAGACACTTCGCGTGCAGCCGTCTCGAACTGCAGGAGTGCTACTCCAAAGAACACACGTGACCAAAACCGCGTTTGCCGAGTCGCTGAACTGATGCTCAGCCGGCACATCGTCCGTACGGCTATGGATGTTCACCAAATTGGGGGACTTTGAGGAAAAGTCCATTACTGGTGTTGAATATTGTGAGAACATATGTTTGACTGGATCGGAATTTAGACAGTGAGGGGGGGGTGGGTTAGGCCCCCCTACCCCTCTCTCAACCCCCCCCTCCCCCACCCCAAGTTTCGAGCCGCTCGCTTCACCTTCTTGCCTACGAATGCTATGAGGATGATTCAATTAGCACGATCCCTTTTACCAATCCGCACTGAATAGCGTGGTGAAGTATGGTCAAACAACCCTCATGATCAATAAGGTGTGGATGCCTCCATCCCGTAGTGAAAGGGATGTGAAGTATTATTATTGTTGATTACACCTGCAGATAGTTCTAAATATGGAGAACAGATAATGCAAATTATAGTCACATTAATGTAGAAGCGTTATCCGGCTCAATGACAAACAATGTTCGTGAACGATTAACAAAGCCAATTAATTCAATGATTTTTTTCCCAGTAGTTTTCAACGAAAAATATCCTTGGGATGATTTCAATCATTTAAATATCTGCACGCCTATGTTGATCATTTGGATGACTACTCAAACAATCCATCATGGCCCATCAAGCCAGAGTCCATAACTTACATAAGTCCCACCAACAAGAGAGGATGGAATGCACGACTGCATCGCTCATTGCCCTACACTCTCATCGAATTATTGAGTAGCACACTTCAATCGGTCACATTCCCATAGGCTGGGAACATTTCAACCCCATTTATTGAACGCGACTTGCCAATATGTTCCAGTTAATCCAGACTCAGGACAACTTTACCTTCAATTAAAGTTGTGATAAATGTTATTGAAATGGCTTAACGATTACACAATTCGCACAAAATATTCAACAATGTTCCTTTGTCTATTTTTTATCATTCACTAATTTCAGAAATGTTTTTGTATCACGTGGTGAGATCCATTTAATCGTCAATATACGCAATATTATTTTGCATGTTTAAATTATTGCCCAATTTCTACAATTATGTTATTATAGTGTGCATTCCCCACTTTAATGTTTGTATAACTGGACAGTGTCCTTATTCTGTATGAAATGCAACATATTTACGTTCTTTCGCAGATAGTCGATCAGCAGGACGTGTGTGGTGGGGTAAAGTGTAGGTACCTTCACCTCTTCCGAGACATTTGATCAGCATGGAATTATAGTACCCCTCTTTACAGCACCCTCTAGAGGGGCTGTCTGGAGCTCATGTTTAGTGGAGGCTCTTTTTCCAGCCGTGACATGCGCAAGCATTTTGTTTTCTGAACACTTTCTTGAACACCAGGCTTATGTCGAGAAATTAATTTAACAAGCAGTGTGAGTGCTGTCTCTAGGAACACACAGCTATCTATTCGGAATGATATGCAGTCCCGAGTGAAATACAACATGCAAACTTGATTTAATGAGCTGAATCGTAATATATTAAACATTGCTCGCACGTAATTTTCACTTAGTCACGATCAATTATATTTAGTAAAATAAATGTGGTACAGATAATGAGTTGGCAATTACGACAAGTGCTGTTAGATAACTGTTACATTTTAATTAATTACTGCTTCATTACACTTGATTTCTGTATATGAAACATATCAGATTGAAATTCTGAAGGAATTTACATTTGTCCAATACCATTTTGGGTATATTTTCACAGGACAATTTGGGATATTTCTAATGTGAATATATATATATACAATAAATCAAATATCGATGAAACCAGTATCTAAATGCAGCTACATCTCAAGGCAATGTAAAAACACGCACAGAGAACCACCCAAAAACAATAATCACATGTTGTACATGAATACAACTTCATAGATAGGGGACAGTTAGTAACAGTTATCGGCAGAAACAAAAGTTAGGTACATATTGTAATCAATAAATCAGTGTTTTGTTGATGCATGGCTCCTGCCCAGCGGTTTACAGGGGTTCATTTGCTGTCGTTGCTCATTCTGATCTGTTGCCCCCCGTGGCCTTGAACTGCCTTCCCCACTGATCTGTCCTGTCGACTCCCTGCCCTTATTCAAGTTCAACAAAGCTTCCTATTTTTATTTTCCTATGACAGTCTGTTTTTTTTTCTCTCCCTCTCTCTCTGTAATATACGCACTTGATCTGGACATCATCGCGAGATCGGGTCGCGTTTAGGCGCCGCCATATAAACAGACACCATGTTTCGACGTTAATGATCTCGCAGATAGTATATTATACCACACAGAACTCATGGCGGTGACTCATCCCTACCTGAACAAAGTGATGACCGTGTTGCCGTTGTGCATGAGGTAGACCACCGTTTCCTCCACGTCTTCGTGCTTGAGCATGTTGAACGTGAAGTAATACACTCCTGCGTAAAGAGGCAGCGTTGTCGCACACGTGTCGTCGACGGTGAATTCGAATTGCTTTCACACACAGTGCTCTCAGGGTGGGGAATTATTCTCAATTTCCCTTTGAACGTGTTGCCGAAATTCCACGAGTCGCCTATAGATGTAATGGTTGTGAGCACTTTAAACAAAGCGATGTTACATTACTTAACCATTTCGAATAAATATAAAACACAATTCGGATTTAAAGAGGCTACGAAATGCAATGGCATCTCAAAACGCTGTAGACTATTGTGGAACATCCATCGCAGGAAAAGAGGAGGTGGATATGCATTCATCATGATTGAAAATTATTACTGCATTATCAAAGAGGCAGTCATATGCAAATGTTCAAAATAATAAATTGTCAATCCACTGCTAGATGAAGGCCTCCCCACACCGTGTCGGTCATCCGGCATGTTTCACCATACTTCACCACATTGGTCACAGTACAAGTTGGTGAAAGTGGGAAAGAACACTGTTTCAGATGACTCACCACTTGTGTTCGCTGTGACTGGGAATCTTAGGTCACCGGAGCCAGAGTGCGGTGTACTAACTGCTGTGCCCACTGCTCCACCCACAAACAGTACCGTGTATGGTTATTGAGTGATTGGCCCAAGAATTACTTATTGGTACAACATAGGGTGACGAATGCTAATAGTTACTTTTTTGAACAATTATATCTCTAGATTACAAATGTGTATGCTAGAAAGCTTACGGTGGTCGCTTTACCATAGTATGTTTGTATCTTCTTGGTTTTTTCGGTAAAGTCACGTAGAAGGGAAGTAATAAAATAATAAAAATAAAACATAATAAAATCATTCTCACGACGTTTCGGCTACAACGCAATCAGCCGTCTTCAGGTGAAGAATGAGACACTGCCAAGCTAGGAGCTTATATATAAGCTTGGTTGGAGGTGGAAGAAGAGCACCTTAACAAAAGAATGTGCATATCAAGAGGAATTTAGCATATTCATGGGAAATGCGTAGGAGGTGGGCGGGGGGGTTTCAAAGTCATATTATGCCCATGCATTATGCAGGATCAGCAGCACCAAAGGGAGGGGGGCAGGGGGTAGCATCGACAAAGGGAGGGAATGTTAATAGTATGTAGAAGCAATGAAACATGTGAATGGGAGAGCGGTGGCAGGAGACCCGCAGCGGAGCAAATAATGCATTCCCTGTGGAGAACACAAGATACACAGGTACTGCCAGTGAGTGGACTGCGGTCTGAAAGTCACCGTAAACGTGAACAACAATCAGTTAAGATCCGAAATGGTTTATTACGTCCTTCCAATGATTGCTGAGCCAGAATCCATCTTCTCGGTTGAAATTGTCTCTGTGTTTGTATATGTGGATCGCCTCATGAACGAATCTCTCATGGTAGCCAGATGGCTTGCAGAGAACCTCTGTCTTGGAGAAGTCAATGTCATGTGAGCCCACTGAATTGTAACAGTGATCTGCCACGGCTGAGGTGTTTGTCCTACAAAGCTGCCTGCTCATGATGGATAATGCCCATGGTGTGGATAATGGTAGCATTTGTCACCCCAGTTGTACTGCTCACAACCCCCGTGGTGAAAGCACATACACCTGGTTTCCCCCGTTTTATGCGGTAAATGTGTTCCAAAAAAGAGTGCACAAAGCGAAATCGCGCAGCATGGACAACACAGTCGCCCAACCCAAAAAGCACCGCACTAGACAGCTGCCTGCCCGAGTAGCGCACAAAGTACAACACGCAACGTTGTCCCACGTCTGACCGCATGGCCCCCATGAGTGAATCCAAACCGCATGTAGCCAATTTTGTTGTAGAAATATGTTAGCCCAGTATACGCGAAATCGCACAAACCAAGCCCACAAAAAGCGAGGCAAAAGCTGTATTCAATAATGTGAGGCTGTGCCGGTCAGGGGGATGCGTTACCGGTTACAGGTGCATTGAAGCGGCCGGTTATGATGTCAAAGTAGTTTCCGAGGTTGGCTTCCACACTGCTGAAGATGATGCCGCTGTTCTGGTTCGTGAAGTGGGTTGCCATGGAAGCCATGAATGCTATCTTCCGGTTACAAATTGTAATGGGAACACATAAATACGCGTCACAACATGCATAATTACAGACGCACATATACCGTGAATAGATTTTGATTACGCAAAGCTGTCACTTATGAGTTGATAATGTATGCCCATTTAGGAAGCAATTTTTGGTGCACTGAAATGTCAACTATTACACACGATCAACACGTAAGCTATATATATATTACAAATGCCTTGTTCCTTCTACGATTTTGTGCAATGTTTCCTTTCTTTACAATAAACCACTCACTGCAAATAGATCAATCACTGCGCCACGTTTTATTAGATGGATAAAATATTAACGGTTCTATTTTTTGAGCGGCGTTCCTATGAATTATTAATAAAGTGCTCGCGGCAAATTGCCCTCTCAAAAAGTGGCTCAAAGGAGAATTACCTTGAGCTCTGATGGCACGCCAGCCTGCCCCTTTTCTCCCTTGGGACCCGATACGCCCCTCTCACCTCTTGTTCCAAGGTCCCCCTTATCACCCCTGTCACCTTTTGAACCCTCTCTGCCAGGCAGACCATTGTTGCCATTATTTCCGTGATTTCCTTCGGAAAAGAAAACAAACCAGAAATATTTTTTGTTTACAAATTATCGAACCAATCACAACACAGCGGATTGCCCCTGAGGCTTTCAGAGTTGAATAAGACTTTTGATTTTCGGCTCTGTAATCACGTTGTTTTATTGCCCTGCCGCATGCATCCAATTCTGAGACTCAAACGATGCAATGGGAATTGGGGTCGTCGTGTGTCTCATTTGTGAGCAGGGGAAAACGCTTTTTTATTTTCTCGATCCACTTTCCTCAGCAGCCTTTCAAAAACCATTTGCAAAATGTCAATCAATTGGACAAGTGTGACTGCAAAGATGCACCGAACTGCAAGATATTTTACAAAGTGTGAAGGAATTTTTTTTTACGTATATAAAGGAGAAAACACACTGACAATGAAGTTCAATAAACGTTACCTGGAATGCCGGGAGGGCCCATTGATCCTGGGTATCCACGTGGCCCAGGAGCACCCAGGAAGCGCCCACAGTCTGGCCCATGGGGCCGGTCTACAGCATGCTCTGTGTCCTAGGGAAAATGGGCAAAGTCTCCCCGCAGAACCAATCGCACCACATCCCTCCAGGCATTGCGCATGTTGCAAGAGCGCACTTTCGCTTTGCAATTAAAATTTTATGGATTGTCAATTAAAATGTTCAGAAGGATGTGTTTGTATACTTGCAAGAGCAGTCCACACGTGGCTTAGTAGTGGGAAGAGATGTTATTGTTGCCATTACATTTATTTTCAAAAATAAGGAAAATAAGATAATTACCTACCTTTTAAATAGCACATTAGAACAAAGCGCACGTCAATGTAGCCAATTTAATCAAATGGCCCAGTCAAAGGTGCAATGATTTTGCTGCAATAGTCATATTGATTAAGCAAACAGAATCCATTTAATTACAGTGCATTTACATTAAAATAAACGTTTCATTCTGGAAACATGGTCAAAGTATATGAAATAATAACAATTTGTAAACACCTACTTTAATTACTGTTCACATACAACAGCATATTCCCAAAAAAAATATTTCAGCACAAACATGTATTTTAAATGCAGTCTACAACTCCCAAACACAATTCAACTGTTACAATACTATTAAAGCGTGTGTCTAATAGACAGCAAGTACCTGGCCATAACTAGTTGATTTCGTTTTCTCTCTGGCCGGTTCTTTGTGCTTACGCGCATTTCTATCTGGCTGCTTCGCTTTGGGGGTGGCATCTTTAACCGTCTTGTTGTCTACGACGACCTCTCTGTCGTGACCGCCGCCCTGGGAGCGGGGCCCCATTGTCTGGGCTACGGGCACCGAGGCAGTGGCTACTATGGTGGGATGGGAAACGGGCTTGGCGCTCACCTCCACGTATTCGTCTTGAGCGACACACAGGTGAGCCAAGAAGAACAACAGCAGGGAGGCAGCTGTCGGCAACATAATGTGGTCAATTGTTTCTCCTCGCTCGTTGAGATTCCTTTTGACTTTTAAATTTAAATGGGTCCTTTCGTCATTACTCCTTCGATTATACTTTCAATGGGTCTCTGCTCTGTCCTTCCAGTTTGACGCCTCTTTCCAGCCAGGTCCTCCAGATGCATTTATACCACTGGAACGGGCACAGGGGGAGGGGGGGGGCACCTGTTTGGCTCAGACTTAAACGTGGCGTGCAAGACCGAAACTTTCTCACGCGCAAGGCCAAATGCTAATGCGGGTTTTCGGCGTGAGGTATGGCATTTGGCACGACCGATGCGTGCGCCTCTTTGTTTCGAAGGATAGCTTCACACGGTCAGCCATTCGTTCTGGTATAATGTGTACCAGAAAGAGGAAAGCCTGTCACCAGCTGTTATGCTCATTTACCTCCTACCGTGTGAGAACTTTCTCCGACAAGTGAGAATATATACGCACACGTGCATATGCATGAACGTACATTTTTGTTTTATATATAACATTCCAATTTAATCTTTGACGACAGACTTCACATGTTGCCTCGCCGAGAGCCCTGACAGGTGCACTCGGCTGTAGATTGGATGAGACTCAGGTTGACTTCGCACCCCGGTAGTTTTTTTTTTATCCTCGCCACTGACGCACAGGTTACTGGCACGCGGTACTGACACGGTGGCAATCGCACAACTGACAGAAGCAGAAAAACAACTAAATGTGGAGGAACGAAAATAGACGTGAATACAAAAATGGTGAATTAGACGCGGCCAGGTGACTGGTTGCGCATTCACCGTTCAAATCCAATATCACTGCGGTGTGGATGAACCATAAACATTCTACGCGCCGCCTGCGTCACAGTAGACCTTCAAGATCCCGTGACGTCATTCGCAAGAGCAGGCCATTGTGTGCCCCCGTAATGGTTCAGATTGCAATTTACACGCCAATATTGGCAGGAGCTTCCTAAAAAGAAACAATCAGGAGGTTCAGTGAGGATTTTCTGGAGAAACGAGCACAATTAATAATAAAGTAGATGAAGTAAAATAAAATTGCGTGACATTTTATATTCTGCCGCAATGACTATTTTGAGCCGTGTTCCATAAATGTGCGTCAAACTGGAATCCCATTACAGCAAGCCTGCCTCTGCTGATACATATGATGTCATGGCTCATTAAATGTGCAAAAATGTAAAGACTACCTTCACTTTACTTAAATTGGAGTACAGCAATGATCGCCCCCTACTGCGAAAAGTTGGCAGGACCCTCCGGACAAAAAACAGTCGCAAGACTCAGTGAGGGTTTCCCGGGTAAACAAGCAGCAACATTAATACTGCAAAACAAATCTTGAAGGTCAGGTGTTGACTTTACAAGTGATTTCGAGGTATACATGTTACTACTGTATGTTGAACTGGTCTGACACAGGTGGGACTAGGCAATAAAGAAGGTTGCCTCTGGTGTAGGTCAATCAGTTTAAAATAAAATGGATAAATTGTATCAGAGCATGTTTTTTTGCAAGTTCACCACAAACAAGTACGTGCGGTTAATGCAAACTTGATTCCTTCCAAAAGATATCTATTTGGTGTTTGAACATCTTAACACTTGTTTTATTGCCAGAAAGGGTAAAACCAAATTCTTATTTTTCACATGTTGAATTTATTTGCACCGCACGTAGCCAACCATGCTAATTGGAGTTGCAGAGGTGTTGTGGGACCAATGGAAGGCGCGATGAGCAATGAAACTTTTAACAATTTTATGCCATTTTCCGTGAAGTGGCCATCAAAGACAATGGGATTTTTTTTTAAGATTAGTGCAGATATGGCGATGGCCTAAAGAAGCCTTAATCTTAATTTTAGAACTTTCGTGACTGCAGGAATTATTATTTGTTTCTTTCGGTTAAGTCACGTCTAAAGATAAAATAATAAATTAAATAATAGAATACGACGTTTCGATTGCAACACAAGCAATCATCATCAGGTATAATGAAATAGCGACATAATAGCGACATAAAATCTAACCAGAAAACTATAGACAGACATATAAGCTATGTATCTTGGTGATATCTGTCTGCTAATATGTCTGTCTATAGTTTTCTGGTTAGATTTATGTCGCTATTTCATTATACCTGGTGATGATTGCTTGTGTTGCAATCGAAACGTCGTATTCTATTATTTAATTTAATTTATTATTTTATCTTTAGACGTGACTTAACCGAAAGAAACTAAAGAAGCCTTCTTCATCTGCCAGTGGATTGCTCATAGGTGATGATGATGTAATTGCACACAAGTCTCAGGGCTAATTAACCTATTTGAAAATGGGTTTGCTCATTTATATTATACAATAAGATACAAATGAGCAAAGGGATTAATTTTTAACTCAATATTTTCCGCAACGATGTCGGGCTGGCTTGGAGTATGGATTATCGGCATAAGCCACTAGCACTAAACTAAAAGGCATGTCAATCCACAATAATCCTATATTATTGTAGCCTTTCTTCCGATGAAGAGGTTTATATAAATATATGTGTATATATACATATATGTGTTAGCGCGCTGCGCTATGAACCCGGCGACAAGAGTTCGATTCCCGCTCACGGCCAACACCAGTGACGGTTATCTGAACCAGCCCCGGGCCTCCCCTAGGTCGACTCAGCCTCAAATGAGTACGTGGTGTGGTGTGTAAACATTGCCAATAGGGAGACAAAGGCGGTCGGGCATGGTGCTGGCCACCCACCCCTCTAGTACCGTTCTGGCCTTCATAGGTGCTCGCTAACAGCACTTGCCCCTACAGTCTGTTAAGGCTATATGGGGGATCTTTATATGTGTATATACGTATATTAACCTCTTCATAGGAATATAGGCTACAAACATATATATACACACATATGTGTATATATAAAGGATTAAATAAGGCGAGACGAATGTTTCGCGCCAAAACAATTCCCGGAACGGCATTCCAGACTGTTCCAGCTGAAATTAAACACTGCTTATGCAGAACACATTGAGCAATAAAGTATACAACTACATTATAAGCCTGAAACATTATTCGATGAATATGACATGCAATGCATAATTATTGTTAGGTGTATATTCGAAGAGAGACTACATTGTGAATGTGTGTATGAACAGGTGTAAAATCAAGAAACATCTCTTCAGCGCGTTTTGGAAATGGAAAAAAAGATCTCTGAAAGATGGAAGGAATCTTGAAAACCATCACCAAATTATTTGGTCAGTTCCTTTTGTCAGGCAATGAGCCAAAACGTCTGGGTGCGTAATTGGATTTGGCCCGTGAACCGACATTCCATTTTGGTGCTTTTGGCCATGACATGAAGTCTGAAACGTTCTCTCCAGAGTGATCCAGAGAATCAATTTTGGAATTTATTTTCCGTGAAAATGTTTACTTAACTGATGCGTGCGTATAAATTCATTGCGTTTAATTTCAAATAGCGCACGTGTAAAACAAGTCATCTCCAATATCATCGGCAGCCATGCTCTTTCCACTACTGAATGTGAAACTTTCCAAAGCTGTTGCCATCTCTCGCTGTCTTGTGACGCCATGGCTGGGAATAAAATTCAGAACACTAATTGATCCTTACGGCGGTATCCCGAGGTACCAAATAATACAACATGCCCGAGGAAATTAAATATTTTATTTCTGGGACACTATTTTTTCTAGGGGTGTACTTAATTCCGCGACTGGGGTACCAATCAATCCGAAATCAGTGCCACACTCCGCGATGTCGAAACGCCAAACATTAGCATAAAAAAATCCGTTACCGAAAAATGCAACTTTGAAACTTGCATCGTGTACAGCTCGTCGAAATGAGTCGATTGCCGCATTCCCTACCATCAATAGACTAAAAATGACTGCATCACGGACATTATGCGAGAGCCGGGGTACTATGGTACCCCGGGGTGCCGCCATACGGTTAAATTTCAAAATGCAGTGTGCTAGACACTGTATCGGCAATGTTATAAGAAGTGGATAATGTGTCATATTAAATATGGATTCAAAAATAATTGGAATACTTGTGCTGTTATTGGTGCTCTTCAACTGGATTACAGCATTATTATTTTAAATCTAAAATATTAATTTGATAGATGTCACATGATAACGGTGCAATCTTTTCAATTTTCAATGGGCTTGTAACGCAATGTATATGTATGGTTACATTTTCACATAGATCACATTTAAACCTGTATTTATGAAGAAATAAAACATTCTAACATTTTCACTGGTGACTATACTCTGCTGTTACCATGACGATGTGTATGAATACGCCGTCCTATATGCAGACCACAAAGCAGAGCTTCCCTTAACGTTGTTAACTGCCAATACCCGTTTTGTAACATTTCTCAGTCTGCCTGCCAACTCAAATGGCTTTTTATTTGATTCACTGTTTTAATTTAAATACAAAGGATTAGACTGTGCAGTGATTGTTTCAGGATTGATGTGCGTGAAATCAATATTTGCAATCCCCACACTCCCAAATAAGCACTCACCCGTGCTTCTAAATGTTTAAAAATAAGCAATGAACATCGTTAACCCTAACTCCGAGGGTGGTATGAAATAAACCCACATTTACCAATCCACTGGCTTCACTGATGTCTCAATGAACTTAGAACAGTGGGATGTGGATGTAATCTTCATGACGTCCGTTAGGGCATTTGTAATAATTGTATCTCAGGCTGCATAGATGCAGCACAGTGACGGATACCTCAGGTAATAATAGATCCTTCTTGGGATGTACAGTTCCAATGATACATGTAATCACTACATTTTCTGGTGCAACCCACCACACCATCCAACAAGCTTAGGCTTTCAAAATCAAGTTAAGCTGCCAATTAAAATGGAAAGTGAATCAGGTCACTCCATCGGTTGTATATT
The DNA here is from genome assembly GCF_964198595.1 of Lampetra fluviatilis. Lineage (NCBI taxonomy): Eukaryota > Metazoa > Chordata > Hyperoartia > Petromyzontiformes > Petromyzontidae > Lampetra > Lampetra fluviatilis. The sequence continues at coordinate 6,342,102 of NC_136287.1, read as the reverse complement.
CATTTTTATCACGTGTGTATCGGAAATGTGGACGTATGTATGTTAAAAGTATTTCACACCACACGTAGTCAACTATGCTAATTGAAGGTGCGGTGGAAGGACAACAAACGAAAACCCAAAAAGCGGTTCTAAAGAAATTCGTTTTCAATACAGATGTCAAAGTGCATAGCTCCAGTGGCTTCCTAATATCCGATGGAAGAGCATTTCAGATGGCCGCAGAAGCACATGCAATGCAGGCCGTCTTTGTTCGATGACTAGCCAAAAGCCGCTGCGAGGATGACCAGAGTATGCATGATGGTTTATGGTCCTTGACGAGATCAGCAACGTATTGTGGTTCATTTGTGGCAAGCAATTCGTGTGCAATGAGTGCCACCTTATAATGTATTTGTTCGGCAACCGGAAGCTCGGTGAGCATTGGATCTTGCAGTATCTGTCACACGTGCCAAAGAATTTTGTTCACACTGCAGCTTGGTAATGTTTTAGCCAGAATGACCGTAGAGTAGTGAGTTGCAATAATCAAGCCTTGACGATACTATGCTACACACCACCGTGTTGCCTATGTCACGACTCAATAGTGGTAGAATGTGCCGGAGAGCCCCGATATGAAAATTTCAGAACCTGACTATATTTTGGTGATCAAACGACATATTCTGGTCGAGTATGGCGCCAAGGCTCTTGAGATGTGTATAAAACTGAATCCTGGTGTCTGCGACCGCCATACAATGATTCTTCCACAATTTTTTTCGCCTGAACCTTAATGCCAACCAGCAGAACCTCCGATTGTTCTGCATTAAGCAGCACTTTGTTTCATGCAAACCACACGTGCACCGCCCGCGTGCAACCTTGAAGGTTACTGCGGTTCTCCACATCTAACTTTGACTTCACTGCGGTGTACAATTGAGTATCATCAGCATATTTATGGAACTTGATGTCATGCAATGAGATGAGACATCGCATTTACTGTGAAGAAAATAAACTGGGCTTGGGCAGGACACATCGCTGGAAGGGATAATGATTTGTGATCGAGACCAATGACGGAGTAATAGCTAAAGAAGGGAACATCTCCGAGGGGATGGAGATGGAGCAATGAAAAAAAACACGTGTGCAGGTGTTGGATGGATTGTTGCATTGCGAGACTGTGGCGAGGCCTTGGTCTGGCAATGGATAGACAATGGCTGATGATGACGATGACCTATATATCTCGGATAAACTCTACTCGAACTGATAGTATATCATTTTGAAGAGTGACTCAGCTTCCCACTGCATAGGCCACACAAGATCACAACCAATATAGCTTTTTAGTGAGACTGATGTCTTAAATGGTATATGATTACGTATTTCAAGCATCACAATGATGAATAATATTGTGCTCTGCCAAATGTAAGATTTTTTAAATTTAATTTCACTACGAAAATTGTTACTTCATTTAAATCATGAAGCTTGTGGTTAATTCATGAAACAAATTTGTACATAACACACCATGGATAGTTCAACATCCTGAATGTGCATATCACTTGGAGCATAGTACGACATATAATGTTCAACCTGTAACATAACAAGCATGCTGTGAAAAAGAGAGAAGTAAAACATTCCTGCAGTCACGAAAGCTATAAGTCAAGATTATTTCAGAGTGTAAATGAGATTGTAGGATTCCATACATTGCCTCTTGCTTTGTCCCCACGACTGCGCTTGGTGCACATGCTGCTTCCTACTCGTATACTTCACCCATTAGCAGTGACCCCAATGAATGATTACTCTAAATTGTCCCGTGGCTGCAATGGGGCTCCCATTTTCTATTGAAGAAGACAGCGGTGGCCTCCGCACAGAGATACGGTTACCACCGCGATGCGGGTAATTCCCTTGACTGCATTAAACATTTTAATTATTCTAAAGATTGCGAAAACAAAATGGATTACATAAGCGAGTCATTAAATCGCAGCGTATGTCTTCATTTAGGCTCAACGACAATGCAGATAACTGTGTGCAGTGCTTGAGGTTGTAATGTAATCTGCTGTTTTGGGCTGAAGTAAATCCTCCTGATTTACCATGTGCGGCAGTGATGTCTCATGAATTACCTTTTTTCTGAGTGTTTGAGCTTAGTTATCTCATGCTTTTGTCGTGTGTACTTGGATTTCTTTTTTATAACTTTGCAGTTATTGCAATAAGCAAACCTTTGGTAATTGACAGTATACAAAAGCTTAATTTGCATTGTCTTATTATTCAGTGAATGGAACATACAAATGTGATTCATCTTCTTGGTTCTTTCGGTAAAGTCACGTAGAAGGGAAGTAATAAAATAATAAAAATAAAACAGGTAATTCATGAGACATCACTGCCGCACATGGTAAAACATAATAAAATAAAATATTATTTTATTTTATTATGTTTTATTTTTATTATTTTATTACTTCCCTTCTACGTGACTTTACCGAAAGAACCAAGAAGATGAATCCCTGCAGTCACGAAAGCTTTAAAACAAATGTGATTGTCAATATTTAATTAGAGTTCTCAATTTGCATTATCATTCATTACTTTTGATATCATTATCTTGATATTAGACACTTTATTCGAAGAAGCATTTCCAAGCTGATTCATTTTAATAACGCATCATTTTCATTCATAGATGAAAGATCAACTTCCGATTCCATCATCATCATCATACTGTTACATTCTATACGATCTCACAACGAATGCATTGTTAATTATTAAATGAGATGCAATTCAATCCCACTCGCAGAAAACCATTCTCATAGAGTGAAACGGAAGTGCATAATTTATGAAAAGAACAACATTTGCCACCCGTGCAACAATTTGATTTGATTTGGATCCATCCTGCCAACATTGGAGGAGACAAAAGGCTCTCTCTGTCATGCATGCAAGGAAACTATTCCTTCCCCAAATGTTGCCATATCCTACTTTGCGCCTTGTCAACCCCTTGGGTCCCCCCCTTCAACCAACAGAATAGGGAGTGTTGTATATGTTGGTTATCAAAATTTGTTATGTTGTATGCGTGCGTGGGTGAAATTATTATGTTGTATATGTGGGTTATGAATATTCAGTGAAAATAATAATAATCGAATGAAATTTGGCCAAATGTGTAATTATCCGGAAATATGTTAATTTATGTAATTATGCACATTTAATTATGCCAATTCGAGAGGTAATCGTAGTAATTATGCGAGTGGGTGTAATTATGATAATGCAAGTCGTTATGATAACCAGACCCCGCCTCGGTGACGAGGGTGGGTTATCGATCGGAATAAGGCAATTAATCGTATGCAGTTATGCAGGTGTGGTGTAAGTATGCAAGATTAACTTAGATTAACTCGGCATCGTTGTCTAGGTTCGTCTCATTCTCGCTTTAACATTCCCAGAGTGGGTATTCGTGGTTATATTTTAGGTCCCCGGTTCACCCCGTTATCGCTTTAACATTTACTGAGTATGTATTAGTGTGTTTATTAAGGTCACCAAGTTCAGATCTCAACGCAGAAGCAGATCTTATGCATAGATTTCAGGATAGAATCACACAACCACTTCTGTATTAATCAATTTATTACTAATTCAACCTCAACTATGATATAGTATGCGAACTCTCAATCCCGGAACGTCAACACGGCATCAATACAGTATCATCAACGATTGTCTGATTTCACTTTGACAACGGCACATGGATCCCGCATAACGCGATGGTTGTTAGTGAGAGAGAGAGTCGTTAAAATATGCAAATACTATGCTAAGAAAAACCTTAACGTTAATGAATGATTATACTCAATATTGTTCACGCAGTACCGCACTCCTTATTGATCATACGCAACCCTTATCACGTTGTTAGCACCTTGGGTCACGGGACAGTTGAATATTCTGTAGAGGATGCGAGTACGTGCGGCGATTATGACTGAAAGATACTTGAAAGATTATACGGCGATAAAAAAACACAATCAAAAACAGTTATTATTCTTAAAGGCACCAATCTCAACAGATACATCGGCAGGTTATCTGACAACAGAATGGCTCGGAGTAAGGGCCTGCGACGGTGCTCCTTTCCCGAAGATCGTTATCTTATACCAAGTTTACTAATTGGGGACCAGATCACCTGATAAGGATCTGGTGGGCCACCACTCCCCACGTGAGCGTGGCTCGGCGGAAGGAGGTGCCAAGAATCAATTCGTATTGATGGATCTGTTGGGAATTTATGCGATTAAGAGTACAGCCCACTAAATATTAAAGATAAAAATTACGAATACTCTTATAAACGACGGATGGCCATCACTCGGTCTCGTTGTGATGCCTTCACAGCCACGGATGGCTTATGGGTTCGAGTGTGTTTGAGTGGTAAGAGTTGTCTTGAATAGTCAGTGTTCGGAGTCGGTTCTTTATGTCAAACAGACGCCTGGTGGTCGTGTGGTGAGGGGGCGGTGCGCGTCATACGTATCAGTCGCTCCCCTGTCACCGTGGTGAACTGGTTCGGATGCCCGTTGATACGCTGTCGCAGTTCGGAACCCGGTCGGTAGGTGGCGCCCACAGCTCGCTCGCAGCGTGCAGTGTTGGGTCGTCGACCAGGGTGAGCACGGAGCCTCGTCGCCAAACCGCGATCCTCACCACTACGGCGGCAGCAGAGACCTCCGACTCGGCAGAGGTTGACCCACGCAGGCCGAGTTGAGCTGTCAAGCGGGTCTTGCCCGCCTGCAGAGGAGATGGGGAGCCGCTTGAGTCGAGCCCCGAGAGCCGGCTCCGGTGAGCCGATCGAACTCGGCTGAGTCCCAGACGAGCTGAAGATGAGTCGAGCCGACCCGCTGGTCGCAGCTCGCTTCTGAGTCGACCCTCCCGGTCGAGCTGGTTTCCAATACTCAGGGTCCTTTCTTTTATGCCGAAAAAATCCCTTTAGATCCTGCCCACAAGGCGGGGTTTCTTTCGATTTACTGTGTCAGGATCTGTCCGTAGGTAGGTGTGTCCATGTGTGTGTCCGTACGTCCGTATGTCCTTGTGTGCATCACCCACGGTATATTCCGTTGTCATACTCCCTCCATAAAATCCACGAGCAACCAATCAGGTGTTACAAATTGCCTCGAGGTCGTCTCTCTGTCTGGGTGCGATATTATCTCTTGTCTGGCCTTCTTCATGAACCAAAACACAGACGTTTACAAATCGTCTCATAGGCGTCTTTGTCCGTGTTGCACGACCTGGAGGGAGGGGCAACACTCCCTCCGACCCTCACCGACGCACAAAGAAATGGTTAAAAAGTTTTAAGTTAACATTTGTCCCTTACCATTTCACAGTTATGATTCTGTATGTAACCTAAGGTCTGTCGTTTCCCATCGTGGTGCTTGACTCAAGTGGAGGTGTTTCCCCGAGCGTATACACACTCCTATCCCGCTCTGCGGGGATACAAAGACGGCCGGGATCTCCCTTTCTCTCCGACCCTGGGTTTAACATCGCTCTTTTATTATGTATTTTATATTCGACCTGGTGGTGATTCATCCCGCATATGTTTCGGGTCGAGTTGTATAAAGTATTAAAGTATGGAAATAACATTTCATATCAATAACTTTAGCCTACCCTGTTGTTAAATTCCGACTCTAACGTTACTTTAATAGCAATACAGAATAATTGAGCTTTTTGTCTTAACAAGGCGAACGCGAACTTCTGGTGACCCCCGCAGCCTTGTTGTTCAGCTGAGTCTGCATCCTTGAGAGATACACAATACTCTTATTCTCGTCTCACTGTGGTCATCCAACCTTTTGCTCTGGGAGTGTTATTCTTAATCAGCTCCCTCCCCTGTGCACACGTGTTCCAACTAGCTCGGAATCCCTAAACACACAATCAGTGATGATTCCTGGCTTTCTGTGGTTGTGATTTAGACAAAGGCGCCTCTGTTTCCTTCCATTGCCTTTGAGTTGACACTGCCCTATTATTCGCCTATGTGCTGAGGTCATAGAATTCGTTTTGACTTCAGTAATATTAACATTCAGTATTGGATTAGCAAATGGGCAATGGTTCATTGATGTAGCTCGCAGCCTGGTCTCCAATTTGAGCGAGCGCGAGGATCGATCATTTAGCCTACTCTGTTGTTGAATTTCGAATTTTGACGTTACTTTAAAACCATGCAGGATGGTTGGGCTTTTTGCCTTAACTATGTCTGGCTGACTCTCCCACTGTCTCTGCCGCCTGCACGGGTGACATGTGCCCGTTCATCAGGCCTTATCTTTCCTTGAAGCAAGGTTGCAAATTCTGCCATCCTAGCCCTCCTCCAGTTCATTACTTAACAACACCTGGTGTTTTGCAGTTTGCTGCGCTTTGGTGTGTTTTCATTCATAATAAAAAGTAAAAAGATAATATATAAAAATATCAATTTTGGAAGAAGGGTTAGTATACAACAGGAGGATGACAACCATCATGATAACATGTCACTCCATCATGCCGACCACTACGTCATTACACCCAATTTACATTTTTTTCAGATTATCCTTTCAATTATATATATATTTTAAACAAGGCTGAAGAAATACAAATTATATCCTTCCCCCAAAATAAGTGAATAAATGCACCTTTCACATATTTATGCCGATAACAAATATAGATTTCATAATTTGACAGTTGTTCTGTCAAAGACGATCAATTTCTTTTACACTATTTGTCTCATCTTTCGTTTTGATGGGATATTACAAAATCACATTGTTCATCTGGGATTGATTTTAGATCTAAATGTTAAGAGGTAAAATTTTGCACGCAAGCATGCACACACATTCAATTGCTTCGGGGCACTGAATTACAGCAGCAGTCAAAGCCATATTCATCTGAACACCATTCTGACATTGCACAAATAATCTTGTGAAAACCTCATAAAACATATACTTGGCTGCAAAATAACTGGTAGGGCAATAGCAGCAGGTTTGCAATGAGAAACGCCTGTCAGGAACATATTGCCAAAGTGACACTTCACCCAAAGGAATTGACTAGAATTCCAATTTATGGTATACAAACAAGGCGAAATATTTTTTGAAATCTATAGGTCAAAACGTGCACAATGTGTTTTGTTTTATTCGGAGACATTTTGATGCTGAACTCATAACCTATACAATCATATGTCTTGATAAAATAATGCAATCATTTAATGATTAATGTGTAAACTGTGACATAAAATGAGAAGCTGAGATTGCTGTTGGTCTAGCTTTGTTGTATCCTGTTAGTGTTCAACTCGTGTCAAAAGCTTGTTTGGTTACATTATTTTACTCTCCTGCAATCCTGGATGCAAAGTGCATATTACCAACAGCCAGATCACACGAAAAGGTTGAGTGTGAATTTTTTCAGTGGTCATTTATGGAGGTGTTCAGATGGCTTAAAGGTCATTGCACTCAGCTGACACACCTAATTTCCTGGTTTTGAATCAGAGCAGTGACCTGTTATTAAACTGGGGATTCAAGTAAAGATTTGATAGTTTCTACCTAGTCACCAATGGCTACTTCTTGTAATTAATAACGATTTTGGAAAATATTGCTACGATAAATACGTGATGGCATTTTTTTATGTAGCATCCTATCGTCTCAGGAGAATAAGAGGTCACTTGAAGAGATTTCAGAGGCAGTTCTGCGATAGTACCTGCTGTGGACTCTTCCTTAACACGGGGTGATGCACCGCTCTATCAGAGTTCTCAATCGATTCTCCGTCTCATTACACGATGCCAATCGCACAATTGAGATACATTTGGATAAATATATTTTTTAAATGGTGGATTATACGTGGCCAGGTGACTGGGGTCACATCATTGAGCTGGCTCTGCTGAGACCCTGGGTTAAAATAAAATAAAGTTTGTTAAAATAAAAGCCGATCCACTCATGATGAAACCAGGGAATCAGGGTGGCACAGTGGTAACTCTTGTGCCTGGATTCAATTTTTGTTTTGCATAGGTTTCCTTCGGGTTCTCCAGTTTCCTTCCATAGCAAAAAAAGTAATACAATGTGACTCGTATTGGCCAACCATCCCTATGCTGAAAATTTGCCTGCAAATTACTCAATTGGGATTATACAGCCCTTCTAGGAAAACTTGGCAGGACCCTCCTGAAAAACGCTTCCTGGGTAAACAAGTGTAGCCATGAATACAAATAGATTCTCAAGTATAGAAAACTGATGGCCTAAGTTCAACCAATGACTACACAAAAATCGAATGAAATTACATGGTTTGCTTAAGTTAATGATAAATATCAGTTCTCAGAATTGACTTCCATACGATGCACATTTCTCTGTAGTTGGACGTGTGAGGTAGTTCGCCCCATAATCATGTACGTGGATTAAGAAAATGTCACTTGAAGGTAAGTTATAAGTGTTTTTTTTAAATCTGGTTCCGAGGGAAATTTTTTAACACACAGGGTATGATCACTCTGCGAGCATTCTGAATGAATAATTTTCTGCACGTCTCCGGTAAAACTTTTAAATTAAAGTGGTTGAAAACTGCATTAAAACACATCAAATGATTATTTGATATCTCTAAGCAGCACGTTTCTGTAAAGTTAACCAATAATTTCCTCATTGTTTGTGTTTAACATTAAAGCCACTGACGCACTGCACCTCAATGGAATCTTAACTAAAACATTAAAAATGTGGTGGGGGGTAATAAATGAAAACTCCTTAACACTCTCACGCAGCTGCCTTTGGTTTAAGCGTACCGAATGGATGAGCAAAGGAAACACATTACACGCATATGTCACACACAATGTAACACCATGACAGCATGAAAACAGATGTAGTTAGGCATGCCATGATAAATGTATATAGCACTTTTACATGCAACTACTGGAGAAGATAGGGGCGTTTACGTAAGTGCATGTAACTAGTTTAAAATTGATATATATGAAACAAGTTTTAATCTTTAAACCAAAGCAAGAATTGCAGGCTTATTAATCAGTGTGGTAGTCTGGCAATAAAAGTCAGATTAAGCATCGACAGCATGTTAGGAAACGTTTAATCTGCCAAAAGAATGTTGAGGCATTTCTTATTATTTGACTACAATATAAGGGAATCTCTTTTCTCAACCTCACATTCCGTTGCTTTTTTTCTAAATGACCAAATATTTAACAATTTGTCATCAGTATATACGTTTTCAGTAAATGCAATACCAACGTTTAACCCTTTTTTACACACATTTATTAAATTTGCCGTCTTTCAAATCTTTGACGCTTAATATATGTGGATATACGAAGCGTAACGAGCTGGCATTGGCCACACAGATTCGTCTCACGTGATAGTTCAAGATTTCATTTTTTTAAAACAGTCCAAGTCCCGTCGATCGTGGGTCTATTTGTATTTTTTACTTAATTTTAACAATTCATACTCATATATATTCTCCCCCCCCCCCTCCTTTGAAATCCCAAATGGTCGCGCCGAACTTCGAGGGCAAATGTCTTGTCCAATCAGAGCTGCTGTTGCTGGGCAGCCTATGACCAATGAGAGACACGCATATGTAGCCGCTCGTTATGGCGCCGGAGCGGCTGCTGTGCTTCCCTCTTCCTTAGCGCAACACCAACGAGTACTATATTTACACCATTGGAACCTCATTTGCCAGTAGAAAAATATGATAATTGTTTTTTTTACCCTTTTATCTTCCTTAGAGCCTAGTCTCACATGGCTGTCTCGGGTGTGGACCAATCAACTTCAAGGACAGTGCATACATTATCAGAGTTATGGGTTTTTTTTGCATTTCGACTGCAGGTATTGTGGTCTATGCAAACATGACTCCTTGTAAAAAAAAGGTGTCAGTTTTGTTGCCAGATAAAATGGTAAAAAAAACAATTTTCGAGTACTATATTGATTTAACACGTAGGCTTTCGCAATCAATATTATCCATAATGGAGGGTGTTTTGGGGGATAAGATCACGTAAATATAAATGTCCTTAATCCCGCCACCACCCGACATACAGCCATATAGTAAGGTTTGCCATGTAAACAAAACGTGCCAATTCGTTACTAGTGTAGTGGTGATACGCGCTGGGTGTGTACGTCATGTGCCAGCGCGTATGTACGTGTGTGTGTGGTGACGCGCGCTGACGGGGAGGAGCAGGCGTCAGTGCGCGGGTGGGGGTAGTGCTGCTGATTGGCTGTGTGCCGGTGACGCGCTGAGAGGGAGTGATCGGGTGGCAGCGCGGTGTGATTGGTCGAGGAGTGGAAACACGCGCTGGGCGGAAACGGATCGTAGAGATAGCGCGTGGTGATTGGGTAACTGAGGAGCGGTGCCGACGTTGAGGTCCGCATCCGCTCCGTCTCCCGGGAGGAAGAGATATATAAGATGATGCACAGAGGAGTAGAGGGGCAGAAGTGGAACCATCTAAGAATGAAGACGAAGGTGCAGAGATAGAGCCCGGAGAGGAGAGTAAAGGAGAGTAATGGAGAGTAGAGGAGAGTAAGGTATAGGTGTGTAGCCAGAGAGAGAGAACGGTCTACACGAGCTGAGTAATGTATAGTGTGTAGCCAGAGAGAGAGAACGGTCTACACGAGCTGAGTAATGTATAGTGTGTAGCCAGAGAGAGAGAAAGGTCTACACGAGCTGAGCGATGTATAGTGTGTAGCCAGAGGGAGAGAAAGGTCTACACGAGCCGAGTATGCATACGGTGTAGCCAGAGAGAGAGAAAGGTCTACACGAGCCGAGTATGCATACGGTGTAGCCAGAGAGAGATGCAAAGTCTACACGAGGCGAGTGGAGAGTGTAGCAGAGGCGCAGAGTCTACACGAGACGAGAGAAGAGTGTAGCCGAGGCGCGGAGTCTACACGAGGCACAGAGAGCCAGCAGCACAGAATCTACGAGAGTCAAGAGAAGCGTAGGGCGGAGAGAAGAGGTCACGAGTTGTACCGTTGTATGGTGACCGCATTGTGAAGAAGAGAGGCCACGCGTTGTATCGTTACAAGTCAAGATTTAATAAAAGAAGTGTGTTCCCGTCAAGGAGTTTCCTGCCGTCATTTTCCAATACTTCATCTGGCGTCAGAAGTGAAACGGGCTTCCAAGCATGGAGACAAGGAAGACCCGTAGGACCCAAGGGATTGACCGCGAGGAAAACCTGGACGACTCGGGGCCGCTGGTGGCGGGGGGCGAGGAGGAAGACTTGCCCACGCTACAGGATCCGTCGACGGCGCCGGCCGAGCGACCGGGGACCGAGGCCGTGCTTCGTGAGGCGCACTCCCGACTGGCGGAGCTGCTGCTCGCCGCCGCGTCCATCTTGGCGGAGATCAGCTCGTCGGGAGGAGCGGGGACGGTGGGGGACATTTTACAAGGTCGCCCCGCAGATTCCCGCCAAAACGAATGGGGGATTCCCGCCATTGCGCCTGGGCCTACTTTTGGCGGGAACGGCGAGCGCCACGTGGTGGTGGGTTCCCAAGCGCGCGCATCGACGTCATCAGCGCGCGAGGGGGTCCGCCATTTTACGTCTGCCGCTGGAGCCGCCATCTTACACACCGACGGAGAGGCGGAGAGGAACCACGAGGCGGATGACTTCATTTTTCAGCAGCGTCTGCCCACGTTGTCAGCCTTCAAGGCGGAAGGCGGAGACTGGGGCAAATTTCAGCGAAGGTTTTTGGCGCATCAAGAGATGTCAGCGTGGTCTGATGCTACGGCGCTGCGGGCGTTGCCTGCCCTGCTGGACGACGACGCGCTCGCGGCCTTCAGGTCTGCACGGAAGTCGGACCGCTCCACGCTGAAGGATGCGCTGGGTTTGTTGGCCAGGGTCTACGGACCTCCCTCGGCGTGCCGCCATCATTTCTACGCAAGACGGAAAGCGGCCACAGAGACCGCGCTGGCCTATCGCACGGCGTTGCTGGCTCTTGCTGATGCTGCGTTCCCTCGGATGGACGAGGAGGGCCAAGACGCGATGGTTTTGGAGCAGCTGCTTAAGTTGGCTCAGGACCTGGGGGTCCCTATCAACACAGCTGACGAGATTGATATTTCTTCTTTGAGAGTCGCCACGAGTATTCAAGCGCACGAGGCCCTACAACGGAAACAAGGAGTTGGTTGCAACGCTGCTGTCGTCGCAGCTCCGGGTTCGGTGGTCACCGAACCCCAAGTCGTCAGCCCACGAGAGGAGGCGTTCGCCACGGGACGACCAGGGGACTGGAGGCCGGGGGCTCGGTCGCCTCTGCGATCGGGCCGAAAGTCGGAGCAACCAAGATCTACTCCGACCCTCGTCACGTGCTATAACTGCGGCCTCCGGGGCCACGTGGCGTCCGGGTGCCGCGCTCCGCGTCAGCGCGCCATGGGTGCTCGGCTGGACGACGACCGAGATCCCAAGTCATCTCTACAATCCCCGGTGTCTCGGATCTGACAGCTGCCGACCACCGGCGGCCGGATCTCCGCGGCGGGGCCGGCCCTTTCAGGCCCATTCCGCGCCGTCTGGAGCAGCCGGAACCGTCGGACGGTCGTCAGTGTCCCGCCCCATACGACGGACCAGCCAGACGGACTCGCGCCAAGTCGTGCTACTTTGCGCGACCCGCCTCGTGAGGAGTCGGGGCTGTTGGTGCGCCTCGTCACTGCGTGTAGTCGCAGGGGCGCGGGGCGCGTTCGTTTTCTGGAATTTGCTTGTATTGTGTTGTTGTTGACTTTTCGTGTTCATTGTCAATTTGTACATAGTTGTTCTTGTTGTTGTTGTTCTTGTTGTTATGTTACGGGGCACACTGGGGGGTTACGGGGTTTTTTTTTGGTTGGTTGTCATCTTATCGTAGCGGTTGGTTGTTGTTAGCAGCCGGGCCGGCTGCGAGCTATGTGGGAGGGGGTGATGTAGTGGTGATACGCGTTGGGTGTGTACGTCATGTGCCAGCGCGTATGTACGTGTGTGTGTGGTGACGCGCGCTGACGGGGAGGAGCAGGCGTCAGTGCGCGGGTGGGGGTAGTGCTGCTGATTGGCTGTGTGCCGGTGACGCGCTGAGAGGGAGTGATCGGGTGGCAGCGCGGTGTGATTGGTCGAGGAGTGGAAACACGCGCTGGGCGGAAACGGATCGTAGAGATAGCGCGTGGTGATTGGGTAACTGAGGAGCGGTGCCGACGTTGAGGTCCGCATCCGCTCCGTCTCCCGGGAGGAAGAGATATATAAGATGATGCACAGAGGAGTAGAGGGGCAGAAGTGGAACCATCTAAGAATGAAGACGAAGGTGCAGAGATAGAGCCCGGAGAGGAGAGTAAAGGAGAGTAATGGAGAGTAGAGGAGAGTAAGGTATAGGTGTGTAGCCAGAGAGAGAGAACGGTCTACACGAGCTGAGTAATGTATAGTGTGTAGCCAGAGAGAGAGAACGGTCTACACGAGCTGAGTAATGTATAGTGTGTAGCCAGAGAGAGAGAAAGGTCTACACGAGCTGAGCGATGTATAGTGTGTAGCCAGAGGGAGAGAAAGGTCTCCACGAGCCGAGTATGCATACGGTGTAGCCAGAGAGAGAGAAAGGTCTACACGAGCCGAGTATGCATACGGTGTAGCCAGAGAGAGATGCAAAGTCTACACGAGGCGAGTGGAGAGTGTAGCAGAGGCGCAGAGTCTACACGAGACGAGAGAAGAGTGTAGCCGAGGCGCGGAGTCTACACGAGGCACAGAGAGCCAGCAGCACAGAATCTACGAGAGTCAAGAGAAGCGTAGGGCGGAGAGAAGAGGTCACGAGTTGTACCGTTGTATGGTGACCGCATTGTGAAGAAGAGAGGCCACGCGTTGTATCGTTACAAGTCAAGATTTAATAAAAGAAGTGTGTTCCCGTCAAGGAGTTTCCTGCCGTCATTTTCCAATACTTCACTAGTATAGCACACTGCTGTGTCAGAGAGTAAGTCCACGACTTTTACAATGAGTACGTTTCGCCAGTAATTACAACTAATCTTGATTTGAAGCTTTCGTGACTGCTGGAATCAATACTCTGGTTCTTTCGGTAAAGTCACGTAGGTAGGAAAAAAAATAGAAAACGACGTTTCGATCGCCACACAGGCAATCGTCCTCAGGTGGGAGAGAGAAAACAGGCTGCTGAAACAGGTCCTTATATATATAGAGCCGGGAGGGCGGTGGCTCTCGTTTTTTAGCACACTATAACTGGCTGTGATGTTGTGTGTGTCTCTCGGTTTGTGTCTTTCTCTCTGTATGTGCCTCTCGGTGTGTGTCTCTCTCGCCTTCCCTTGATGTGGTTTGTCCCTCTGTTGTTCCCCTTGTTTTCTAACAAGCTGGATGTCTCACTAGCTCTGCCGCCATTGCGTTGGTTCGTTTACATTGACATGCTAATCCCTCACAACACAATGGCCACCTCCTCAGCTCGTCATCATCGTGGAGGTCATCCCCCCTTCCCCCCCCCCCTATCTCGGTTCCCATCTTTGGATTTCCCACTCGCTTAGGCACAATCTCTAGCCCCCACCCTCTTGTCCGATGCGGCAACCCCCCCTCCCGGCTCTATATATAACACATTCCTGCGGAGGGAGCTGGTAGGAACGTTGGGTTGCTCAGTCAATGGCCAGGGTCAATGGCGGCGTGGTGTATTCCGCAAATATGCCCGACTGTGAGGGTGGGCACAAGCCGGCGTGAGCAGGTTAAACGTTGAGTTTTATAAGGGCACCACGGGGTGACCAGCCCCTCCCCACCCTCCCCACCCAGCCCCTCCCCACCCTCCCCACCCAGCCCCTCCCCACCCTGCCCTTCCCCACCCAGCCCCTCCCCACCCTCTCCACACAGCCCCACCCTCCCCACCCAGCCCCTCCCTGCACGAGAGACGGACAGAATAATCCCCTGTGGGCTTGTGTAACCAGGAGGTTCCTACCAGTATAAGGACCTGTTTCAGCAGCCTGTTTTCTCTCTCCCACTTGAGGACGATTGTTTGTGTGGCGATCGAATCGTCGTGATCTATTTTTTTTCTACCTACGTGACTTTACCGAAATAACTAAAGAGTATAATTACAACTAGCTTCATTGGGCGACATCCATATTTGTAGAGAAATCCTCCTGTTTCGTTCTTAAATAGAGGGATAATGTGATGTTGTCACTTGTGAGCTAATCAGGTGCAAAGGCCAGAGGGGGGAGGGGGGGTTAATATATGCATATAAATTACAATGTATGTCCATTACCGTTTGGGTTATTCATAGGATAATCAATATCCATGCATGCACATTGTGCTTGTACATCCTGCCGTTTTTTGTGTGCACAGAAATCACAGTACCTGTTGTCTGTTCACAGTTAATCACAATCGACGTATGGTGACCTGAACAGGCATGCAGTTAAACAGTGTATTACTTGATGATTCGCTTCCAAGCAGCACTAAGACTGTAGCTATTTGAACGGTTAAATTATTTTTATTCCTCTCAATTTCAATCACTTCTCTAATTAGTCTTGGCCAGTTGTAACTAGTTTTGCACGTAACTTCAACATCAAAATCAATTGAGTATCCTTGTTGAAACGCATGTTCTCCCACTACCGACAGTTGTATTTGGGAGTATGTAATATTCCTTTGGTGTTCTTTTAGTCTCATGCCAATCATTCGTCCTGTCTGACCAACATAACATTTGCCACAAGAGCAAATAATCTGGCACACACCTTCTGTTCATAGCTTCGGTAATACATCTTTAGTACCAGATATTAGGTTTTATATTTTACGTACCGTGCCAAATCTCACTTGCCTCAGATGTTTTGTTTTACCAAAAATCTGGCTAGTTTATCAGTTACTCCCGCAATGTACGGCATTTTTATAGTTTTAATTGCTTGGTCAGTTTCAACGCTTGTGCTATTTTATTTCGTTTTGGAATTCAGTGCTCTGTTGATTTGTGTATCATTGTAACCGCAGGTGAAATTTGGTGGCAAGGGTTTGTCTTGATCCCTGACAGGCATGCCGAAATATGCCTTGTCGGCCTCACATATCTTAGCAGATGCTTCCACAGAGTACTTGATTGCTCGTCTTGATAAATTGGCCGCAGACATAGCAAAATGTGTCTGACGAATGCTTGCAGCCTCTTGATGCCATCTCAAAAAAATGCAGATATGTATCCACTTAGGTAGCTGGAACTAAACTGAACTGGTGGGCTTAAGGCCCCTGTATCAGTGACGTGCGGTGAGGCCAATGGCTGGGGAGGCATTGGCTAGTTTCAGAGCCAGATTCACACATTGAAGGGGGCGTGGCCTCACGGAGGGGGCGTGGCCTCACTGAGGGGGGCGTGGCCTCACGGAGGGGGCGTGGCCTCGCGGAGGGGCGTGGCCTCACTGAGCGGGCGTGGCCTCACTGAGGGGGCGTGTCCTCACTGAGGGGTGCATGTTCGACACATCCCCCTCAGTGAAGCAGCTGTGATAGCTGCCTCCCCTGGTGCTTTTTCATTGCAGTTTCATGACGAGACCAGCGAGCCTAAATATCTTTATACACATACGTGAAATAAGTTACCTGGAGTATGAAAGGCGAGGACTTGAAATGAAGGGGTCTACAAACATTACATTGGTGACATACTGAGATAGTAACAGGCACGCGCTTATTGCCTGCGCTCCGTCCAGTTACTGAGGGGTTGCGCAATCAGAGGGGAGGCTGAGCTCGTCGCTGCCTCACCTCTCGTCTCTTCCTGTATTTGCAGCGGAGCTCCGCAAATTTGGCGATTTTGACTATAAAAATGATAGGAATCGTACAGAAATGACATTTATAACACAGATCAGTGGAAAAATCTTAATATTTTTTTTTATTATTCTTTTTTTAACTTTTTGTAACAGCTATTTTCATCGGAGTAAAACAGGTGAGACTCTGCCTCCCCTCCCTCCCCTGACCGCACGTCCCTGCCCTGTATTTATACTACTATTTATTTTACTGGAAAGTTCTAGAATGTTCTAAAAGTTACTCCAAGTTTACTCAGCACTGAATCTTTCTGGAATGTTCTGGAAAATAGGTAAATTTAAAAATATCACTGTCTTGGTCACAAAAGCAAGGTTTGTGGGGAGAAATGTCCATTTTATTTACTTTTGAGGCATAAGCAATTAGCGAATAACAATTACTACCCAGGAACAAAAAAAATGTGTTACACAGTGTGAGAATTTATCTTAGTAATGCCCGTTCTGACGTGCTGAGGGTGGCATGGTTATGCTGAAGTTTCGTGATTAGGTGAGAACCGTAATCATGATTTCAATTGAAATATCCTCATGTTATTGCCATTGCAATTGAGAAAATGTTCCAATTATCATTGCTGATATAACTACTTAAAATTTAAGTGCTCACTCTGTGCATGTTTAATACGCTGCCGCGATATATACACTGCTGTGCATATGCGCGCATTGTTATTATATTGCAGTCCCTATGTGTATTGCCGTCTCCCATACTCTACAGTACCTAACGATCGCAAATACGACAATTAAATGTGCTATACGTCACGCATTGCTCTAAATGTCATTTAACTCTACCCTCTAATAGAATTGCGCGTGCTTTCAATTACCGTACGTTCAACTCCTCACATAGGCAAGCCACCATCGCCATCTCTTAACGCTCATCACATCGGTTACACTTTGTGCCTAATCGGTAGTGGTTGTTAAACATGGCCCCTGTCATGGCAATTTCCACTACACTCGATGAGCACCGCACAATGCCCATAGGAGCATAGAGACCTTTTGTCATTTCACTGCTGGATGACGGCCACCTGCATATAAACACAACCCCAGCCCAATGACAAACTGCTTGTGTATGGTGGGCACCCCTCCAGCCACTGTCCCGGCTCAGATCTGCTTTACTTTTGAGGTCTAAACAAATCGGCCACATTCCAAGTCAGGTTCATTTCTTCATACGCCTTGAGGGTTATAGCATTGCTGTTCTTCACAGTTAACATCATGCGGTGGCGAGATGTTTACTACCTCGCCTGGTATACAGGAGGTCCTGGGTCCATCCTAACCCTGATGCCTAGATATTGCCTGTTTGCATGTTCTCCCCCTGTAAATTTGCATATGCATAAACAGACGAATGCTACTTCCGTTTCTTTGCTTCACTTCAACTTTACATAGGCTTACTGTATGAAAATGACCAGAATTTATGTTCAAGTCTTTAAAAAGTTCACCATAACGGAACTAAAACGTGAAAAAAAGACAATGTCTCACCATACATATGTAAAGGAGAGCAGACACAAGATTGCAGGGGTTTCGTCCTTTAATCCTTTTCTCCCATCCACACCTGTCCCCAGCCGTCCCAATATGGTTCCCGCCAAAGGCCCCCTCTTACCGCCTGTTCTCCCCTTATATCCCCTCGATCACCCCTCCCACTAACCCTCCTATTGGTGGGAATCCTTCCCCTGACACCCCTACATCACCCCCCCCCCCCCCCCCCCCGGAGAAAAAAAAAGTCCTCGGTTCTGCCTCCCCCATGGACCATTTAAGTCTCCCCATGCCTCCCCCCACTGACAGTGACGACAGCCCTTAACCCCCCCACAACCATACAATGCAATATAACACAACAAAATCAATTGCGCGGCCTGCCCAGGTCTCCAGCCAGCATCCCGTAACAGCCCGGACATCCACAGGCAACAGATGACCGTGGCGGCCCCCTCCTTCGAAGGCCCTCTCGTCGCGGTCCCTGGTTCGGTGCCTGGCGCCGCTGTCTCTCCGGCCCCCGCTCGTGCCGCCGCTCCGTCAGGCCTCACATGGGGTGCTGTAGGTGACAAGGGAACACAGGGCACCGAACCCCCTGCCGGTCGGCGCGTGGTGGTCGGCGACCTTGGCCTGGGTAGGGATGATGATGATGATGATGTTGGCAGTGATGTTGGTGGTGATGTTGGTGAAGATGACGGTGGAGAGATGTATTGCTTAAGGCGGGTGGGGTGTACAAACCATCGTCGCTTACCCAGTTGGACCTGGACGCATTGCGGTCGGAGTGCTTTAATGACCTCGACTGGCCCTTTCCAGGGTCGGTGCAGCTTTGGTGAGAGGCCAACCGGCACCTGAGGACAGTGTAGCCATGCCTGGTCCCCGACTTTAAAGGGCTTGGCTGTCACTGTCCTCTCCCGTATCCGTACATTACTCTCTTGGCTCGTGGCCGATGCGGCCTCGGCTGCTTGGCTGGCCTCTCTCAAATAAATGAGGGAGGTCTTTAGTGCCTTCGGCCATGCGTCGGCTCTTGCGGGAATGTCCGTCAGCTGCACCTCAATAGGCGGAACGGGATCCCGTCCGTACATCAGGAAAAACGGCGAGAACCCCGTCACTGCGTGCGGGGCCACCCTGTACGCCGCTAAGACCGAGGGAATGTGGAGGTCCCAGTCGGAATGGTTTTCGTCCACCACTTGGGACATCATGGCCGCTATGGTGCGGTTAAGCCGCTCTACCATCCCATCGGTCTGGGGATGATACGGAGATGTTCGGACCTTTTTAGTGCCCAGGATACAGCAGACGTCCTTCAATAGCTGTGAGGAGAAATTCCTGCCCTGATCCGTGAGCAACCGCTCCGGTGCCCCCTTATCAAGGACATAGCCTCCCACGAAGGCATCGGCGATGGTCTGTGCCGTTTGGTCCGGGAGGGCCCACGCCATCGGCCACCTCGTGCAGTACTCGACTCCGACCAACAGGTATTTATTTCCCCGTGGCGTGACCGGCAGTGGTCCCAGGATGTCCAATGCAACCAATTCATTGACCCTGGTCACCGTGATGGGCTGTAGGGGCGCCCGGCTTACCCGGGGTGGCGGCTTTCGCCGCGCACATTCGACGCAGGAAGCGACCCATCGATGCACGTCAGCGGTCATACCTGGCCAAAAGTACCGACCCTGTAATGTGTACAGTGTCTTCCGCCCCGCCAGGTGCAGCAGCTGGCGGCCGTGTACGTCCATAACCAATTGTTGACGCAGCGACTCCGGAACTACCAGGCATCGCCGGCGCCCTGTCGGGTCCCATCGCATGAGAAGGTCCTCCCATACGATGTACTCCTCCCCCCCTGCCTCTGCTGAGGCGCGTAGCGTTTGCAGTGGGCCTTCCTCCAGCTGTAGCCGTCTCCAATCGTCCAAAGTCAGCCCCAGGTCATGGTCGGTCAGCTGGACCTCACCCTGTGCGCCCTTCGCTGTGCGTACGGGAGCGATGACCGTCCCCTCCGGCCTCGCCTCCTTGCAACGTGCCCCGCCTGTGGTGCATGCACAAGGGCCCTGGGGCGCCAGTCGGGACAATGCGTCTGCGTTGGCGTGTCTGGTCCCTTTGCGATGCACTACTTGGTACCTGTACTCCTGCAGGCGCTCTATCCATCTGGCCAGCTGGCCCGAAGGCTGGTCGATGCGGAGCGAATACTGCAAGGCCGCGTGGTCAGTGCGGACCGTAAATTTGCGACCATCCAGGTAGGGTCGGAATTGCTGCACGAAGTGAACGACTGCTAGGAGTTCCCTACATGTGACACAGTAGCGCTGCTCCGCTGATGAAAGCACGCGACTACCGTAGGCGATAACCACCTCCCGACCCTGCTGGACTTGCGACAAAACACTGCCGATGCCCACATCGCTGGCGTCCATGTCCAGGATAAAGGGAAGGCCAAAATCCGGAAAGGCCAATGGTGGTGCATCTGTCAGACGTGAGCGCAGCTGCTGGAATGCCTCTTCCTCCAGAGGGCCCCAATAAAACCTCTGGTTCTTCGCCGTCAACACGTGCAAGGGCTTGGCAATGGTTGCGAAGTTGGGTACAAACCGGCGGTAGTAAGAAACGAAACCCACAAACCGGCGTACCTCTGGAACCGTTGTGGGAACAGCCCAGGCCCTCACGCAGGCCGTCTTTTCCGGGTCTGTAGCCACTCCAGACTCACTGACGACGTGGCCCAAGTAGCGTACCGACGACTGCATAGGGTGGCACTTCGACGGCTTGAGCTTCAAGTTCGCGTTCCGGAACCGCAAGAATACCTGACGTAATCGGTCAATGTGTTCCTCGAATGATCGGCTGAAAACAATGACGTCATCCAGGTAGATGAGGCACGTTTCCCATTGGAGGCCTGCTAAGGCCAACTCCATTATGCGTTGGAACGTCGCCGGCGCAGTCTGGAGGCCCATAGGCAGGCAGTTGAACTCGAACAGGCCCTGTGGTGTCCGGAACGCTGTTTTAGGCCGGGAGTCTGCGTCTAGTGGGACCTGCCAGAACCCGGACAATAAATCCAGCGTACTGAAAAATTTTGCTCCCGCCAGTGCATCCAATGAGTCGTCGATACGTGGTAGGGGATATGCGTCGGCCAGCGTGACGGCATTGAGGCGTCGGAAGTCCACAGAATCTCAGCGACCCATCTGACTTCTTGACTAGGACCACCGGTGCCCCCCAGGGACTCGAGGATGGAGAAATTATGTCGGCCCGCAGCATCTCCTGCACCGCTTGTTGAATGTGCCCTTTTTACATTGGGCTCATTCTATATGTGTTTTGGCGCATGGGTGCGGCATCTCCCGTGTTGATGTGGTGCTGCGACAGATTTGTGCGCCCTAGGTTGAACGGTCCCCAGCTGAACACGTCCGAGAACTCCTGCAATAACGAGTGCAGCTGCTGTTTCTGGTCGGGCGGCAATCCCGGCTCAGGCCCCGCCAGCTGGTCCATCCACGATTCGGCCCCTCTGTCCTCGGACTGGCTGATGCTGCCTACAAGCTCGGGCTCTGTCCCTGGGGCTCCTAGTGACAAGGGACTAACGTGGGCCAGAACTGTTCCCTTCTGCACTGTCGCTGTTCTATCGGAGGTGTTCAGCACCTGAATGAACAGATGCTGGTTCCTCTGTACAATAGTTTCGGCTCCCACCAGCGCATGGCGATCCATGGCAGCTGACGCCAGAGACACCAGGATGGGTGAGTCTGGTCGGGCTGTCACGAGGGGGGACCGATATTGCAGCGGAATTAGCATCTGGGCTGCCGGGGGAATGGAGACAGACTTACTGACCAGAGCCTGCACGTAGGGTACACCCTGGCTGGCCCCCTCCGCCTTTAGGAAATGGAGATGCGTTCCCTGGACTTCCACCCGCCCATTGGCCAGATCGATTTTCATTGGCATCCGCCTCAGAAAGTCCGTCCCCAACAGGCAGGGTATGGGCAACGTTGCGGAGACAAGGATGGGTCCTGCTACCAAAAGCTGCCCAATCTGTATCGGGGCTTCAACCTGGCCCAGGAAGCCCATGCTGCCTCCATTTGCTGCAATGGACGTTGTCTTGACGGGGACTAAAGGTCGGATTTTATCCGGCAGCATCTCGTGCATGGTGCTCGAGATGATCGTGGCTGATGCCCCCGTATCCACCAAGATACGTGCCGACACTCCCGCGATTTCACCGACCAGGACCGAGGTTCCTGACGTGGCCGCTACCACCCGCCTTGCCAGCTTCCTCCATTGTGTGGCTGAGTCCGGCCACTGACCAGGCGGCGTCTCGTTATCCTGTGGTGCAAGGTGAGATGATGGGGGATGGATGTGAATGGACCAAAGATGGGGTTCCTCCCTTTGGAGTGCGTCGCAGCAGGGTGAACGCGCCCTTGTTACATAGTGTGGGCTTCCCCCTGGGTTGCGGGCTGGGCTCTCTATGTGGTGCAATTTGCCCCCCCTTGGTGACGTAGGATGGGCCCCCCTTGTGGTGTGGGGGGGCCCCCCATTGTAGGGGGCGGTGGGGACTGGGGGGTGGGTCTTCCCGTGAGCCCCTCCCTTCTCCCCTCCCTTTCCTTTGTCACGGGGGTGTGGTCCCCCTGGTTCCGTCTCGCTCTGCCGCAAAGCGGTGGTGAGGCGGGCCGTGGAACTGCTCCAGGGCGTAATGTCAATTTTGTGTGCTGCCTCAGCCCAAGGGCCGTTGCCCCTGGCAACTCGCCGGCGTCGCAGGTAACTGGTGACGCCACGCCCGCCCGCGACGTCACGCCCGCACGCGAAACCACGCCCGCCCGCCCGCCACGCCCGGCCGCGACGCCACTGATGGACGCGACGTCACTGCCGGCCGCGACGTCACTGCCAGCCGTGACGCCACCCCCGGCCGCGACGTCACTACCGCCCGCGACGTCACTTCCGCCCGCGACGTCACTTCCGCCAGCGACGTCACCTCCGCCCGCGGCGTCACCTCCGCCCGCGACGTCACTTCCACCCGCGACGTCCCTCCCGGCCTCGGCGCGATTCCCGGCGCGGTCCCCGGCCTCGGCGCGATCCCCGGCGCGGTCCCCGGCGCGATTCACGGCGCGGTCCACGGCCCCGGCGCAATTTCCGGCGCGATCCGCGACACCACTTTCGGCCGCGACGTCACTTCCGGATGCAACGTCACGTCCGTTCGCGACACCACTCCGGGTCGCGACGCCACTT
The DNA here is from genome assembly GCF_964198595.1 of Lampetra fluviatilis. Taxonomy (NCBI): domain Eukaryota; kingdom Metazoa; phylum Chordata; class Hyperoartia; order Petromyzontiformes; family Petromyzontidae; genus Lampetra; species Lampetra fluviatilis. The sequence continues at coordinate 6,318,909 of NC_136287.1, read as the reverse complement.
CTGGTCGCGCCGCGATCACCGGCCCCGGCGCTATCCCCGGCGCGATCCCCTTCCCCCGACCAGGACAGTGGGGACCGGGAAACGACACCGACGGCGCCCACCCCGAGGAGACTCCCGGTGAGTTCGCGGCGTCGGGGTTGTAATTGCTCGGCCCGACCGAGAGGCCGGGCGGAACGGCGTCACTCGCCTGGATCCTGTCGGCGTTCGGCCCTGGCGGGTTCCAGGTGGCGTTGGCGGCCTCCGGCTCCGTGCGGCACCCCCTCGCCACATGCCCCTCTCGACCACAACGGTGGCAGACCCACAGGGCGTTCCGTCGGGGGGGCTCGGCGCGATGTTGTAGAGGCGGCTGCCAGCGACGCGGCGGCTGGTCGCGCCCCTGGTCCCTCTGCTCCGCCAATCCCCGGATCGCCGCGTACACCTCCCGCAGCGATGGCTCCGGCTCAGACGTCGGGGGTCCGTTCCCAGCTGCCCCACAGGCAGCCTGTGGCGACGGTGCAGGTTCGGCGGTTGGTGTCGCTGGACCCAGTAGCGCCGCGGCAACGGCTCGGCTGTTCCCCCCCGCCGCGCCAGCCACCCGGCCCACGGGTGGCGCCCGGCCCATGACCTGCTCGTGGGCTTGGATGGTCCGGGCAGCCCACAGCGAGGTGCGTTCCTCCGGCGTCACCACGGGCATTACAACGCCAGCGCGGCAAGCGTAGGCGATGAGGTGCTCGACCACGAGGTTCTCGAGCGCTTCTTCAGCCAGGCGAGGGAAAGCTCTCGTCGCCAACACGAGCAGCGCACCCCTGTAGGCTAAAGGGGATTCTCTAGCCCCTCGCTGGCGGTCCTGGAACCGTTTAAAGGCTCCTTCCGCCGGGCAATAGATCTCCCCCAAAGCCTCGTAGGCCATCTGTAGCGTGGTCTTGCTGTGCGAGGGAAGGGAGGTGTAAGAGGAGAGTGCCTCTTCGCCCAGAACGGATGGCAGCGCTCGTAGTGCCTCTTCGTCTGTCCACTCGAGAGCGTGGAAGGCAGCCTCGAATCGGCAGACAAACCCCTCCAAATCTTCTTCCTCAGCCACGAACTTGTCGACGGGCCCCAGCCGACACGGCCGTCCTGCCACCTGCTCTCCGTGTTGGGTGTTTAGCTCTGGGGGTTTTGGCGGGAGCGGCGGCGGCTGGCGTGACGAGGTTGGTTGCGGCTCCTGCCCGGCCGGCTGGTCGGCCTCCGGGTCCCGTGGCCTCTCCTCCCGTAATACGCATGGGGGTGGGGGTCCCGGTGCTGGCGGGCCCCCCATAGGGAGCCTCTGCAGTAGCTCCTGGAGTGCCCTCTCCACGCGGGCCATGCGGTCCTCCATGGGGTCCTCCAGGCGATCCGGGCCCCCTGCTGCTGCTTCTGATAGCAGGCCCCCTTGTTGCCCGGGATGGGAAGGATCCCCGGCCCCTGCTTCCTCTTCTCTTGGCTCTTTTCCGCGGGGATTCTTCTTTGTAGCCATTGTAGATCCCACCACTGCCACTAGATGTAAAGGAGAGCCGACACAAGATTGCAGGGGTTTCGTCCTTTAATCCTTTTCTCCCATCCACATCTGTCCCCAGCCGTCCCAATATCGTTCCCGCCAAAGGCCCCCTCTTCCCGCCTGTTCTCCCCTTATATCCCCTCGATCACCCCTCCCACTAACCCTCCTATTGGTGGGAATCCTTCCCCTGACACCCCTACACATATAACACTTTTTTTTTTACAATAATGCTACAACTAACTCCGCTCTCCCCTTCTACATTGCCAATTTAAAATAATAACAATTTCCTACTGTGACTGTTGCCAACCAATTATTTTACTTTCATTTTCACATAGTCGTCGACAAATTAATTTAAAACAATACAAGAATTGAAAACCAAAAATGTGGTCCATTTACCCTCAGTGCAAAATCTCCCGGTATTCGAAGTGCTGCAAGTTTTCGTTCCCATATGCACTTCATTCCATTTGAGACGATGTCAGTGCTGCTTTAACAGTGATTTTTTTTGCTATACATATCCAAAACTGTACTATATCCAAGGATTGATTGATTTCCTCGCTTCCATTACAATATGGAAGCACTTACTGTTTGTGAAGCCGGTACCAAAACATGTGCAAACATAACATAATATTTGATTTACAATTTTATTTGAGAACGAGCATTACACTCCCATAATTGTTTAAATTGCTCAACATTATATAGCTGAATTAATATAAGAACAAATGTAATCAAAATGAGATGAGCGATTCTGCGGAAGTTGAAAACAATGACCTTTCATTTCATTCATGATTTAAATCTTGCTTTAACATTGCATTTTGATGCTAACACTTTCCTTTATCCAAGGTTTGATTGAATTTCTCGATTTTATTTAAATATACAAGCAATTACGAATTGTCACGTGACTAGTCCAAGAGGTGCACAAATATTCCACAATTTCAATTGCAAATACATTTTGGCACCAGCATTACACTTTCATAAGTGTTTAAATAGCTCAAACCAGATAGCTTAGCTAATGTTAAGGACACATTTTTAGCTAAATAAAGTGTGAAATTCTGCCTAAGTTGAAAATGCTAAAGGTTGTTGAACAGATCACAAGAGATATAATTTTTTATCAAGTTTCAACGCTGACGGTCTCAAAATTGATATCAGTCATATGGTTAACCCTAAAATCAATCTATGCTGCCAAGCATTTCATTGCTATCTCTTCTACAATGAAGATGGCGAAAAAGCAAGAAAGGCCAAGTCAGCGACAGAGAAGACTTGATAAACAAAAGTAGTACTATACTGTTTGGGTCTTTCGGTAAAGTCACGTAGGTAGAAACATTATAAAAAAATAAAATAAAAATCACGTTTCGATCGCAATGCGGTCACATGTAAGAGGTCAAACAGTAAATCAAAGTAAATGTGCTATGGAAAGAACTCTATCCCAATAGGAATGTTGTGCCTATTTATATTCCATACATCGGATTCGCTCGGAGTAATATGAAGATCATATTGATTTACAGCCCTTTGTAAATCCACTGCTGAACGCAGTCATCCTCACGCCTTGTCGATACTTTACCTCGCCAGTGGAGGGTTGGCGGAGCAGTGCGCGGGCCAGTTCAGATATCACTTGCCAGTGATGTTGGACATGGCTGGTAAGGCTGGTAATATAACTGAAGTCATTACACCTTCCCTCATCATGTATGTCTCCACCAAAGGCCTCATAGGAAGTTGAAATGTCCCAACAGGAAAGATCTTTGTTGCTACTTTTAACAGTTTTTGTACTAAATCCATTTCGGTACATTTCAGGCAACAGTGTCAATGTTATATACCACCTGCATCGCAATTGTCACCACAGAAATAGGTTATTCCTTAATTATGTAGTGAGTCCAACTGAGTCGCAGACATTCCTTTTAGAGGCAACACTTTTATTTCTAACACCGTAACACAAAGGGGTAACTGCCCCTTTACCAGATACAACCTAGGGTGGTGACCACCTAGCTAACTCCACTATAGAGATACTGCTAGGAAGGGTCGGACCCTCACTCGGGTCTCTGACTACGTGGTTGCCTCATAAGACGAAGAGCTTCCAGCTTGTAGATGTTGAGCTTTCAGCTTGTAGGTGTTGAGCCTCCAGCTTGTAGAATGCAGCGACCCCGGTCCCTCTCAGGGACCCGCCTTATATCCCCCTATGGTTGGGGCCACTCCGCCCTCGGCCCCGCCCACCTTCTCGAGCATTCTCGTTCCCTCTTGATCCTTCGCAAGAGCTCTCCCTGGACAGGTGATCACCCACGAGCCCCCCCCACCTGGGGCCCCCTGTGTGGACACTCCGGATCACGTGTCTACGGGGTCAACCAGTGCCATGGCCCTGGGCAACCCTGCCCCTGTGCTGACACTCTCCCACTCCCCCTTGTGGGAGCCCCAACCACACGCTGTGCGTGGTGCCCACACTATCCCAGTGCTCAACAAGCCCCGCTAGGGCTGGTATTACACACAGCCACCCACACGGTGCTGTCCACGATGTAGGAACATCGAATGACACCGCCGTTCTGGGCCAGCACCATACAGTGACATCCCCGATGTCACTACATTTATGAAGGGAAAATAGGGTTGATGGAACGCTCCTCAACGTCTCACATTCACACACAAGCATGGCTATGGTTTTATAAAGCGCAGACATAATGCAGAACTGACAGAATATACAGGGTGCTTAAAATGTGTTTCACATTTATATGGGACTATCGTTTTTAATGGAAAAAAGAATGAATACACTGTAACAAGATAACAAATGTTACTCGTTTCAAAAAGTCAGTCTCCACTTGTTCACCATCACTGTGAACACATGCCTGGAATCTTCTCCAGGTGGTCTCCAGAGCCCGGAAACACATTTCTTGTGGTATTGTTGCAAATTCTCAGAAATGTAAGAAAAAATGTTGAAGTACCCTGTATAGATGAGACTGTACCCATCTTGCTTGTTGGCAGGCCAAGCAACCCTTGTAGGTACACGAAGGCGGTAAAGGAGGACCACCTTCACAAACATCCTGGCCAAGTCGTGATTTATTTACACGAAAAAAATTATCATATAAAAAAAATACAAAAAGACCATAATAAAAGGACTCATACAGGGACAATAGCAAGTATTAAAAAAAAAACAATCCTTGTGCCACAGCCATGATCTATTCTCTGGGTATCCTTTTAGGAAGTGAACAAAAGTAAAAGTTTGAAGATTGAACAATTGCAGTGGATGTCATTTGTAAGTGTTCTATTTTATTTGGACATTGCGAATGTTATGCCATTGCTGAATAATTATTACACCTGGCAGTTGGGATAAGCCAAGTGAATGGCAGCAATATTGTATTGCACTGCATTATATACTGTATTGTTTTGGTCTCTGATAACACTGCAGTTAAACATTTTATATTTCTTAAAATACATTAAATTTATTCTCTTTAAATTCCTGGATATCTTTTTTTATTGAAAGCTGTAAAATGGGTATACATCCATTCTTACAGTGTTTTAATACGTCCAACACCACGCAAAAATATGGTAACAAATGAACGTGTTATTTTCTCGAGATAAAAACCAGGATCACAACATAGTTCTGCATTGAGGACATTTTCAAAGGAAAAAAAACATGCAGCAAAGACTTCACTTGTACAAATTCAGTAAACCTCAGCTTTCATATACATTTAAAAAAGGATGTTATGATGTTGAAATATTTGTTTCCTTTTTTGCAATTTTTTTTTTGGCCTCTACAAAATCACTACTATGATTTTCTCTTTTAAAATTAGCAGCAAAGTTCACAGTCTCGCTCACACGCTCTCGTTTACAATTTACAGCTGAATCTGTTGCCTCCACTTTTGTGTTGGTAGCAGTGTTGTGCGGCCGGCTGAATGAGCTCTCTACTACGGTGGGACCATCCCACGTTGGCACCATGACCCCCAGGTGTCCCATGAGCTTTGTCACGACATCGTCCACGTAGCCATAGATGCGGAGGTCGGCTTGTTTATCCTGTTATGTCAAGAGTTTGAGAGAAGCATGGGAAATTGAGTGAAGTTCACTTTTAATGGACAATACCATTATGATCACTTTATAAATTGCAAGCAATGCACTGAAAGTGAGACTACAGTTGCAAAGACATGCATTTTAAATATCCACTTATAGTAGCTCACCTACACAGGTAACTAGCCCAATACAGACATTTGTCCTTTAGAAGCAAATTATCCTGAAAATTGTGTCGACATAACCTAATGTTGTAACTGGCCTACAAACCCCACAGCTATTATGCAGAAATTATCAGCAGGATAGTATCCAAAGTTATACCATGAAAACACACTGATAAAAAACATTTTCAGCAATTTCAATTATTTTAAGAGTGAGGAATATTTCTTACCAGCTGGGTGGGCTGCAGATTCACTATAACGAGTTTGCCTCCATTCCGCTTTGTCAACAAAGGCAGGCTACCGCTGGGCTTAATCTGCAATGTTGTCCCCAGTGTAATCGTCAAGTCTGCATTTCTGATGAAAAGAGCACAAACGATAAAACATTTAATGCTAAACATACACGCAATCTAAATTCATGACAAAAGGTTTGCTTTCACATTTAACGCGACTGATTTTTGCAATGTTTTCCGACAGTGCAACACGGTTATACACCAACCGTCCGAACAAATGCTTCCAGTATTCTTATCTGTTTTCGTGAATTTAAGAATTTAGTTTTATCGTCACCTGCAAGCTTTTTCAGCCAAGGTTAAGTCTCGCTCAGGCAGAGAATCTTCCCAATCCAATATGGTGTCTTTAAGCTTTCCTCTGAAACACAATGTACATGTAAAAACATGAGTCATACATACAATACTCTCTAAGTTCACATAAATACAAGAAAAAAAGAATATGCAGAATAATCTGTGCAAAAAAGTTACCTGCATCCTCTGAGACCCCTAGCTTTAACAACATCACAAATCTTCCCAGTGTACTTGAGACCCATAGTGCCCACAATATGATCTCGAACATACTGCCTAGAAGGAGGTAATACCAAAGTTAATTACAACAAATTCACACAAACACAAATCGAATGCTTTAGACAAATGAATTCACACCTGTTGAAAAGCAGCTTTACATATTTAAAAGGCCAGGATGACTTTTGAATTAGTAAAACATATATTTTTTGTAAAGTTGTGTCTCCAAGCAAAAAAGCTGTTATATTTAAAATTTCTACTTACTTTCCACATCTTTCACATTCTTCAATGAACATGTTCCCATGCAGTTCAGATAACTTGTCCCTGAAAATTGTTACATTTTATGTTTTGCTTTCAATAATCAAACTCAACAGAAATCAATAAAAAAAATGTAAGCAATACAGCATATGGATGCCAAAAATGTGTTCTATACCTTATTTAATATCTTAGGCAGTGCAATCACTTACAAAAAAGTCATGAGGCCATAAATACAAATTTCAGTGCCAGAAATTTTTGCAAAGGTTGCCTCTGCAAAATAGTATGCCTTTTCATATCATTCGATATTAGAAAAAAAAAATTATGGCTGGATTCATGGCTGCCTGTCGGATTCCAGGATTGCTGGCTGGCACGCCAAGTGCTCGGTAGTGACATCACCGTGCACATCTGCCAAATAACATCACTCGCATCCCACAGCGTTGAGCCGGGTTAGTGCATCGCACTAACATCACACCTCCCCCTTACCCTCCGTCCACCCTATGGTGTATCCCACGCAAATAGGAGAGGAGACAGCAGGGGGGTTAGAGGGGGAAGAGATGGAAAGGAACAGAGAGGGCAAAATGGAAAAAAAGAGAGGCAGGGTAAGCGACATGCAATGGGAGGATTAGGGAGAGGCAAGAGATTGAGATGGGACAGGGAGAGGATGGAAAAAGGAGAGCAAGGGTGAGAGGTGGGAAAAGAAACAGGGAAATACAGTGAAAGTACGATAGGAATATAGAGGGAGGGGACAACGGAAGTGAGAAACTGAAATAAAGCAAGAAATCGACATCAATGGGGATATACAGTACAAAGGCAAGAGAAAGGTGGAGACAGGCCTCTATATAAAATGTTTTGCTGGCTGACTGGGACGGACAGATGATCACATCCAAAGGATGTGTAGGTTGGTAATTGAATGTTTAAAATCACGAACATTTTCATGTATTTATGTGGGTCTACAATTAAGCATTAATCTGAGCAGTGCCTGCTTTTTCATTAACTAGAACAAAAAAATGTGACCCATCAACTATGGTCGATGAACCAATACGGATAATAACCAATTATATAAAATCTTATCAGGGAATCTCTTAATAAGTTTTGTTATTTAGCAGTATATAAAATAGATAAGCAATGCATGACTTTTGAATTTTTAAAACCCCTTCAAAAACCAATGTGAGTGTGTATACATAAAAAAACTAGTAAATTGGCTTTTTCTATTTTTTTTCAGGATTTCAAAAATCGTCACGCATTATTTCTTCTTTAGACTGCACAGAACATTTCACAATGAAGACGTTTTTCGTATTATCTTGCAGTGTGCACAAACTGACCCCATATCCACATTAAATGCAATGAATGAGCAATGTCCTTCAGACCTTGGAAAGCCAGAGCGGATGTGCAAACCGTCGACATTTTGGCTAACCAGGTGCTTGAGAAGGCCCTCTCTATACAGCCCCAACATAGCCATGTGGGTGGCAGTGGGCCGTGCATCCTCAAAAGTGATATTGAACTTCGGTGTTAACCCCTTCTGCTCCATTGTCCATACTCCATTGGGGCCTCTGTAATCATCAGACAAAACAAAATTAATTTGGGTATCAAAACATTTCCAGAATCCGATGCAGACAATTTAAGAGTAATATATTTTTGTATCAATTAGGAAAACGTTGTTCGCTGGCTTCCTGCCTGGATTCCTTGCTGGCTGTCTGGCCTGCATACACGGTAGTGACGTCACCGTGTACGTTTGCGTGATGTCACCCACATCCCAGTGTTGAGCCGGTTTCGTGGACGCTGACGTCCAGCCTCTGCCCCAACCACTCTCCACCCCGATAATATATCTTGCACAAATGCAAGAGAGAGAGATGAGGGAGGTGAGGTAGATAAAGAGATGGAGAGGAGAGGTGTGTGAAACGGCGAGGAAAGAGCAAGATGGAAAGAAAACGGGATAAAAGTGACGAGCAGTGGGAGGATTAGGAAGAGGCAAGAGAGATTGAAACGGAAAAGGGAGAGGTGGGAAAAGCAGAGCGGGGGTAAGAGAAACAGGGAGATAGGGGGAAGCGAGTAAGATACAGAGGAGTGAAACTAAATATACAGTAGGAAAGGTAGATGAGGGGACAGCGGAAGAGAAACAAAGCAAGAAACCGATATAAATTGTGATATACTGTATATTACAGAGAATACAAGAGAGGTGGAGAGAGATAGGGCTCTATATAAGATTAAAACAAGTTTTGCAGGCTGGGAGAGATGGTCAGATTCAAAGGACATGCAGGTTGCTATTATTTGATCCAAAAGGGTCTTAGTGGGATATTTGGTCGATTCCTTTTAGTGATCAGGTGGAGGGAATCTGGAATATCTGGGAAAACACATGCATTGGGTTATCACTCGAAAGGTATGCAGATAGCCACCTGTCAGCTCGGCAAATTTGTAGTCTCACAACAGTACACAATCCACAATAGTTGCTTCCAACATGCGGGTATTAAAGGTGTGACCCACGAAGTCCAGCTGATGTGGCGTTAAGCATGTTTTTTATCCTAAACTTTATCACAGCGCTACACATTTGCACTAAATTTCAAAAGTGTTACAGGCATGCTTTCCTGTATTGATTAATGGAAAATGTCCTAGTGATGTACGACAGATACATCTCCTCTTTCGTTGTGTACAGGCATCATTTCAGGGCTGTGCAAAGTGCAGCTGGTGCCAACCTGAAGTCTGGAATCCCGGCTGCTGTGCTGACTCCAGCGCCTGTATGTATCACCATGTATTTGGAGGCACGGACTAAATCCGCGAGCTCGAGCACTTTGCGATCCACCTCCTCCGGTGGATCTATCTTCTGCAAGTTCAAAGTGGTGAATGGTAACGGTGGGGTTATATATCAATCAATATTATGAAAACATGTATTTAAAGCAGCTGTTCGTTGATATATTCTTTATTTACATCATGGGATATACATCAAATTTTCACGTGAGACCAGAGGAAAAAAAGCACAGACAATACCGGTGCAAATGTACAGGAACAAGCTGGGTACGGTGAAAGGGAATTCAGCAAGTACAACTACAGCATATGGTGAAATGTTCAGATGTTGGTACTGAGTAGATTAAGGGTAAAGTTGATAAGAGATGGTGCTGTGGTCGAGGAGGAATTGTGTTGGGTTAAAGGTAGTTTAATTGGGACGAGTGACGGTGTTACGGATTATTTATTTACGAACGTGTACAGTTTTAAGATTAGCTTTGGTGTATGGGTTGACTGTAAGTAGAATATGGTTAGTATTGAGATATGATTTTAAAAGACTGATGATTGGGTAGAGTATGGTTCGGGGTAGAGAGAGAGGTGCAGGTTATAAATAATAGACTGTACGTTGGGCAAAGATATTGCTGGGTTATGATAGAGTGGAGTACAAGTAGCGTTTTGGAGTTGGATAGCGAGTTGAAAGCTATGGTGAAGCAGCACTGTTAGTGCTGGACCATAAAATAGTTTAACATTATCCATGGTACTACTTTATACTATACACATGCCCTGCACCATTCATTTAACAAGCCTGGCGCTGCTGATGAGGTCCTGCCGGTCAAAAGCCGGTGTAGTTTTCTGGCTTAAACACATGCAGCTGAATATCGGTCTGGAAAACCCAAGAGGTCCATGGACTAAACACTAATCACATATTTCCGCACTTCCAATTAGCACGGTTGGCTACGTCCGGCGCCAAGTTGTTAAATTCACACATTTGCACATGTGCAGACACAGAACGGAGCTAGATTATAGATAGTATTCCTTTCTAAAAGTAGTCCTATTTACTTATGCATGATGCTCCCACGAGTGGTGTTAAAATTGCAATATTGTTACGTATCACTGCAGTGGCCGTATTATGTATATTATCGGACTTCGATAACACTGCAGTGGACACGTGGCAGCTTATGGATAACGCTAGACGATGAAAAAAGCCAGTCGTGATGCATCACGTATGTTCGATAACGGTAGCAGTGCAGTGTACAGCAATCACGCAGCGCCTGTACGCAACTATGGCGGAACTCACAAACACGCACACCCCACACAAACCTCGGCTTGGCCGCATTTCCCCTTATGCGGGTAATCCGAGAGGCCGGCCGCGTAGTTGATGGACATGATAAGGCTGCAAAAAAATCACGAATATACTAAACTTAGCAATAATAACAAAAGCAACAATAGTAACAATAGCGGTAGCGCGCTCGCTGTAACCCACGCCGACTACGCTTGACCCTTGCACTCTGACCCGCCCCTTCCCGCCGCGTTACGTCATAGCATGACGACATCGCCCACTCAACGCAAGACGGGCCCAACTACATGACGTCAAATCGCTGTGCTAAACGTATGACATCATTGCTACCCCCCCCCCACCCCCCTTCATGCCCTCCCCCCACCCAGCTCAGGGGCTACGGGGTCCCGCAGCGGACAAAGCGGTTTGCGGAGTGGCGCGACGCGTTTGCGAAAGGAGCGAACCAACTTTTTTGCTTGGCAGCATCATCGATTCAAAGTATCTTATACCGAGCATTTGTTTAGTTCCTCGCTCTGAAAGTTTGCATGCTATTTTACGTGTGCGGTTTAATTTTTTTAAAGGTAACCTGGCGTGTTTGGTTGGTATAAAGCGAGCGCGCAGTATAGCGGGAGGGTGAATTGTGAGGATTTAATTGTAACGCGTGGAGTGGAATCTGAAGGCAGCTGAGGGGTTAGTTGCGTGGACGAACCCAATGATTGTGTGGGGTGGGGGGGCCCGTTATGTGGCGTTTAAACACGACCCCCACGTGTAACTTCTTTTAGAGTTTGCACGTCTCTTACCTCGCAGTGAGAATGAGGGTTTTTGTTTTGTTTTACTGAGCCAGAGTTTGCAGGTATTCATAAATTAAGCGCAGCTTCTTGCTGTTATTTGATTTAAAAACGGGGGCATTTTTCTTGTCACTTTTTTTTTATTGTACAAGTACCGACATTATATTTCGCTCGATCGTGGCATTCACTGCATTTAAATATAGTGGTTATATATGATTGCCATAATTTTTTTTAACATGTTTGGTATTAAAGGTATTGCATTCCGATACTGTATTATACTTAAAATGTTATTCGGATAGCGAATTTAATTTTGACATTCAAGTTTTTATTACTGCACGAGAAGGACAGCGACTAAAGGGAGCTATACAGAGCCCCTCTGGAGGATATTTTTTTAATTCTGTGTGCATGTGTATTATAATACATTTGATGTGATTTAAGGAAATATGACCGCCTATTGTTATATTTGTCATGGTTTTTCTTTCACTTTTTATTTTCTTATCAGTGATTTTTATTTTGTTTTTCTATTTAAGGTGGGGGGAAAATCCGTTGAAGCAAGTGGACAACACCATCGGACTCAACAATGAAAAGCTGGAAAGCAAAGTTTAAGAAAAGCGATGTGAGTATTAACATAAAAAAACAACACACCTTTTGAATGAGCATTGCGGCGATATTGTGATCAGCATTTTAACGTATTTTGATTGCAATTGAACGTGTATTGTACAATGAATTAAGGGCATTCGTGAGCAAGGGCCATATCTGTGTGTATGAAAGAATTGATGTTACTCTACATATGATGATCATCATATTCTATACCTACGTGACTTTACCGAAAGAACTGAAGAGTATGGATCCCTGCAGTCACGAAAACTTCAAATATAGATCATCATCATCCATGTTCAGTTCAATGCTGGATGATTGCCTCCTCCTCATGCTGCCGCCACCTCCCAGCACCTGCACAGGAGATTATTTGCTGCAGGTCTGTACAATATTAATGAAGATACATCAACAACAGCACAGGATCACCTATAGGGTTGTTGACTTCTGGCGCAGTCGGTATTGCTTGACCTCATCTTGTCTGCTAAATATTCTTGATATGCATCAAGTGGTTCGCCGGAAACAGAACATGATGCCAGTATAAATGTATCACAAAGCAGTATATCATCTAACATCTTGCAATATCCACATGGGAACTTATATACGCATTCGTAAACGAAGACGTATTAGGAAAGCAAGTGACAGGGATGGATTATGATGGTTGAAGATGCGTCAGAGAAGTATAATAAATGTGAATCTTGACTCCTTGTCATTGCTTTCAGTGGCAGCGTTAAACAGACGTAATTGTTACGCCGGATGTCGTGATGGGACCCCTGGCAAATGAGTGCGTGCATTCCTCCACCCTCTTAACTGCTTCCTGATGAGGCAGACAGGCAGACACGGGCAAGGGGCTGGCTCTTTACATCCGCAGGCGGGGTGGAGTTCAGTCTGCAGGGACTTTAGCAGTGCCAATGTCGACCGACTTGGAGTTTCCTGAAAGTCTGGATTGTGGAGATAGTCTGGTGTTGTTGTTAGGTTGACCTTGAAAAGTTATTGCGAATAATGCGCAGTTCTGATTAGTTTCAGTGCATTAAAAAAATTAATATAGTTGATGAAACATTTTTTTTCCTTTGGCAACTCATTCTTTGGAACATGAAATAAAACTCAGGCAAACAAAACCCGTTTCGGGTTTGTTTACCAAGCAGTGGTTGGTAGAAAAGTACTGGGATAATACCATGCGTGTATTCATCATCTTAAGTTTATAAACAAAGCTTGTTTATCCTCATTAAGAATTGGTTAAATACACTTAATTATTTCTCCAGGGATGAAAGCAAATAGTTCAGTGAGGGGCAAAAGCATAATTTAGAGACAACATCGTGAGCTGCCTGTGAAACCAGTTTTGCTCTTTCCCTGCATTACAGGTCCTATCATTTTCCAAGGTTACACCAGCTTGACAAGCATTGCATCTGTGATTGCACTTCATGCCTGAAGACCTCCCAAGATAGTATCATAAAAATGCATGATAAATACGGATAACTCGTGCAATGTTTGATGTGGCTGCAGGTTAACGCTTAATACGTCATTTTTATAATCTTCACATTTTTTGGGTTTTCAATGCGTTATTTCTTAAATGTGCTTATTTTAATTTTACACTTAGTACTATCATACTCACTGATTGCATTTCCAATCTCAATACTATTGTAGTTGGCTATTGAGATTAGCTGAATGTTCAGTAATTTAGCTCCATTTTAAAGGTATTTTAAAGGTATGTGCATACATGCATTGCGAATCTGCAGTTAGCTGGTCAGTTATCTATTAACCAGCTCAAAGCTCTGACATTAGCATGCTGTGTGTGACGCTTAGGTTTACTGGAAAAAATCCTTCAAGTTACCTTAGCACTCCAGATGAGGTTTTGAAGTTCCTGGAATTTATATTTATTTACATGGTCACATCTGTTGATGTCAAAGATCACATAGTGGGCACGTCTGTCTGCAACAGCATTGCATGTAAGCACACCGCTTGGAGTGAGCTGTAATTTCCAGCATCTTTCATGATACATTTGGAGTTCATCCTTTCATCTAGATGTAACGTTCTCTCGGTTTTCTAGCGTATATTTTATCTGCCATTTGGTTTCAGATATTCCTATTGAGTAGCAATGTAATTCCGAACAAAACGGTGCATAATAATGATAAAAATCCAACATTCACTGATATTATTTAACATTACCTGAAGAGGAAAATCCTTAATAAATGTGAGAAATAAGTTACAAGAAGCAGTCATATTTAAAAATAATAATCTTATTTTAGCAATTCCTTGACATTTTCAGTTGAATAAAAAGAACCCTGTTTATTATTCCCAGTGTGGAGCAGCCAAAGGGAATGTGAGTGGGTGTTTGGAGCCAAATAGCAAATGGCTTGCTCTCTGGGGGTTAATTATTCCCTTAGGTTCAAATTTGCATTTTACCCATGCCTCCTCTCTGCCATTCTCAGGCAAGAATAAAGACCAGCCTGTTTTTTCTTCTCTGGTATCAATCTCTCCCATTTCTATTGATTGTGCAACATTCCTCTTTATTCCCTAGAATGGCTCTGCCAAACACAGGGGAGCTATTCAAGCCTGAATATTTTTAATGAAAGAGAACTTCAGATAGTTGGAATTTTACTGCTAAGCACTACTTAATCCCTAACAATTTTGAATGCATGACTTGTTGGCTACAACACTTATTAGACCTAATGATTATTGAAGTGCAATTTATTGGAATTATAATACAGTAATTGTAATGCTACACACACATAAAATGCACTGGACTCTTACTCTTTCACGAAGCACAAAACATATTCACAGACAGAATATTCCACATCAAATGTCTTTCAATAATTGTAACTGTGAGATCATATTTTGTTTTCTTGTAAATACATTCGGTGGTCAGTTTGAAGACATCTTTTCATAGATTATTTGCCTGCTATACATTTCCACGTGATACGCCACTTCGTTGAGCTATCATTTGTGGCCAGGTCGCCTCTAAAAAATTGTTAATAGCTGAGTGGGCTTTATCTGGTAAAATTGAAATAGTATAGTTTAATTTCAAACATTGCATCAGTTATTTTGTTGGTTTTGAAACGCAGCAGCTTTGTTTTCCATCGTGGTGTGCAGTAGAGGCCGACCGAAATTCGGTTTCGTCGCAAAAAGTTGGCAAATAGCCTTTTTCGGCATACTTTCGGTTTCGGCTGAAAGTAAATTTTTTACTTTTGGCATACTTTCGGTTTTGGCCGAAAGTAAATTTTTTACTTTCGGTTTGGTTTCAGTTTCGGCCGAAACTGATATTGACTTTCGATCGTCATTTGTAAACCGAAGATCTATTTTTAGAATATAATGCTCGTGCTACGTCTATCACTGCCTATCGGTCGGTCAGTCGGTGCTAGGCAATCCTATGCGATAGGCTGCAAACACACGTCAGCAGCAGTAGCTTTGGAGCGAGGTTACAGCCGCAACCATGGTCTGCTAATGTGTATATGACCGGTCAACAGACGGCAGCCTGTCTGGCTGAATGCGGGAAAAACTGTTGTTTCTTAACTACAACATTCGTTTGTTTGGATATAATTACTAAGTAAGTAACACCTAAAGATCTGAATGATTAGTTATAGATGTATTTTTAATTAAAGGAGCATTGCATA
Organism: Lampetra fluviatilis; assembly: GCF_964198595.1. Lineage (NCBI taxonomy): Eukaryota > Metazoa > Chordata > Hyperoartia > Petromyzontiformes > Petromyzontidae > Lampetra > Lampetra fluviatilis. The sequence continues at coordinate 6,303,239 of NC_136287.1, read as the reverse complement.
ATGACATTTCATAAATCTTGTGTTCGGTAACTTCGGTTATATGCCTTTCTGTTTCGGTCTCAGTCGAAAGTGTAGTTAAACTTTCGGTTTTGGCCGAAAGTGTAGTTAAACTTTCGGTTTCGGCTTCGGTTTCGAAACCAGAAATTCAGTTTCGGTCGGCTTCTAGTGTGCAGTTTATAATAGGTCACAGTTGAATGAGAGACAGGATGATTACATATCCTTCAAGAAAACCCATCCCACTATCTTCTTAACTCGGTTCCATAGCTTTTTTTTTACAATTGGTACAGCCATATAGCCGTGAACACTTCTACTTGTAGCTTGTACAGTGACTGAATTTCAGGAATTTTTCTAAAGCCGGAAATCTACAGAGCTTTAATTTATATATGAGTTTAAATGGTCATGCATGCACAATACATGAAAATGCAATGCATTTCCAATGACCCTCATGAGAAAAAATGCGATGCAGTGATGAAGGTCACTTGCAGCCCTTGGCATTTTTGAGGCCAGTTTGTATTTGCGCATATACGTTTCTACAAACTGGTTAATAAAAGTGTAGAAATCACTGACAATTTAGTTTTTGCTCAGCTGAGCATGAGGTGGCATGCATCTTCTATTCACAGCCCTGAGAAAGTAATGGTCATTCCACATTCCTTTGGTGGGAGTGTGTCTTTCCATACGTCAACAAATGTTGACTTCCTCACAAAATAGATTTTTTTTTAATGAGTTACCTCCGATTTGTATTACACTCGCACCCTTCCGATTGCAAATAGCATACTCCACCCAGCTGGATATGTAACCTAATACATGAGAATGGAGTTTGTTTGGCCATAATTCACCACGCTTTTCAGTGCCATTTGGTGAAGCCCTGGATTAGTGCAGATATTACACTGCACAGATGTTAACCATATCCGGGAATCAAATCCAGGCGACAATGTGCTAATCACTGTGCCACTGCTCCAACCAGTTCGATATGTAGCTGTGTACACACAGCTAATATATACACATATTTGTAATATAATCACCCAGGAATGTCCTTAACGCTCGTGACGTCACTCAACATCGACCATCCCCCCTCATTAATATTCATGAGCAGGTGACGTCCTCCAAATGGACACCCCGCCACCCCTCATCCGTAACACTGTAACAAAAAAATGTTTTTGTTCTTGGGTAGAAACTATTATTTTCCAATTGCTTATGCCTCAAAAGTACAGAAAATGGCTATTATTCCCCACATACTTTGCTTTTGTGACCAGGACACAAAAGCAAAGTTAATAATCCACTCCATTAATAATAACGCTGTGTAACAAATTTATAATTTTTTTGTTCCTTGTTAGTAAGTGTTATTTCCTAATTGCTTATGCCTCAAAAGTACAGAAAATAGCACAACTATTACCTCATCTTCCATTATAAAAATTTTTTTATGAAAAACATTTTCGTGGCCCACTTTGTTCACACACAAGAACACAATGTTTATGGACAAAAACATGAACATAACAGCAGGAATCCAATGATCAGTTGCCTCGAAGGAATGACTAATACGGCATATTACTTCCAACTAATAACAAGCTGCTTGAAACTTAATTTGAGTACAATTTTGAGGAAATACGCAAATACACCCACACGTTTCCAGACGTAGGTAGGTAAGCTGCATGGTTGTACGATTCACACTGCTGCAATTATTTTGTACAAGTGATGATATAATTCTAGTGAGGTATAACCCAAAAAAACATTTGAGGAGGGTAATTATATTATCTGCTTGGACGTTTGGGAGACAAACCTCAGGAATACAATTATCTATGGGTTTCTGATTTTTTTACACTGCTTTTCCCTGAGAAATAGGATGTATGTTTATACCTAGATTGAAGTTCATACCACCTGGGCAAATAGTGACTCGCTGTCATGAACAACTTAGGGCATTGCCTAGCAAGTAGCGCGTTCACCGCTTGTTGCAGAGGTACACGGTTCGAATACAGTGGCCACTCTTAATTAATGCTGCTGGTGCGTTAACAAATCAAACACACGCCACCTGCATTACAGGACGTTAAAGATCCCATGACGTCATTCATAAGAGTTGGCCATTGCGTGCTGGCGTCATTGTCCACATTTTCCAAATTTGAAAAATTACCCGCAAAAAAACAATTGGAATATATGTGATAATTTATAATAATTAAAACTTGTCACGTGCACAGTATTTGCTCACTCTCAAAGAGAGAGAATGACTCGGAGACACTAAGAATCACAGACAAGTGGGAGAGGCAGCCACACCACAGTGAGCTAGCACCAAATTACGCCCATGCTCTCTATATATTAAAGTGCCATCAACCAAATAACGAGTGTTTACATGTGGGAGGAAAATTGAGCACCCGGAGAAAGTCCATATGTGCGAGAGGTCAACACTCTTCTCTCATACAGGTGGAATAGGTGGGAGTCCATGTTTCGTATACCGCCTTCTAGCAAGCCAGGGTATGGCAACTCAATGCCCACGGGAAGGAGGTTTCACACATTTGTGTGATCCACCAACCCCTACTTCCACCTCCACAGTGCTGGATTACAGGAGTGTGCCGCCACCGCCAGACTAGCACCCCCCCCCCCCACCTACAGTCAGCTGGAAAACAGTCATGAGACTCAATGAGGCTCAATAAATAATAACAATGGAACATATATTGAACAATTGCCCAGGAGTATCTCTGAAATTCATTCTAGTATGAAAATAAAATTATAATCCAAATTTCCTAAAAGGCAAGCATTTTAGTGTCTTTAAGTGCCATTCATTAATGATTTGTCTATCTTAATTTTGGGAATCTGTAAAAATGTTATTTAATTTTGAGCTATATAAAATTTCCCGTACCATATTAATATGTGGTTTGAAATGTCAACAGGGCATTTATTAAACCTGCAATGTATTACACTTTTAATCCTCATAAATGAGTAATACACGTTTATGTAGAATTTACATGGTTATTCATTTTTGAGAGCCGTCCATCTCATGGATATTTTATAAGCTCCCCGCCATGTAAAGTTAGCAGGTTTTTTCTCTTTCGCCGCACACTGTTCTTGGCAAAATTATCATAGAATATCTATCACAGATCACTTAAAAAAGCAAGCTTCATCCCTAATGTGTAATTTACATTCCTGGCTATTCAAAGTTGATCACATGCTTTGCCAGAAGGGAAAAATGGATCTGCTCATTTTGGTATTTCACTTTGGTTGTTTATGGAGTATTAGTTAAAGTGAAAAACTTTAGAAAGTTAGAAATTTACCCAAGTTAAAGTTATCTTTGGCTTCAATCCAGGTGTCGTACAAACGTTCTTCATGAGTAGGATTCTTAGGTTTTAACAGAATACCCAAGAATTGTTATGAGTTTAAACGATGCATCATCATCAGCCATGAGTTACACACTGCTGGATGAAGGCCTCTCCACATTGCCATCCTTCATGATCTCATAAAGAAACAATCTATCAAGAGCATAAACATCAACTGGAACCATTGCTTTATTTCCACAGTGGATATGCTTTAATATGTGGTCACATTTTTCCCCAATGGTAGTTTATCCAACTGGCTCTCAGTCACCTGGGAACTCTGATTTCCCTAAATATGTAATTGGCAGAATGAGAGATGTGAAGAATCACTGGGTACCAACGCGACATATATGGTGAACTTATTTTGTGCCGTACTTAGCCACCCGCGCTAATCAGAGGTGCAATAAACATATTTCCTTACCTGACCATTGCTTTATAAACCACACGGACTCTATCTGACGAAGCAAAATTTGTTGAACTGGAGACAGCATTAAGATAAATAATTTTGCACATAGTTGGACACAGTGAGGTGAGGATTAAAGGGGAGAACTCCAATCAATTGAAAATTAGTGACCTTTTCTGTCATAAAGTGGGAGAGTAGAACTGTTTTTTGTGTTTAGTTTAATTGTCCTCCTGCATCTCCGATTAGCATGGTTGGCTATGTATGGTGCGAAAAAGAAGTTCAACATATATACACAATTTGATAGTCATTTTGAAGAAATGGGATTCTTCGTCCATCTGGGAATCAAATAGAGTTTTAGAACTCAATATTATATCGGATAGAATTGCCCAGCTAACATTAATATGCATGCTCCAATCGCAAGCCTTGAAGATGTAGACCAAATATCATTTATTCATGATAAACGTTTTTGAGTTAGATCACGTTATTTATAAATGTGTCATCATTTAACTCGTTCAGGTGCAGTGAGGGGAAACACATACTAATTAACTGATTACTAACGTAGCATATATTACAATAACACATTACAACTAATTACTAATCTACAACTTATTACTAATAATAATTCACTGATTACTAATCTATTATATAATTACAATACCCCCCACCTCCACCTCAAATCACTGCACCTGAATGAGTTAAATGATGACATCATCCTGCTACTCTATTTAAGACCGGGAGCAAGTGAGGGCTTCACCATTGTGGCAAATTTCCCGATGATGCTGGATGTAATTACCAGCGAAACGTCGTACTCAAAAATTGTAAATGTTGTGGATTCACTCTTCAACACACCGGTGGGCTAAAGTAGTGAACTATTTGTCTTTTGTCAACGTGACACTTTTTTTTTACTGATTGGTCGTGTCGGGTGGTGGAGGGTTACGACACATTTATAAATAACGCGATCTAACCCAAAAACGTTTATTATGAATAATATTGGTCGCGAAAGAACTACGTGTTAAACCAAATATCATTTAGTTTAATAAATAAAAAGGTACACCTACAGCGTCAATTGAGTTGCTTTTAAGTGTCACACGGAACGATATGAATATTTTGAACATGCACTGTGTGTATCTTTTATTTCTTAATCTGTTTGCCCAATTAAAGCAAAATGCAGCTGCATAATGCAACAATATCCTCAAGATAAGAGTGTTTGCATAAATAGCATACAAATTCCAGAGAAATTTGTAAAGTTATTTATTAATTATGTAAACTACAATATTTCATGGATGTATTGCTTTACATAAATTTGTGTTGAAGACACATTACATAGTGTGCTAACATAGATGCCATTTTTTACGTGCCATAATTTTGTTTTATGTGAGTGGAAATATGTATGTATTTGTTTTTGATTGGAAGTACATTTGGAGGGTGTTTGCAATTACTTTCTCATATTAAAAAAACTACCGTCTCGCTGTGAAAAGTAATATGGAGGTATACTAACATTTCAAACACAGTATGTTTTGTTTATACTGTATGTAGGTCTGTGGACATTTGTTAGTTTACGAATGGGTCTGCTCATGATGTGATGTAAGCCGTGGTTGCTGGTGGTGTACACCCCTCCTTTCCAACATATTGGAGGAGAGAGGTTTTGTGGATTTCACACATTTGTGAAACTGATAAAGCCACTAGGCTGCAATGTGACCGGGAAGATATTACTGTTTTACAGCAAGTACATTTAATTGTATCACCTTTTTAGTGTAGATCTTCTCTAGGTACTCTCTGATTGCCTCCCATATGCCAAATACTAATTTAATGTATGTTCTTTCGCACCGTACATAGCCAACCGTGCAAAACAGCAAACTAAACAAGAAAGGCAGTTTTAAAGAAATTCGTTTACAATCTAGATTTAAAGTGCATAGATAGCTCCAGTGGAATCCTAAAATCGGAAGGAAGAGCATTCTAACTACATGTAATTGAGTTGGAAAACATGTTTCCAAATGGAGGACGCTCCTTAAGGATAGTCTTAAGACTGAGTGAGGCTTTCTTGAATAAACAAAAGATAATGGGCACCAAAGATAAATTAAGAATGTTTAAATAACGTGCTTTCTGCACAACAATTGCGACATCTCCATTCCTCCTTACACCCCATTACGCCTCTGGATTGATTGCTGTTTCGTGTACAACCATTCTTGTGGCATGCGCATCAATCACGATCGTGTCTAACTCGCTGTCCACAAAAGAATGTGCTTGTGTCTGCAGTGCGGGAGGTTAATGACTAACAGAATCCAGTGTTTGTTTGGACGGAGTATACATTTGACAGACTACACTGATTTATTTTGCAGCTGCTGTGTTTTACGACTGTCACTAATGGGCAGCTGTGCTATATCATCTGTTTCCCATTATGCATCTGGGGTTTAATTTGTACACACTTTTTCTGAATTAAAATTTGGTTGTTCTTGCCATGCATTGGTCTTGAAAATTACGTACTTAATTGAAAACATTTGTACTGTCATTTTACAGTTTATATCATCTTTTAGTTTTTTGCAAAATTATAAACATTGGTGTTATGCTATTTGAAAATTTTACCCAATTCTAATAATCGGAATTAAAGCCCATAATGTGATGCTTTAATATGCAGTTCATTAATTGAAAATTAGGTAATACAGAGTAAATTAATGTTCCCTTTTACAGCATTGCATTACTTTAAACAAATGTTTGACCCCCACACATATGTATTGCTCAATGAACACATTTGCTACATCTTGAGTGATTTAGGGTAACACCGAGGTTATAAATTCTACTATTGGAATACACATACTCGACATACCCCCCCCCCACCCCCCGCAATGCCACACGTGTCTATAGGAGGTGATATTTGTAAACGGCAGTGTTATATTGGATTGATATATTCAGTAGATTTTCATGCGTCTATGTTGTACATTTGTACATTTAAAAAAATAATTACTTTGCGAATCCACCATCCATTTCGTAGTGGATTTTGTGATGTGAAAACTCACGAAAATGTAATTAGCAAACTCCATGATAAGTGTGAATATTTTAAAACCCCTTGGCACTCTGCTGGATGAAGACCTCCCGACGTAATATTATCCATAGAAGCTGCTTCAACATATATCACTGCACTGATAAATGCTGGCTAGTGAAGCAACTATGTGCTTTAGAATATACAAATTTTGTATTGTAAAGTTGCATTTTTTTTTATAATGATACAAATACGTACTGTAGAGCAAAGCCTTGCACACTGAGCCACCAAAAAAAGATCTGAACATACAGTAAATCATGGAAATTATAGGTATCATCGATATTTATTCCATGATTAATTTTCTTTCATGAAATGTTCTCTCTCCCTGCTGACTTTAAGTCATGACCTATTGGTGAAAACCACGTTTTGGGGCTTGAATGTGCAGTTACTGATGCAGGCACAACCCAAAATGCAATGATTTGCCTTCCTGTGCAGCATTTATCGTGGATCATCACCTTTGTTTCCTGTGCATTTTAATAACCATAGTAAGATTTTTTAAATACATTTTTTTTTATTCATGACGGTTATGTTCTTTAGGTTGAAGGTCATTCGTTTAAATTGGAGTTTTTGTCAGAAAGTTATTGAACACAATTGGTTGTCATGCAATTGGTTTATTTTCAATTAACGAAAGGCGCTTTATTATGGGTGTTTCATATGAACAGCAGTGCTCAGCTGCAACTGCAGCCCAACATACATTTTTTGGTGAAATTAGACACAATGCACTTGCATTTGTAGTACAATACATGTGTATTTGGTTCAATTGCCAAACAATCTTCAGACTTATTCTATTAAAACTTTGCAAAATGGAAATCCATGTTCATTATTTTACATTAAAAATGTTATTCTTTAAAATAATATTTTACACTTCTTTATCGAGATATTATTGTTACAAGTGTAAGGACAGTACGGGGGGTATGTAAGGACAGTACGGCTCCGTGGCCGTGGTTACTAATTAACGTGATGGGAACAGACAGGGTCACGTAAGGGTAATATGGGACCTAAGTGGTCGTTAATCATGATTGATGCGATGACAGGGTCGCGTGAGGATAAGCACGGGACATAAATGGTCATAAATAGTAATTGGGACAGAGACAGACAGGGTCAGGTGCTGTGAGAGAGTGTTTGGGGAAAAGGGGCGTGGCCGGGTCGTTAGGGGGATAAAAGCCGGCGTGGAACAGGGCTCTGGGCTGCTGTTGTGGGGGAACCAAGGAGCTGTCGTCGCCGTTGTCATCTTGGAGCGGGTCGTCTTCATCATCTTGGATTGGGCACATTGTAGTCTTGAAAGGCTAGAGTTATATTGCCTTCGTGACGACTACGCGTCCACTCCTGTGTAGCCAGCCAACTACGCAGTGAGCGTAGTGTAGTCACAGAAGTTACCCAGGTGTATATAGCCACTCGTGGTTACCCGTGAAGTTATCAGTGAGTCGGTGGACTTCATTCACAATAAATATACATATAACTGAACAAGACGGTGTCTGTGAGAGCTACATTACACAAGTATAAAATACATTTTTAACGTTCATGTAAGATTAATTTTTAATTGTATGTTCAACAACATGTATAAACACAGCGCTTTATCATACATATTAAGTCTGTGGCTAGTAAAGGTTATTTATTGTATAATCGAATGTGTCTTAATTGAAATTCTCAACTATAAACATGTATTATACAACGATAAGTGTGGAATGAGGATACAAATACCCAATTCATTGGAGAACAGAGCCATTACCTGTGTAGTAGTATTCAGGAGGCTTGACGACGGGATCGGAGGCACACTTATTTATTGACACCAACTTGTGTACACACAGTACTTAAGGGGTTAACGTCCCCTTTACTCAACTAACAGGGAGACACGACATCTAACCCCGCTAACCTAAGCCCGAGTCCTCCACTACGGAGCTAAGGGAGGCTACCTATCCCAGCCCTGGTCAAGCTGGGATCCCGGCACCCTGAGTCTGGGCTCTCGGGGCCACGCCACCGGCTTGCCCTGGTCGGCCCTGACAAGGACAGCGAGCCAGCGGTGCTCCGGGGCCTATGCTAGCTGGTCTTCGGTCTTCGCTGGTTAAAGCTGATACTCCGACCTCGGGCACTCCGGCTCACCACCTTTTATAGTACTCGGCCCCCGGGAGGGGCCCGTGGGGGATGCAGGTGCGGACGTCGGTGTGAGCACCTCCTCTGTGTACGGCCCTAACCACGCCCCTTGTGTTTGTTAGCCATCCGCGCCCATACACAATTACACCTCTACACCTGTAATGTTCCAACCCCTGGAGCCCATGGGGCTTGTGATAGCCCCTGTGGAGATCAATCTGCTCTGAGCATTGAGCCACCCATTTCCTGCCATTGTGTTGGGGTCATTTCCAGCTGTTTGTATTAGTTACAACATAATGCACCAGGGAGCTTACATGCCTGCTTTAATTATATCTCAGCAGCAGATACAAGCATTTACAAGAATAAGACACCATTTACTTAGATAATGTAAATGCAGCTTTTAGTTTTAGATGAATACAGTTGTAATGCAATCGATGTGACAACATCAATTATGTCCAGTTTAATATCTCCATGGGCCTCAAGGTTCTGTATTGGGATGTTTGTCCGTTTCTATGAACGAGTGGCATGTGGGAGAAAACTGGAGTACCCAAATAAAACTCACACAAACATAGGAGGGGTGACACTCAAAGCTACACACAGACAGATTCAAGAATCTGACGCTGTACAGCTGTTTCCTGGCTGCCTTGAGGCACAGCTGGATTGGGAGCTGCACATATTTTTACTTGCGATCCGCCATCTTCTCCAAGTGCTAGATTACATGCATGCACTACCACGCTGCCCAAATTAATGAGATAGGGGAATTTATGTGAGCCTCATTCGTGAATCATTGTAAATAATGGGACACAACACGTCTGGATCACATCAATCCAAGGAACATTTGGATGTACTAAATGCCATCGCTACTATTTTCAAAGCAATGGTCATCAGTTTGTATTAATGCTGTTTCCTTTGTAGTACTGTATATCACGAGGTTCAGTTGAAAAAAAGATAAAATGCTTACAAAATATTTGACATAAGTTGTATCAATCAATATTCATCTTCTTAGAGTGTCATTAACTACCAGAGGAATGACAGAAATTGGGACGTTATCCTGAAGAGCCTCACTGATTGTGAAGGCTCTTTTAGGAGGGTCCTGTATTTGGATGTTTGTCCGGTTCCTTTGAAGGAGTGTTTTGCTCCTGGTAGGAAACCAGAGTGCCCAGAGTGTTATCACTATGCACACGAGGGTGTTGAACACACAAACATGTTCGAAAACTCACGAGTATAGCTGATCCATCAATTTGTGCCTTGAAAGCATTGGATTAACTTACGAACTTACTTAATTATCCAGGAGAACCACACTGACTTGTAGGGTGCTTTTTCAGGAGAGTCCTGCGTTGGGTTTTATGCTTAGATATTTTCAGCTAATTAATATGTTTGTATACATTTGGGAGGAAACCAGAGCACCCGGATAAAACCCATGCCCGCAAGGGGGCAACACTCCCTCGCCATACAGGTGGAAACAGATGGGGATTAATTAACTTGCTATACTGCTCTCTGGCGAGCCAGGGTTTAGCACCTCGATGTCCACGGGAAGGGAGTTTCACAACATCTGTGTTATCCAGAAACCCTCACCTCCACAGTGCTGGATTACAGACGTGTGTGTAGCGACCACTGCCCCAATTACGGGCATGTGCCGCCAGTAGTCTTTCTTAATGTTTTCCTACTTTTGGATATTTAAATCAGCCACAATGTGTACAATGTTTGCCTCACAGTTGTAAGCTGTATGTGAAAGGAGTTGATGCTGATTATTGGCACACTCGGAGTTTGGGGAGAAACAGAGAGAGAGCAAGCCTGTGTCACTCTGGTCAACTTACTTTCAAACATACAGCATGGCCATTTGTTCCAAAATCACAGGGTGTCCTTTATGTGAGAACATTGCATGACATATAAAATACATTTATGCTGTATGTGGGTGGTTGCCCCAATTTGATATACATAATGCTTTAGCTACACAGTACCACAAAAGGTTTGGGATTTTAAGCCTATATGGATATATTACTACACGCATACACGATGATGTGAGTGCCAACCTAATTTAATATATTGCTTCCATATGTCCTTGTATCTTTGTCCAGAAGCAGCATCTGTATTTTGCAGCGTGCCTGTAGCTGGGCGTTTGTAGAGGTTTTTTGTACATGTTGAAAATACATTTGATAAATACACCTTAAAATTAATACACAACATTCTGTTGGGAATATGAATAGGGGATAACAGCCTTTTTTAAAATTTACGGGAGGAATTTCCATCTGGTACAGATACAATGGGAGGCTGATCGATGCCCGTGTGAGGTCAAGGGATGGCTCCCTATTGCTCAACCATGTTATGTATGCCGATGATCTGGTAATTGCTGCTCACTCAGAGGAGGAGTTGGAGGCACTGCTGCTGAACATGGAGCTTGCCACTAAGAGGTGGGGACTTACCATCAGCCCCACCAAAACTAAGCACCTGCCTGGGTATTTTGTACTATCGAAACTCCACCCCACAACTCTCAATTGGCAGTTGTGGAGAGAGTGGAGAGTTTCCCATACCTGGGCAGTATGCTCATGACCGGCTCCGGTTTGACAGCAGAGGTCTCACTCCGAATCAGTCGAGCTGCATTATCTTTTCATCGGTTGCGTAACGCGGTGTGGAAGCTGCCTGGTCTGTCGCTCCGGAGGAAGATTCAGGTCTTCTCGGCCACAGTCATTCCCTCCCTTCTCTATGCTTGCAAAACGTGGACCCCCCCTAATGGAACATCTTAGCTGTTTAGAAATATTTAGGCTGGCCTGCCTACGATCCATCCTGGGTTTAACCAGGCTGAATTGTGTGAGGAACTCACATATCCTTGAAAGATCTGGACAAAGTCCCATCGGTGAGCTCCTCTGGCAGGCAAGGCTGCGTTGGCAGGGTCATGTAGGCCGCAAATCCAGCCACCGCATTCCTAAACAGCTTTTGTTCGGCCAGATCGAGGGGGCTAGAGAAGAGATGGAGTGATGTGGTACAGGAAGATGTGGAGCTGAGTGGACTTGCCGATGACTGGTACCATTGGTGTCAAGATCGGCCTCTGTGGAGGAGGCTCGTGAAGGACGCTACTGGGCAGTTGGAGGCAGTCGCCCTGCAACAACAATGGAGGGGGGAGGAGCGTCGCTCACAACAACGAGCGGAGCGCCGGGTGGTTAAAGCACAGCAAGTTTGCACAGTAGGGGGCACAGGTGGTGCATCAGCCAGTCATCTCAGTCAGTCGATCCGTGGCACCTGGTTCTGCCCCGTGACCGCCTGCCAGTGGGCGTTTGACGCTTCACGTGGCCTCAACGTGCACATAGCCTGGCACAAGCGTCGTAGTGACGTCACCGCCACTTAGTGGCGAATGGCGGTTGTTGTTATGTTAACGTGTATACTTCGTTCATGTGAAGCACTTGAGCCACAGTCAACTTCCTCGATAATTTGACTGACTTTTAAGATGCACATCATAGTGGTTTGCTGCGTATTTATGTGCTGCAGTTTAGCACAATTGAGAGTTGTTATTAAGCCTTGGGAAAAGGATAAAACTACTTGAAGAATTTTAATTGCCCTCAATAAAAGCATAAATGGCTATTCATGGCCCCTATTTTGTTATACTAATTATATCAACGTAGAAATTGAATACAAATGTTAAATCTGTTTAGTGTACTGTACAAATTTGCAGTTCTTAATTTTCTGTGGAATTCTCATTATTGTGACACACTCAAGTAATGAATGTCTGCCATTCACAGGCAACATTCAAAAGAGCTACTTGGTGCATTAAAAAATTGTGCTTTCATTTTTCACTTGTATTATAGGTCACTATGACCCACAAAATGGACAAATCTGTTCATCGACCACGTGTGTAAACACCCACTTTAATTATGCTGGCGCAAATTATCACGCCATTTAGGGGGTAATGCTGTGCGTATGATAAATCTGATGTGCACACTAACCATTGCAAATCTCACCCTTTAAAGACAAGCGAGTGGAGCAAGTATGGCGATCGTCTACTTCAAGCTGTGGAGCAAGGAGATGCTGAGAAGGTTGCCCTGCTACTCAGCAAAAAGGGCATCTCTGCCACCAGGCCTGATGCAGAGGGGAGGACTGCGTGAGTTATTCAATGTAGCACTCCCACGATTAACTGAGCCATCCCTCCCTCGGTCTTCCATATGGAATTTAAGATCAAGTTTATAACTGGATGTTGAGTTTGGAAAGCAATTCGATGCCACCTGGGGTCACCTGATGGATTCCATTTATGCCTGCTGTAATCATGTGTTTTTATTAATTTTTGGTGATGCGAGTGATGGATTGCACTTCGCCGCATTCACAGTAAAGAAACTCCTTATTTCCCCACTTGTGAATATTCAAATGGATAAGTATGGTCCAGTGTATTTGAGATAATACAAAAACCAGATGGTTCCTTTAGTGCAAGTGATTCCCAACCTTTTTGGATCCAGAATCATAACCTTTATCAACATCTCTATGAAGCTCTTTTTCACAGATGTCGAGTAGGACCGCACAGTAAAAGATATAGTGCTTTGTGAAAAATATAAAATCTTATAAAGTTCCACACACACCATCGGTCCTCGGTCTGCAAGTTGAGAACTAGTGCTTTAGTGAATCTTTCCTGATCTATGAGGAGCCATAACATAAGCTGGTCGCAGCTATTCATGATCTCTTACTTTTTAATGATGCTGTCCTCCTATTCTAGAGAACACGTTGTGACGATGTCACTTCCTAGCTTCTGCATTACATTGCACAAAGTCACAGATTCTATTTGCATTTTAATCGAGGTCAACCAGTGACTAGATCACCACGAGCTCATCACCGGTCCAAGTGTTATAATATATGATTCATCTTCTTGGTTCTTTCGGTAAAGTCACGTAGAAGGGAAGTAATAAAATAATAAAAATAAAACATAATAAAACAATTCTCACTGAGAATTGTTTTATTATGTTTTATTTTTATTATTTTATTACTTCCCTTCTACGTGACTTTACCGAAAGAACCAAGAAGATGAATCCCTGCAGTCACGAAAGCTTTAAATCGAAATATATGATTCCTTTATTTAACTTCTGTTGGAAATTAATGGACTATAAAAAGTGTCTGAAGGAAAACAAAAGTAGTGAGATTAGCAAGAGTATGCTATTATGAACTGCTGTCAGTGCTCAAGTAACCCACATCTTAAATTCTAGTATACACAATCACTGCATAGCTATGGTTAACCAATTAACTATTACAACATAGAAAATCTAAAATTATGCTAGTTGGTTTAAGAGACGTAATATTAATTATAATTCCAACAAATAAACATTCATATGGTTGTTTGGCCCAACTGGAGTGAGGAAACGTCTGTGACACTGAACTGATTTAATTTGTTTTAAAGGCCCATGCTGACAGCTAATAAAACAGTACAAATACATAGACACGAAGCATTTACACAGCCCATGCGGTTTGTAGCAGTACGCAGGATGGATGGATTGCTCTTGGCTTCCTGTTCCACAGAGAGTGCACGATACACAATTATCTCTCAAATACAAACACGCTCTAAAGTTCAAAGTCATTTGAAGGTACTTTAAAATGTCACAAGAGAATGTTAACTCGCTGTGCTTTAACTTTGTAGACATAAAAAGCTTAGATCAACCTTGGATTTATATAAGATCTATGTTGTAGATGCTTGTCTTGTTCTAATTAATTAGAGACAAAACAACTTTCAACTGGGGCGATTAAGAAGGCCTGAATTCCATCCCGAGTAATCTTCTTCAACGACTTTGGAATGAGTAGGAATGGGTGGAAGGAGTAACCTAGTCCCCCCGTCCAACAATCGGACATCACGTCCGTGACCACAGCTCCGTGCTGGCGGTAACTTTTGCATTTTTTTGGATGCGAACCATTTAATCTGGGGAATCACGAACCTCCTGGTTACCACCAGAAGTAACCACTTGCTCGGCTCCAGGGATTCTTGACTCAACCAATCCACGGTCTGGTTGTCGGTCTCGGCGAGAGATGACAAGCCAGTAACCGCCACTCCCTTGCCATTTCAAGCTCGGAATGAGCGAGGTGGCCTCTTACTGCACCGATGCCCCCAATATGCTTGTCATTTTTCTGCCAAATACACAACCTCTGTGCTCTCGGGGAAGCGCGCAACAGTGAACACATTCCTCCGAATGTGTTCACATTCCTCCAAATATGTTTAAGGTCGAGGCAGTGCAAACACCGTGAATGTGGATCGATTGCCTTATTATTTGGCCTGCAATCTTGGTATTCTTTTACGTGCATGGCCATGTTCTACTGAAAAACCCGCCACGCTAAAATACTGCACTCTCCTGCATGCAGCCATTAAAATGTAAACAAGGCGTCGTTGCACACTGATGGAGATATTACAAAACTACTTCTGAGATTCTAATTTTTTATTTTATCCACACTAGGGGATGCTACACTTTCCCATACACCCTGCAGCACAGAAAAAGGATATCATATTAACGACTGCATGACCGCTTGAGAAGTCAACCGAATATATTTAACTGTTAGAGCAGCAATTTAGTCAAATTAAATGTAAAAAAAGTAATTGAATGTGACGGTTTTTGTGTGTGTCGGTTTTGATGACCATGCTGAGCTTGATCAGCTTGCCACACTTGTGAACCCGTATTAATCATGGGCAGGGGTCGGCCACCTGCATCTCCGGAGCCGCATACGGCTCTTTAAGGACTGCTTTGTGACGTTATTTATTAAGGATCGTCTCGAATTCACATGCATTCAGGCTCTTTAAATATTGAGTTTTTTTAAAGAATTCGACAAAAATGGCTTTTCTTGGTATTTTCATTGCCGACCACTGATCATTGGCGACTGCTCTGATTAAAATCCAGGATCTTAGCACGACCAGCTCAGTGCTCTGACCCCTCAACCTCCCATCCACCCTTCACTCATTTGAAATCTAAATCAATTCCAAGAACAATTCTATGAATTGAATTATGGAAATATAAAGTACAGTTAGAATTCCATGAATTAATTACTTTCATCCCTTTGTCGATCTTATTCTGTAGCCTTTCCCACACTCCACCAGTCACAGGGGTTGTTAAACCATACTTCACCAAAAAAACTAATTATGTAATTGCAATATAAAAATCAAATTTGCAATAATATTCCTGCAATAAGTGAAAGAATAAAATATTAATTGTGTAAAAGGACATTCATTTGGAGGGATTGCACAGTCCTTGTCCCTTTAACCTTGAGCCTGAACACGCTTGTTCATGTTAAAGAGGGTACCTTTGTTCATGCTCCTAAGTTATGTATTCGTTGAGAATTTGAAGAGTAACTTCTAACCCCCCAGGCTGATGGCCACGGCACTAACATTCCAGCTTAAATGCTATTATTTTCACGGCACACTATTATGTGATTTTCGTCAATGATTAAATGATGTCAGGAGGAGAATGGTCACATTGGGCAAGATAACTAACACCTTCTCCCCTTAAAAAAATACATGTTTTTTTTTGCACAACCCACGGCCACATCAGCTTCTGGTAGTCCATCTTATTAGCAAGCATTGGGTTAATAAATAACAACTCTGGACTGGTTTCAACATTCATAATCTCATCAGCAGAGTCAAGCTTCTTTGTACGTTTTGCTGGTGAAAATTCAGTGTTTAAAAACAAGCACCCATTCTGTAAAAAATGGGTTCTACTTCGCAGCAAAACTGTACAGTATGTGACAGAAAATATTAATTGTAATTGTAGAGAATGTTAATAAAAAAATATAAATAACGCCTCCTCGTCATATTTGTCACTGCACATACAATTTTTTGTACACAATCCATTAGCTGCACGCTCTGCTGAGACAGCAACTTAGCAGCATTGATTTAAAGTAGGGCATGTCTATTACTTGCTGTTCTCATAGCAACACAACCTTTAAAAGACAGTATAGAAATGAAGTGCAGGATGATTTTTGTGACACTAAGGTGAAAATAGTTGACCTGAACATATTTTAAACAGCCCTGATGTATGACAATCACAAATATGGCAATGTTCTTGTGGTAATATTAAGTGTTATATTTGAAATGGTCGATGTTATATACTCTGCCATTCGATTACAATAAAAAGTTGCATTATTACAATATTATAGGAATATGATAGTGGATGTTATTTAAGTAGATATGCAGGTGCATATGCATGTCAATGTTAAAATAACATTGCAATGTTAAAATAACATTTTAAATTTGGTAATGTTAAAATTGTCGTGGGGCCAATGGGATGTGTAAATTATATTTTTACGTGGAAAGGCATATATGAAGTAGATTTGGCAATGTTAAAATGTTATTTTAAAATGTTATTTTAACATTGCAAAATCTACTTCATATATGCCTTTCCACGTAAAAATATTATTTACACATCCCATTGGCCCTACGACAATTTTGACAGATAGTATCTCATCAGCAGTCATGCTTGCTTCAATCAATGCTGGTGAACTGCCATCTATTGTAAGCAAAGACTTTTCGTTGAAGGTATGGGTCCAAGTTCGACAGAAAATAAAATAACACGTGAAATTGTAATATGAACTGGTCAAGCAGATACCATATTGATTAAAATCGCACAGCAATTTGCCATAAAAGAGTTGCAGTTACACAGTTAAAGTTTTGTTTTAACATTGATGTTGTCATAATAGTGATTATGTATGGCCCCATAAGCTAAAATAAACATTTCTATATCAAAGAAAGCAAATGGACATGTACATATGTGTAATGCGGGCGTAAACGGCCTCGCGGATATGACGTAACGGGGGAGGAGTTGGGTCATGTGGGGAGAAGGGAAAGCTCTTAAGGGCGGGAACCGGAAGAGACGGGAGGAGAGTGTAAGAATAAAGACGGGAGGAGGCCACGCAGGGCAGGGGGTGGAAAGTGGCGTGATCACCACAGGACGGGACTCGGCACCGTTGGCCAGCGGTGTCTGGGCACGGGGGAGACGGAGAGCAGCGGTGGGGCTGCAGAGAGAGCAGCCGAGAGACTGCAGAACGGGCGGAGAGGCTGAGAGGAAAGCCAGCAGCGGAGCTGCATCGGGAGCCAGGAGAAAAGGCTACGTGAGCGAGGGCAGCAGAAGGGCTGCCGAGCGGGAGGTGGAGAAGGCTCTGAGCGAGGGCCGTGTGGGGCGAAGTTGTACGAACCCAAATAAAGGACAACGGAGACAGACACAGTCAAAGAGTCCTTCATTACACTGGTGTCAGAAGTGAAACGGCATGTCAAAACAGCTCAGAAGAAAGAATATCCCTGCACCATCGTCTGCTACGTCTCCCGAGAGATGACGACCTTTCTCAGGCAGTGGACCTGCCTGCGATGGAGGAGGAAATCCGAGCGGGAACGAGTGCTGGTCCGGGAGTGCAAGATGTCGCCGCGTCGGTGGATCCGCCCGCGCCGGAGGACGCTGACCTACGATGGAGGCAGATGGCGGCACAGCTGGAGACCTTGAAGACCGTATTGGCGCAACTGTGCGACCTCGTCACGCCGGCAACGGCATCGGGGAGGCCCGGGGGTGATCGGCAGGCCGCGGCCTTGCCTGCGCTGCCAGCGCCCTCTGCCACGCGGCACGAAGACGCCATCTTGGGCGTGGCAGGGGAAGAACCGCGGGAAGCCGCCATCTTGCGCCCTCCGCGGCGGGGGGCCGCCATCTTTGACACGTTGCGGTGCGACGCCATCTTGAATATGCCACGCGACGAGTCGCCTGCGGAGGACGGCGCAGCGAGGAGTCGCAGCCGTCACTTGACAACTGTTAAAGAATTCTCCATCGGTGGCGACTGGAGTGCTTTCGCCTGCAGATTTTTAGCGGCGGTGCGCTCCGCCAGGTGGACTGACGCAGAGGCCCTGGAAGTTCTGCCAACTCTTCTCGACGACGAGTCGGTCCGATTCTTCCGTTCCATCAAGGCCGAGAAAAAGAAGACACTGAGAGGAGTTTTTGACGAGATGGCGGATGCGTACGAGCCACCGGATGATGCTCACCGCCGATTTGTTCAACGCCAGCGGGCACCCGAAGAGTCGCCGGTGGCATACGGGGGTGCTGTCTTGGAGTTAGCCATGGCCGCATACCCGGAGACGGAGCCTGACCTACTGGAACCCCTGATTTTGGGCAAGATGCTTGAGCTGTCCAGGGATTTGGGGATCCCGATGCCGGTGTGTGGCCATGAGAAGCTGACATCCCGGGCGGCCGCAAAGTGTCTGGATGCCCAGTTTAATCTACGCCGCTGGAAGCAAGTGACAGCGTGGACGGGGGGGCCCATCGTTGAAGGGGGTGCCGTGGGTTGGGATCCCAAGAAGGCGGTGTAGGTTCCTGACGGGGGGGGGGGGCCCGCAGGAGCTGACAGCCGCCTCTGCGCAGTGGTCGGTCCGCGGTGGACCGGGGCCGCGATCTGCGCCGCCGACACGGGAGCGTCGGGATGGGGGGACTGCGGTGCGTCGTAACGACGTCGAGTGCTTCCGCTGCGGTTGCAAGGGCCATTACGCCAGGGACTGCTGGGCCCGTATCCCAGGACCGCCCCAGCAGGAGGCCTCGACAGCAGACGTGCCGTGGAAAGACCCTCCTGGAAAGGCAAGTCGGTGCGCACCAGACACCCGGCAAGGCTTGACACCTCATTCATCACCATTGCCGCGCGATCCGGGTGTTGTTAATAACGGGAGGCCACCGACTGGGCCATGTCGCTCGGGAACGCAGTGGCGTAAATTGGCACGGCGGGTTGTCGCGGCCGCTACTGGTTCGTCCACTGTACCGGGTTCTATACAGGGGGTTGACGTGCGCACTTTAGTGGACTCCGGTGCGTCCGCGACCATTATATCTGATGTCATTTTCCATCTGTTGGGCATCCCACCGGAGGCCGTGCGTCTGGTTTACGATTCCTGCGTTGTGGCGAACGGGGGAAGTATGGCCATTGTGGGCCAGGTAGACGCCAATATATCTATCGGGGGAGTGTCGGCCTCGGGAATTGTGTTAATCTCGAGGTCCCTTGCGGTTCCGTGTTTGTTGGGAACTGATTTTCTGGCCAAAATGCCCATTCTAATAAGAGTTAATCAAAATTGTATCGAATTACCGGGGGGTCGAAAAATTACATTTCTGCCGTCGCCCTGGGGGCGACCTGCTCCGGTCTGCCAGGTGCAGGCGCTGTCCGAGGTATCTGTTGACATTCCACCTGGCTCACAGATGCTTATCCCCTTGCGATATCGGAAACCTGTGCCTGGTCGGGAGGGGGCAACTGGGGTTTTGTTATCGCCGTCCGCTACCATAACGGGCGGATCGGCGCTCGTCGGGGCGCAAACTATTATCCGGCCGGACCAGCAGCCATTTTTGCAGGTGCTTAATGGGAGTACGGAAAATGTTTGCGTGCCGGCTGGAACGGTTGTGGCGCATGCCACTACGGCGTTTACGGCCCAGGACCATCTGGGCCGCCGGGATATGGTTGCCGGTGTTTCGGGCCCTGCGGCCCCAGATGATCGCTGGATCGCCGAATTGTGCGGGGAAAATTCTTCCCTTTCCGGGGAACAGCGTTCCGCGCTTCGCGCGCTATTGTTGAGTTATTCCGATGTGTTTAGCTCCGACGATCTGGACTTGGGACGCACCTCCCTGCTTTCCCATCATATTGACACAGGGGATGCTGCTCCCATTCGGTTGAACTCGCATCGGATGAGCCCGGCGGAGCGAGATCATGTTCGAGGAGCAGTGGATGTCATGTTGGCTGCAGACATAATATCTCCATCTAACAGCCCATGGGGCACGCCTGTAGTCTTGGTTAAAAAGAAAGATGGGAAATTGCGATTTTACGTGGATTTTCGCAAATTAAATAAAGTGTCCGTGGCGGATGCGTACTCCCTGCCGCGTATGGACGATTCCCTCGATGCTTTGTCGGGGGCAAAGTTATTTTCGACGCTGGATCTCTCTTCGGGATTCTAGCAGCTTCCCGTCGATGAGTCCTCGCGGGAAAAGACTGCTTTCCGTACGCCGCAGGGGTTATTTCAATTTAATTGTCTTCCGATGGGCTTGAATGCTGCCCCCGCCATATTTCAGAGGTTGATGGAACTGGTATTCACGGGGTTGCAGTGGGAGACATGTCTGATATATTTAGACCAGGGGTCCTCAAACTTTTTAAACAGGGGGCCAGTTCACTGTCCCTCAGACCGTTGGAGGGCCGGACTATAGTTAAAAAAAACTATGAACAAATTCCTATGCAGACTGCATATATCTTATTTTGAAGTGAAGAAACAAAACGGGAACAAATACAATATTTAAAATGAAGAACAAGTAAAGTTAAATCAACAACTTGCCAGTATTTCAATGGGAACTATGGGCCTGCTTTTGGCTAATGAGATGGTCAATGTCCGGTTCCATATTTGTCACTGCTAGTCGTAACAAGTGATGCAAGTGTGCATCCGTTAGTCTAGATCTGGTTGGAGATTTCAAATGTTTCATTCTGGAAAAAGTCTGTTCACAGACATAAGTGCTGCCAAAGATGGTTGCCATTTTGAGTGCATGGTTCCTGAGATGAGGATATGTCTCAGAGGGGAAAGATGCATAGAAATTATGAAGGCTGCTTGACTTGAATGCGTCTTTCAGAGAGTCACAATTCTGCAGTTCAGCCAGTTCCATTTGGTAAATTGTATCCACATTTTCAATGTCAATAGAAAATGGGTTACGGAAAAGCTGTATGTCCTGTTCATGGAGATGAAGCTCTTTAAATCTAAATTGGAACTCATTTTGCAATTTTTCCAGTGAATCCACGCATGTTTTGTTTGGGAATGCAACCAATGGTTTTTCCGCTAACAGATTTTGAGTTGTGGGGAGATGGCAGAAGTTTTCCTCCTTCACTTGTTTGATGAGGAGGCCTGATTTTACTTCAAATGCTTTGACATGTGATTGCATATCACAGATGAGCTTCCCCTTTCCTTGAAGTTGCACATTGAAACTGTTGAGTAGCTCTGTTACATCTGTCAGAAAGGCAAGGTGCCATTTCCATTCTGCATCATTGAGCTCTGGTACTTCTTTGTTTTTTGAAAGCAGAAAAGCTGTAATCTGTGGAAGTAAGTCATAGAAACGTTTCAAAACTCTCCCTCGACTCAGCCAACGGACTTCTGTGTGGTACAGAACATCTTCATAGTCAACATTTAGCTCAGACAGAAATTCCTGAAATTGTCTGTGGTTTAGTGCATGAGCTCTAATGAAGTTAACAGAGTCCCACTTCAGTGATTTACTACACAGCGCTTGTTGGTGGATGAGGCAGTGTATGGCTATTGGATGAGAATGGTTATATTTGTCCATTTCTTGGTTAATGCGAGCAATTACTCCTTTCTTAGACCCCACCATGCTAGGAGCACCATCAGTTGTCACACTGGCTAGTTAAGCCCAGTTCAGCTCCAAACCATTCACAGTTTGGCAAACCTTTTCATAGATATCCTCTCCTGTAGTTGTTCCTTTGATTATTTGCAGTGCAGCAAGCTCTTCTGTGACTTCGAAATAGTCATTCGTCCCACGAATAAAAATTAGAAGTTGTGCAGAATCACGAACATCATTGCTTTCGTCGAGTGCCAAGGAAAAATAGGAAAGTTTTTTTGTGGAGTTTTGCAAATGCTGATGCAAATTGTCTCCCATTTCTTCAATCCTCCGTGTAATTGTAGGTCCTGAAAGACTCACTGTACTAAATAAATCGGCCTTCTCTGGACACATATCTTTGGCAACAGAAAGAAGGCATTCTTTAACAAATTCTCCCTCCACGAATGGTCTGCCAGTGCATGCTATTAGCTTGGCAACTTGAAAACTTGCTCGCAGTGATGAAATATTTAGCTGCTTCTGCTTCACAAAAGTATTTTGCTGAGTTGTTAATGTATTTTTCAGTTTTAATATTTTATCTTTTCTCACTTCTCCGACCAAACAATCATATTTATCTTCATGTTGAGTTTCATAGTGTCGACGTAAATTGTATTCTTTGAACACAGACACTATATTCTGTCATATCAGACACACAGCTCTTTTCTTGTACTGCATGAAAAAGTAATCATAAGTCCACTGTTCTTTGAATATCCTACACTCTGAGTCAATTTTTATCTTTCTTGACATCATTGTTTCCTAGGGAGTCAAAATTGCTATTAGTAAAATACCAATATATATATACACAGCGCTACAAAAACAATATACCAGCAATAACTTTGCCCACACAGAGACATACAGACTGCACTGCCCATCAATGCAGTCTGATTGGGAGAACTCCGCTTTTACCCCAGGCTCACACTGGAGCGGGTGGCTATAAAAAGTTAATTACACCTGCAGTTTTGTTCACAGATCGCAGTGCGATCTGCGAACTCACATAGGAATCTGATCGCATGGGGGAGAAGACCCATGCGATCCGATTCCACTGCAGGAAAAAAGAAGGCACATGTGCCTTTTTTCTTCCGAATCTAATGCAAGTTCAGCCATACAAGCATATGGCTGAACTCGCACTGCTCAGAGATCGCAACAGTATGAACCGGGGCTTACACAACATACAACATATAACCTCATACAACTGAATAGCAATCAGAATATAAATGCACTTACTGTCATTTAAATTGGGTTTTCTACTCCTCGGCTGTCTGTCACTGACCAGCACGGGAAAACAGCAGGCAGCCCCTCCAGAGATCAGAGATCACTCTGTTATTACCCCTCTATCATTTACTCAGCACACAGGAATATCACTGGGAGTGGAGCCGAGGGGCAAGTGAGGGAGCTGAGGGAGGGAGAGCCAGTCAAGCGCAGCCAGGGGAGGGCTGGCAGCCGTAGGCCTGGGGGGCAAGTCCAGTCAATTGGCCCATTGAACCATTCACCAGCGCAGCCCAATGAGTGCCCACCGCCGCAGCTCAATCAGTGCCCACCGCCGCAGCTCAGTGCTCACCAGCGCAGCCAAATCAGTGCTCGCCACCGCAGCCCAATCAGTACCCACCACCGCAAGCCCAATGAGTGCTCACCAGCACAGCCCAATTAGTGCTCACCAGCGCAGCCCAATTAGTGCTCACAAGCGCAGCCCAATTAGTGACCATGGGGCGGATAAATGTCATCGGTGGGCCGCATGTGGCCCGCGGGCCGTAGTTTGAGGACCCCTGATTTAGACGATATTATCGTCTTAAGCCGCACATTTGACGAGCATTTACTGAGGTTGGAGGCGGTGTTCGCCAGAATGCGCTCCGCCAATCTGAAATTTAAACCTAAGAAATGTCACCTACTGCAACGGTCTGTGCGCTATTTGGGACATATAGTCAGTGCGGACGGGGTTGCCACGGATCCGGAGAAGACGGCGTGCGTCCGTGACTGGCCAACCCCGGCCACGGTGGGGGATGTGCGTCGTTTTTTGGGATTTGCCTCCTATTATCGTAGGTTTGTTCCCAATTTCGCAACGATCGCGAGGCCTCTGCACCTCCTTACGGGTGAAGTATTCGGAATGACGGCAGGAAACCACTTGACGGGTAGCACACTTTTTATTAAACCTTGACTTGTCACGATACAACGTGTGGTCACTATTCCTCTGACTACACACACTTCACTTGACACGTGTGGTCACTACCTCTCCCACTACACACTCCACCTGACACGTGTAGTTACTATGGCTCACGCTGCAGGCTCACACTGCATGCTCACACTGCATGCTCACACTGCATGCTCACACTGCATGCTCACACTGCACTCCAGCCCGTAACGTCCGTGGAGCCTACAGGCCCACCCCAGCTTGGGCGTGGGCCACAACCTCTGAGTCCCAAGGGCCGGCCCTCGCACGGACGTTCGGCCCCGGGTCCCAGGGTTCCGCCTCTGGGTCACACAGAGCCCCGGCCCCTCTAAGGACAGCGGGACTAGGTGCCGCAGGGCCCTATCTCTTCCTCCTCCGTCTTCAGTCTTCGCTGGTCACTCGCTCCTCGTGCGCCTGTGCGCACCACCTTATATAGCCCCCGCTCACGGGAGACGGAGCGTATGCGGACCTCGACGTGAGCATCCCCCTTAGTTGACCAATCCCCGCGCGCTTGCCCCAGGATCCCATCGCTGTCAGCGCGCGTCACCGATACCCAGCCAATCACTGCCTCATAACCCCCGACCCCGCGCTGACCCCTGATCCTTCACCGTCAGCGCGCGTCACCAACACACACAGCCAATCACTACGCGCTGGCACACGATCCCTACCCCAGCGCGTATCACCACTACACGGGTAAAGGACGGAAATTTGATTGGGGACCGCCGGAGGAGGCGGCGTTTAAGGCCTGCGCGATCGGTTGGCTACGGCGCCGACGTTGGACTATCCCGATTTTGATCGCCCCTTCATTCTGCATACGGACGCGAGTGACATGGGCATTGGGGCCGTGCTGTCACAGTCCAAAAGCGGTGTGGAACGCGTGGTGGCGTACGGTAGCCGGGTTCTGTCCCCCGCCGAAACCCGCTACTGCGTCACTCGCCGGGAACTTTTGGCTATTGTCTATTTTCTCCGCCAATTTCGACCGTATCTCTACGGCCGTTCGTTTATTGTGCGCACGGATCATGCGGCTTTGCAATATGCACTGAAGGTGGACCAACCATCTGGCCAGCTGGCACGATGGTTGGACACGCTGCAGGAGTTTTCCTTCCAAATTCAACATCGGAAGGGGGTGCGTCACGCGATTGCGGACGCGCTCTCTAAGTTGCCGCAGCGATCCCCTTGCGCGTGCACGTTCGGGGACGCATAGGTGTACACCGATCCAGCAGCCCCCTCTGCCTGTTGCGTTGGCGGTCGAGGTGCCTGAGGCTCCAGTGTGGCCGGGACCGGCCGATGGGATTTTGAACCTTCCACAGGCTGTATGGATTCGTGAACAAATGTTGGACGACTCATTGGGGACCCTGCGGAGTCGGCCTGCGAAGGGGGGGCCGGGTTCCGGAGGGACGCCGGGAACCGCTCTCCGCGACGGACTGCTGATGTGGAGGGAGGGGTTACAGGAACGCTGGCGTCTTGTTGTACCGGCGTCATTGCGGTACGAATTGATTAGGACTCTGCATTGCGACACGCTGTTACACCTGGGGGTGCAGAATACCCTATTGACGTTGCAGCGAGATTACTTTTGGCACGGCATGACGACGGATGTCGTCGGGCACGTTCGCGCGTGTCCCGAATGTGCCCGGCGGAAGATGCCTAAACACCCATATGTGCCGCCAATACAGTCTATTCAAGTGTCTCGGGTTAACGAGTTGGTGGCGTTGGATATTTTGGGACCCTTCCCGCCATCCGCTAAGGGTAATAAATACTTGCTAGTTGGGGTGGAGTACCTCTCCCGCTGGCCGATGGCCTGGCCCTTGCCCGACCAGTCGGCGGCGTCCATTACGGACGCCTTTCTATTCGGATACGTTATGGACAAGGGGGCGCCGGAGAGGCTCCTCGCGGATCAGGGCCGAAATTTTTCTTCAAAGTTGTTGGGGGAGGTATGCGCAGCTCTGGGAACTAAAAAGATCCGGACATCTCCCTACCACCCGCAGACGGATGGCATGGTTGAACGGCTGAATCGGACTCTGTCCGCCATGCTGTGTCACACGGTTAATGAAAAACAAGCGGATTGGGATTTGCATATCCCTGGGGTACTCTCGGCATACCGGATGACGCCTCATGCGTCTACAGGATATTCGCCGTTTTTTCTTATGTACGGTCGCGAAAACGTGCCGCCGATGGATGTGCAGTTGGGAACAGGAGTGAGGGGACCTACTAAGCCTCTCCCTGATTATATTCAGGACACCGTTCGCCACGTCACTGAGGCGCGGGAGGGGGCCCGCATGGCTATGGCCAAAGCCCAGGCCCGGAACGAACGGTGCGCTCGACGCTCGAAGGGGATGTGCTCCTGGAAGGTGGGGGACATGGCTTGGCTGCATTGCCCGCAGGTGCGGCCAGGGACCTCCCCTAAATGACATAAACCATGGCAAGGGCCTGTTAGGCTCATCGAGGTTCCCAACCCGCAGTCCGCACGCGTTCGGTTCGGATCTCGGCGCTGGTACGTCCATACGTCTCGCTTAAAACCATACGTGGCCCCTCGAACGGATGCGTCATCTCCTGATGTTGCCTTGCCGGTGTCTGTTGCTGCCGACGCACCCTTGCCTGTGCCTGTTGACCCTGCAAGAGTGCCTGTCGTGCCTTTTACAGACAAACCGGCCGTGACACCGCAGGAGACAGGGGACTCTGCTCTGGGTGGGCCTACCACGGCTGCGGGGACACCGGGCCCCGCCGCCCTTCCGACCCCACCACAGACACGATTGCGGGACACCCCGGACTCTGGTCCTTCGGGGAAACGGGACCGTGG
The DNA here is from genome assembly GCF_964198595.1 of Lampetra fluviatilis. Lineage (NCBI taxonomy): Eukaryota > Metazoa > Chordata > Hyperoartia > Petromyzontiformes > Petromyzontidae > Lampetra > Lampetra fluviatilis. The sequence continues at coordinate 6,276,135 of NC_136287.1, read as the reverse complement.
CGTTGGCGGGCCTCCAATAGCGACAGGCAGTTTTCATCCTGTCGCTCCTAAAACCCCGTCACGTTCTCGGTCTGCAGGGGGGCCGCCGGTCGTCCAGGACGGGCCGGCGACCCGCACGCGGTCGAAGTCCCTTAGTTTTCGTTGATTAATGTTGTTCTTGTTATTATTGTTATATTCGTTGTATGCTCCGTTGTCCGTTCATGTCTGATGGTTGGTGGTCGCTCGCATTACTTGGTTGTTTCAGCCGAGGACGGCTGGAATTTTCTCCACGGGGGAGGGTGGTGTAATGCGGGCGTAAACGGCCTCGCGGATATGACGTAACGGGGGGAGGAGTTGGGTCATGTGGGGAGAAGGGAAAGCTTTTAAGGGCGGGAACCGGAAGAGACGGGAGGAGAGTGTAAGAATAAAGACGGGAGGAGGCCACGTAGGGCAGGGGGTGGAAAGTGGCGTGATCACCACAGGACGGGACTCGGCACCGTTGGCCAGCGGTGTCTGGGCACGGGGGAGACGGAGAGCAGCGGTGGGGCTGCAGAGAGAGCAGCCGAGAGACTGCAGAACGGGCGGAGAGGCTGAGAGGAAAGCCAGCAGCGGAGCTGCATCGGGAGCCAGGAGAAAAGGTTACGTGAGCGACGGCAGCAGAAGGGCTGCCGAGCGGGAGGTGGAGAAGGCTCTGAGCGAGGGCCGTGCGGGGCGAAGTTGTACGAACCCAAATAAAGGACAACGGAGACAGACACAGTGAAAGAGTCCTTTATTACATATGTATGTCTTCTTGGTTCTTAAGGTAAAGTCACGTAGAAGGGAAGTAATAAACTAATAAAAATAAAACATATAACATTTTTATTGTTTTATTTTTATTATTTTATTACTAATAAAATTTTTATTATGTTTTATTTTTATTATTTTATTACTTCCCTTCTACGTGACTTTACCGAAAGAACCAAGAAGATGAATCCCTGCAGTCACGAAAGCTTTAAATCGATACATATGTATGTTGAACCTCTTTCACACCATACGTAGACAACCGTGCTAATCGTAGGTGCGGGGGAAGGACAACAAACTAACCACAAAAAGCAATTCTACAACACATTCTTGCGGAGGGAGCTGGTAGGAACGTTGGGTTGCTCGGTCAGTGGCCAGGGTCATCGGCGGCGTGGTGTATTCCGCAAATATGCCCGACTGTGAGGGCGGGCACAAGCCGGCGTGAGTAGGTTAAACGTTGAGTTTTATAAGGGTACCACGGGGTGACCAGCCCCTCCCCACCCAGCCCCACCCCACCCAGCCCCACCCCTCCCACCCCCCACCCAGCCCTACCCTCCCCACCCAGCCCCTCCCCACCCTCCCCACCCAGCCCCTCCCCACCCTCCCCACCCAGCCCCTCCCCACCCTCCCCACCCAGCCCCTCCCCACCCTCCCCTCCCCACCCAGCCCCTCCCTCCCCACTCAGCTCCTCCCTGCACGACGGACACAATAATCCGCTGTGGGCTGGTGTAACCAGGAGATTCCTACCAGTATAAATGAGTTTTCAATCTAGATTTTAAAGTGCAGCACTCCAGTGGCTTCCTAATATCAGAAGGAGTAACATTCCAGACGGCCGCAGAAGCACATTTAACAAACATGTCGAGTGTAAATGCTGTAGATCCTTCCAATCAGGCACGACAGTTGTGTTTATTATGCGATGTTAACATTGATGAATAAGAATGGTGGGTATGAATGGTAGATAGAAACTGTGGGTAGGAATAACTATTTTCTGCTCAAATACCGTTGACCAAATGACTGTAAAAACAGACATTGTTGCCTTTAATATAGTAATGAGTGTCCGTTGGCAACACAGAAACTACTTTGCCATATTAGCTTGTGTTAATTGACCGTGGCAAGGAGACACATAGTAGCTCAATCAAGAAGAATGAGTTTGTCATCCTCTGAGCATGCCTATATACTGTAGTATAATGCTGCATCTGTTTTTAGGAAATAACATTTCCAACTGACCAAGTGAAACTGTTTACTTAAATTAACAATTAGATTAATACAATTGTGCATGTGTAGTATTGTAAATTACGGCGGGAGACCACTTGACGGGTAGCACACTTTATTAACACTTGTCTTGCCACAATAACACGTGTGGTCACTACAGCTCACGCTACACGTTCCACCCGACACGTGTGGTTACTACAGCTCACGCTACATGTTCCACCCGGCTACACACACACAGGCATTCCAGCCCCGTAGCATCCGGGGGAACCTACAGACCCACTCCAGCTTGGGTATGGGTCACGACCACTGGGTCCCGCGGCCCGGCCCTCACACGGACGTCCGGCCCCGGGTCCCAAGGTCCCGCCTCTGAGCCACACAGGGTCCCGGTCCTTACAAGGACAGCGGGACTAGGTGTCTCAGGGCCCTATCTCTTCCTCCTCCGTCTTCCGTCTTCACTGGTCACCAACTCCTCGAGCGCCCGCGCGCATCGCCTTATATAGCCCTCCGCTCCCGAGGAGACGGAGCCTATGCGGACCGCGATGTGAGCACCCACCCTAGTCGACCAATCACCACGCGCTGCCACACGATCCCTTTTTCCAGCTTGTGTCAGCGCACACAACCAATCACCACGCGCTGCCACACGATCCATCACTGTCAGCGCGCGTCACCACTACACAGCCAATCACCACGCGCTGCCCCACGATCCCTACTGCCAGCGCGTATCACCCCTACACATGTATAGATTTCTAACATCTTCATTAGTGTTCTTTACTTTTTCATTTTCATGGACAATTTGTGTTCTTTTGAATCCAACGCGTCACGATAAGACCGACACAGCAAGTTGGCACAATATGGGGCACAGGTGGTGCATCAGCCACTCATCTCAGTCAGTCGACCCGTGGCACCTGGTTCTGCCCCGTGACCGCCTGCCAGCAGGCGTTCGACGCTTCACGTGGCTTCAACGTGCACCTAGCCTGGCACAAGCGTCGTGGCTAATAATCTGCTTTTCATGTCACCAGGCTGCATCTGGCTGTCACAAGAGGCAGCTCTGATTGCTTAGACGTCATGCTGTCCCATGGAGCTGATGTTGGCTTACTCGATCCATCTGGTAAGAACATTTTCAGTTGCCACAGTGATTGTAATTTTTATTTATGATTGCTTCGATCAGGAATATGGAGTTATGCCAGTGTTTTCAAACGTTTTTTTTCTCATTACATGATGCTGATGAAAATTGAAAAAACATTTTAAAAATATAAGCCATGACAAAAAAAACATTGTGCTTAATGAGTAGTGTTGCAACCCAGTTTAACACGTAAGCTTTCGCGACCAATATTATTCATAATAAAGGTTTTTGGGTTAGATCGCGTGGTATAAATATGTCGTAACCCTCCACCACCCGACACAGCCAATTAGTACTACTACTTCAGCCCACCGGTGTGTTGGAGAATAAATCCACAACATTTACTCTCCAACACACCGGTGGACTGATGTAACTATTGGCGTTTTGTTTGGGTGACAAATCCCTTACTAATTGGCTGTGTCGGGTGGTGGAGGGTACGACATTTATACTTACGCGATCTAACCCAAAAACCGTTATTATGAAGTGTTGGAACTGCGTGCAAGTTCTGTGCCCTTTTTTATTCAACATTTAGGATTAAGCGTCCTTCACCTGGCTGCCAAGTACGGTCATACACAGTGTGTCCGCAAGCTTATACAGGTAATAACCGCTGCTTGGGATACACTTTTAGAATGGAAATGGTGAAGCAAATAATGCTTGTAAAACATGTTTTTAAATTGTGTATTTTGTGTAAATTGTGTATTTTACACATATCTTCACAAGGTATTGCGAAACGGTTGAAAGTGCTTATTAAGACAAAGCGTAATGATATGAATGCCCACGTTGTTTGTGAATGGTGCGTTTCCATTGTAAATATCAATCAGGGCCTCCAACTCCATCTCCCTTCACCCTCCCCCTCCCCTCCATGGCCACAGGGAATCAGTTGTATTTTTTGTAAAATAATTGTTACAACATTAAAGTATACCTCAGTTTACTTATACAACATCATCAACTTAGAATATTTAAACGTGTTCTCAGTTTTTTTTGTAAGCAAAAACATGGCATTCATGTGGACCTAATGGTAGGATGCCCCAGAGAATAATAAAACAAATTAAGGCGCATTTCATTAGTAGTTCCCAACGTGCCATGTATGGAAAGCAGGTAATAAAAACAGAACCAGGGGAAACAATCAGATCTACAGGGTAAAGGCCAATTTGAAGAGATGGGCTTACAATACATATTTAAATACATATAATGACTATCTAATTACTAAAGGCAAAGCATTTTATGTTCTGGGAGCCGTGCTGGCAAAATCCCAACCACTCCAGGTCTTGACCTCAAAGTAATTAGAAGAAGGTTGTCTGAACATCTCAGGGACCTCCTAAGAGATTATAAATGGATCAGTTCCTGCAAATATTGTGGGGCTAACCCATTCAAAAGTGTATCTTGATTCTTTGTGTTCCCCGTTTATGGTACTAATTGGTTCAGAAGATGGCCCAGCTAAGGTGGTTAGCTCCCTTAGAAAAGTGAGCTGATGCTGCCCAGAAAATAAAACTAAGGAGAGTACACATGGAACTCGACTCAGCGTTCTGAACCCACTTAATTATTTTTTTACGGTCACTCGATGTTTCTGATTTGTTTGCTCACTGATGATTGTGTTTTTACACGCTTTTGTATTAACTCACTCTGTCTGTTGTTGTTGTTGTCGTTGTTGTGAGTGGGAATCGAACTCGGGTCGCCGGGTTCGTAGCGCGGCGCGCTAACCACTACACTACAATGCGTTATGCTGCCACATGCGCGGGTCACGTGACATATTTGACGTCACAAGTCACTTGCCGTGCAAAAAATATATGCATTATTGAGCCCCCCCCCCCCCCCCCCAATTTTTTTATATTTTTATAATTTTTGCATGATGTACAGTCTGGAAAGTACCCACATGGCAAATTTCCAGTTTGTTGCATGTCGGGAAGTACGCTAAACATTTTGAACAGACACATACTCACAACTTTGGCTTTTATATATATGGAGATTACTCCAACCTGCTTTCACTTGCCTTCTTATTTCAGAATGTTGATCCCAGTCCGTCTTCAGTTATCACCCGAGGTGTACACATTCTCTTGTGTTTTCCAGTTGTGTTCCTCCAACAGTGATTCTCTTTTTGTGCAGAAAATGTGTTGTGCGTGACTTTGTTTGGCTTGCATGACTGCATATTTATATTTAACTTTGCATCCTGATTTAAGCTGTCTAATTATTTCCTGTAGTTAATTTAATTGGGCTGTTATAATGACTGTTATCAGCAAATCTGACTTGGTTAATGTTTTCTCCATTTTTGTTTACACCTTTATTTCACCAGTGTTATTTTTTTATGTTTTATGTTAATGTAATTAGCCTTGGTGAGAGCATATCTCCTCATCTGACTCCCTTTTTAAGCATGGTATTACTTTATTCATGCAATTCCAGTAAAGCTGTACCATCTTAAATTCTTGATTTGTGAGAGCATGAATGACTGCATTAGCATTGTAATGTTTTTGTTGAGAGATCATTCTGATTAATTAAGCACATTTTCAAACTACTTTTTCTTATCAAACCCTGCATCTATCATTTTACAATATCATGCTGAGAGGGCATGTATTTTTAATTTGTTTTGACATTTTATTTTAATTAGCACAAGTATCCCGTGGAGGCCGTGGATCCGAGTGGTTTGACAGCTCTGCACCATGCAGGTGAGAGTGATTTCTCTATTTTACACCTCCATGGTGCATATTTTGAGCTGTGCTTTATCAGGCAGCTTTGTGCTTGCTATGTCGTCTTCGTTTTTTCTTTATATATTTCAACCCAAAAAAATACTGCACGGCATTTACATTCGCGAGCAGTAGATCAATTATAAACCAGATTTACAAAAGCAGTCTTAAGCACAGGTGTTCAGCTTTAGACAGAAGGCACAATTCCCAACTAATCGCAGCTCAGGACTGGTGTGGTTTGGGATCTTCTGATTTCTGCCCATTCAGCCTCATCTGGGCTTTGTCAACATTACTTTGTCTCAGTTTAAAAAATTCATAACCTTTATTTTTTTGTTAAGTATCCCCCTGCCATTTTACATACACCAAATTGGGTGTCACCGTGGCGAGATGCTATCTCCCTCGCCTGGTATACATATTTTCCCGGTGGTTGCTTAGATTTTTCACTGGGTCCTCCGGTTTTTTCCCTCCACATTTAGAATCCAACATTCGTTGAGCTATTATTTGCAGCCAGATCACTTCTGAAAAGAGCTATATAGCTCAATGGGCCTTACCTGATAAAAATGAAACAAAAATAGATATTAAAGTAATGTGTTTGATGTATTTCGATTTAAAGCTTTCGTGACTGCAGGGATTCATCTTCTTGGTTCTTTCGGTAAAGTCATGTAGAATGGAAATAATAAAATAATAAAAGCTTTCGTGACTGCAGGTCTATCAGATCTGCTCTCCATCTGAGGACGGCTGCTTGCATTGTGGCCGAAACGTCGTGAGAATTATTTTATTGTTTTATTTTTATTATTTTATTATTTCCATTCTACGTGACTTTACCGAAAGAACCAAGAAGGTGTTTGATGTACATTGTATGACGCTTTTAAGAGCTTTATTTCATTCTGAAACACATTTGGGAATCGCTTGTGTCATTTTTGTTTTGTCTCCGTAGCGATTTCTGGCATTATACCATGTGTCCAGTTTCTCTGTGATCAAAAGGCCTTTGTGGATGCCAGAGACTTGGTCAGTGACTTGAAAGACCACATATACCCTCATTGTATTTTTCTTTTCATTTAATATTTATTTAAAATGTATTGTTGTGAACAAATATTACCTACATGTTACTCAATTATAAAAAAAAAACATTGCTGCAATTTGTATTTTTTATATTATGTATACCATGTTTGTTATCGTAATAAATTGATAAATAACCAACATATCTCGTATTCCTCAATAAGTGGACAGAAAATGTTCTGGACTGAAAACAAAGTGTGAACATTGGTACCTGTGTCTGTGGGATTGTATTCATAACCTTTATCTCAAATATGCGTTTGACCACCTGGCATGCTTTCAGGAAGGTCACACTGCGTTAGCATTGGCCGGTAGATTGGGACGAATTGAAGTTTGCAAGCATCTACTGGATCGAGGAGCAGATGTAAATGCATTCAATAAGGAACTCAAGTAAGCTTTCTCGCCCAGACCACGGCCACACTGTGGTACTTGTGGCATCCAGCCCAATGTTGTCTGCTCTTGACCTTCAACGCACACTTACCGTTCAATATAGAACTGCACACACTAAATAGTCAAGCATTGACTTTACTGACATGAATGTTAATGTGGCATCCAAACATTCAATGGTGACCCATTTAACTTCAGTGCTAATTTATTTATTGACAGGTTCGTAAATAATTGAGTTTATGGTGCAAGGGACTTTATTTTGGGGCATAATGTCATAAACTATAGTTATATTTTTGTGAATGCATAATGTAAATGTATGTGTTCGTGATGTGCTCCCAATTTTTGGGTCAATCTTACAAATTCAACAATCATGCGTCGATATGAAATTTCGGATAATCTGAAGGTTTTATTTGTTAAAAAAACCTGAAGAAACAACACAAATATGACATAGCTTCTAAGCTTTTCCCGCCACAAAGTGGTGTCACATGGCATCAGGTGACATCAGTATTGTTAGTGCAATAGTACACAATCAAAATGACCCAAGTCTGAAAATCTAAAAAAACATTCTACATACAGGCCATACAGTATTTTTTGTATGGACTTACAATCTTTTGGCCTTGGTTGCTATAGATTAACCATGGTGTCAAGATTGTCTCTAACTAATCTGTATTTTAAAAGGCTTGCTTTAGTCTGAATCTATTTGTCCAAATGCATGAGTTATTTTTTATAATATAAGTTTTAGAAAATGAGTTTATATAACACGTTTGAATAAAAAAATGGGACATTTTTACATTATCAGAGCAACTTTGGTACAACCATTGATCTAAACGTTTTATTTTGTTTATGATGGCGCTTAGTACAATGATAATTTGGCTACATATATTAGGCCCAGACATGGTACAATGCATTCAAGTACATTATCAACACATTAACATGTTTTAGATTGTAAAACACTTTCACAAATCCCATGTAGCTAATTTAATTTAACAATGTATGAGGGTGTTTAAAACGTTTCACCTAAGTTAAGTCTTGCATACACCTTGCCAAATTAACAAAATATAAAATGTACTCATCATTACTTCAGATATTATATTCGCATGGGATGAATGTCAAACCTGTCCCGTGATCCTGTGCATGTCATTGTAATGCATTGTTAGTTGCTATTATCATTTTGCATTCAGAAAAAGTTATAGTGTGTGTTTCTGTCACAATATAATGAGTTCCAATTACCATTGGCAATTTTCAATCAGCTACAAAGTTTATCGTATGCTTTGCCGAAGCATTGTGCATATATGCCAAAACACTATCGAAGTCAAATGTCATCATCATCTGCACGGGAGAAAATTGTAATACGTGAGTAATTGTGTGCAATAAAGAATTTTTTGACAGGACCTTTTGGCACACTTTCACGTAAGCAAACGCATGCCAGTTTTTAATATCCGCACACGTGAAATGAAACACGATCGTTATGTTACATTGTGTGCAGCAGATGTGATTCTATCTATCGCGGAGAATTCGGCCAATTGTTTTGTCGTCCTGACCTTGCGGCTCGTAGAACGGTGCTCATGCTGGCCTGTGAGGGAGGCCACCTGGCCACAGTAGAGTTGCTGCTGAAACATGGAGCCGAGCCAATGGCATTGGACTCGGTAGGGCACAGCGCCCTGCACTACGCCTGTCGCTCTGGGAACCCCACGATGCTCACGCTTGTGCAGTCCGCCACGCGGATGAGCTCGCATGGTGCGTAGAATGTTGCACTCACGTATGCAATTCAATTTGCACTTTCTAGAATCGTTAGTTTAAAATGTAACAGTCATCGAAATTATAGTTTCTACAATGCAAGTGTTGCTTACATTGAAACGTGTTCAAAATATAATTTACACGATAATCACTTATTGATTAAAGTCACCTTGACCGGAATCTTACATTTTAAATACATTTGTTTAAATAATATGTTATCATATTCTTGGTATGTATCGGTGCTGTTTGTAAATTTCAAATGAAATTGTCTACCGTGAAAACCATTTGAAGCATTAAATTGGTTGATTGATAGTTGTTTTCCTACATTCCATCTGGAACTATCACTTTTATAAAATAGTAAATGAAAAATGAAATTGAGTTTACAAAGCGACTGTATTCGAATCTTCATAAT